>NC_030832.1:22641370-22944400 GCF_001704415.2 Capra hircus
CCAGCGTGAACTGAATTCAACTCTGATTTGTATAGAGGGTATCCTAAGGGGAGAATGAGGGAGGAAGCAGGGGAACGAGCCAGGAGTCAGGAGAATCAGAGAAAAATTACAGAAAGTGTGAAAAGGGGGGTTAGTCCATGTGAAACCATCTGGATTTGCTAACTGGGAGACAGCAAGGCTCTATCTTCAGGTGTTGCGTGGAACAAACAGTAAATTCTTCTTGAGTTTTCTCAGGTCGACATCCTAAGGGGGATTGGAGACATCCTTAGGGGTGTGGCCTTGAGCTGTTAGAAACTATGCTTTTCCTCAGGTCTTTATATTGTAGGCCAAGATCAAGGTCTAGTCCAGGAGGGCTCAGTGGAGCCTGGCTAGAGTTTGGTCAGTGAGAGAATCTTTGTCAGTGTAAAATGGCTTGCTCCTTTGTGTGTTGTGTGAACACACCATGATTTATTCCTCCATTCAGCTGATGACGAACATTTGAGTTGTCTCTAGTTTTTGGCCATTCTGAATAGACTGCAATGAACGTTCTTATATAAGCCTTAATTTCTCTTGGATCCAAGAGTAGAATTGGTTAGTCATAGGGTGAGTATGCATTTAACTGCAGACTAATTTCCAAAGTGGTTTATCAGATTATACTTCCCACCAGCAATGTGTCAAAGCTCCGGTTGCTCCATATCCTCATTTAACATTCATCAGTGGGTGTGCAGTAGCATCTCATTATGGCCTTCAGTGGCATTTCCTTGGTGACAGATGTATACTTATTGGCTACTCCTACATCTTCATTTGTGAATTACCTATTAAAGCCCTTGCCTATTTTCACTGTTGATGATAATGTTGATTTTGACTTGCTCCGTTCAGTTCAGTGCAGTCGCTCAGTCCTGTCCGACTCTTTGTGACCCCATGAATTGCAGCACGCCAGGCCTCCCTGTCTATCACCAACTCCTGGAGTTCACTCAAACTCATGTCCATTGAGCCATCCATCCATGGATGTCATCCAGCCATCTCATCCTCGGTTGTCCCCTTCTCCTCCTGCCCCCAATCCCTCCCAGCATCAGAGTCTTTTCCAATGAGTCAACTCTTCATATGAGGTGGCCAAAGTACTGGAGTTTCAGCTTCAGCATCATTGCTTCCAAAGAACACCCAGAGCTGATCTCCTTTAGAATGGACTTGTTGGATCTCCTTGCAGTCCAAGGGACTCTCAAAAGTCTTCTCCAACACCACAGTTCAAAAGCATCAATTCTTCAGCGCTCAGCTTTCTTCACAGTCCAACTCTCACATCCATACATGACCACAGGAAAAACCATAGCCTTGACTAGATAGACCTTAGTCGGCAAAGTAAGGTCTCTGCTTTTCAATATGCTATCTAGGTTGGTCATAACTTTCCTTCCAAGGAGTAAGTGTCTTTTAATTTCATGGCTGCAATCACCATCTGTGATTTTGGAACCCCCCAAAATAAAGTCTGACACTGTTTCCACTGTTTGCTCATCTATTTGCCATGAAGTGATGGCACCAGATACCATGATCTTCGTTTTGTGAGTGTTGAGCTTTAAGCCAATTTTTTCACTCTCCTCTTTCACTTTCATCAAGAGGCTTTTTAGCTCCTCTTCACTTTCTGCCATAAGGGTGGTGTCATCTGCATGTCTGAGGTTATTGATATTTCTCCCGGCAATCTTGATTCCATCTTGTGCTTCTTCCAGCCCAGCGTTTCTCATGATATACTCTGCGTATAAGTTAAATAAGCAGGGTGACAGTATACAGCCTTCATGTACTCCTTTTCCTATTTGGAACCAGTCTGTCCCATGTCCAGTTCTAACTGTTGCCTCTTGACCTACATATAGGTTTCTCAAGAGGCAGGTCAAGTGGTCTGGTATTCCCATCTCTTTCAGAATTTTCCACAGTTGATTGTGATCCACACAGTCAAAGGCTTTGGCATAGTCAGTAAAGCGGAAATAGATGTTTTTCTGGAACTTCCTTGCTTTTTCCATGATCCAGCAGATGTTGGCAATTTGATCTCTGGTTCCTCTGCCTTTTCTAAAACCAGCTTGACCATCTGGAAGTTCACGGTTCACGTATTGCTGAAGCCTGGCTTGGAGAATTTTGAGCATTACTAGCGTGTGAGATGAGTGCATTTGTGCGGTAATTTGAGCATTTATGCTGAGACCACACTGTTTTGATTACTTCAGCTTTATCAGTTCAGTCGCTCAGTCGTGTCCGACTCTTTGCGACCCTATGAATTACAGCACGCCAGGCCTCCCTGTTCATCACCATCTCCCGGAGTTCACTCAGACTCACGTCCATCGAGTCAGTGATGCCATCCAGCCATCTCATCCTCGGTCGTCCCCTTCTCCTCCTGCCCCCAATCCCTCCCAGCATCAGAGTCTTTTCCAATGAGTCAACTCTTTGCATGAGGTGGCCAAAGTACTGGAGTTTCAGCTTTAGCATCATTCCTTCCAAAGAAATCCCAGGGTTGATCTTCAGAATGGACTGGTTGGATCTCCTTGCAGTCCAAGGGACTCTCAAGAGTCTTCTCCAACACCACAGTTCAAAAGCATCAATTCTTCAGCGCTCAGCCTTCTTCACAGTCCAACTCTCACATCCATACATGACCACAGGAAAAACCATAGCCTTGACTAGCCGGACCTTAGTCGGCAAAGTAATGTCTCTGCTTTTGAATATACTATCTAGGTTGGTCATAACTTTTCTTCCAAGGAGTAAGCGTCTTTTAATTTCATGGCTGCAGTCACCATCTGCAGTGATTTTGGAGCTTTATAGTGGGTCTTAAAATTAAGTAGTATTAAGCAGTTTTAGTTCTCCAACTTCATTCTTCTTTTGAAGATTTGTTTGGGTTATTTTAGATCCTTTGTGTTTCCATTGTAGAATCAATTGTTTCTTTAAAAAAAAAAAAAAGATGGCTAGGGTTTTGACTGGGAGTGAGTTAGAAACTTAGCATTATTCAGGTCCATGGCCTGAATATCCTGTAACTATGTTCTGTGTTATATTAATTACATTTTCTGTTTTTTTTTTTTTTTTTTGGTTGTTGTTAAAAAGTCAGATGTGGGACATTACACCAAGGGGGCTGACTTGATTCTCCTACTTATTTCACTCTCTGTGAATGTAGGTTCCTTTTCTGTTTTGTTTACACTTTGCCCACTATTCAGTGACTTCTTGCAAGCAAGATGGTAGATTATAGATCATATTACTCCTTGTAAAGTAATTAGATGTTACATGAAGCCAAGAGGCCATGCCAGTAGTCTTTGGGAGGAAACTATCCTGTGAGCTCCTTAGTTATTCAGACCAAGTTTTTCAGATGATTGATCCCTTAAAGTCTGCTGATCTACTCAGGCAAGCAATAAGCTTTCCAGAGTTCCCAAGAAGGAAGCGAATCCAGACTCTGTTTAGGTACAGAGTCTGTTGCCCTCAAGACTTTGCTTCCTGTCTTCCATTTATAAACCAAGAATGAAACCAACAGGAAATAGAAACCAAAAACTGCAACTAAAAGATGTAAAAGAACAACAATAAATTTAAAAATTAGAGCAGTACCTTAAAGACCACAGGGCTTCCCTGGTGGCTCTGACAGTAAAAAATCTGCCTGCAAGGCAGGAGACCTGGGTTGGATCCCTGGATTGGGAAGATCCTCTGGAGAAGGGACTGGCTACCCATTCCAGTATTCCGCCTGGGGAATTCCGTGGACAGAGGAGCTTGTTGGGCTACAGTCCATGGGGTTGCAAAGAGCTGGGCACAACTGAGCGACTAACTCTTTCACTTAAAGACCACAAGCAGCGTACAGTTAAAATCCCTAACTGAAGAGTTCAGGTTTTTTTAAGCATGAGCCACCTGTTCTCCTTGCTTGGCCCTGTAATAAACCTTTCTCTGCTTAAAAAAAAAAAAAAAGAAAAATCCCAAACTTGAAAAAATTTTTAAAGCAATATTTTAAATTATTTATGTATTTTTTGGCTGTGCCGGGTCTTAGTTGCGGCACAAGGGATCTATTTTTTTAGTTGCGGCATCAGAACTCTTAGTCGGGACATGTGGGATCTAGTTCTCTGACCAGGGATCGAACCTGGGTCCCCTGCATTGGGAGTGCAGAGTCCTAGCCACTGGACCAGGAGGAAAGTCCCCCAAACTTGAAAATTAATGCTGAGAATACTCATCGATTTTTTTTTTTTTTTGCAATTGCATATATATGGAATTACATATCTACATATGCATCTATGGGCTTCCCTTGTGGCTCAGCTAGTAAAGAATCTGCCTGCAATGTGGGAGACCTGGATTTGATTTCTGGGTTGGGAAGATCTCCCTGAGAAGGGAATGGCTACCCACTCCAGCATTCTGGCCTGGAGAATTCCATGGACTGTGGAGTCCATGGGGTCGCAAAGAGTCAAACACAGCTGAGCAGCTTTCACATACATTGCTGCTGCTGCTGCTGCTAAGTCGCTTCAGTCGTGTCCGACTCTGTGCGACCCCACAGACGGCAGCCCACCAGGCTCCCCTGTCCCTGGGATTCTCCAGGCAAGAACACTGGACTGGGTTGCCATTTCCTTCTCCAGTGCATGAAAGTGAAAAGTGAAAGTGAAGTCGCTCAGTCGTGTCTGACTCTTAGCCACCCCATGGACTGCAGCCTACCAGGCTCCTCCATCCATAGGATTTTCCAGGCAAGAGTACTGAAGTGGGGTGCCATTGCCTTCTCTGTTCACACATACATATACATCTATAATTAGTTAAACAACACACACACACACACACACACACACACACACACGTGCGCCGCAAATAAGTACCATTTAAGCACCTGAAACGGTGGGTGGGCGTGCATGCTCAGTTGCTTCAGTTGTGTGCGACTCTTTGCACCCCTATGGACTGTAGCCCTCCAGGTCCTCTGTCCTTGGGATTCTCCAGGTGAGAATACTGGAGTGAGTTGCCACACCCTCCTCCAGGAATCTTCCTGACCCTGAGATTGAACTTGAAATTCCTGTGTTTCCTGCCTTGCAGGCAGATTCTTTACTAGTGAGCCACTGGGGAAGCCCTGAAATGTTGGGGGTGGGGTCTGAATCCACGTGGGTAAGTAGGTTTGTAAAGTAGTCAGATTAATTTCCCTGAAGGTTCCACAGCTTGAACAAACTACTTAGGGTTGTTTTGAGGGTGCTATGTGTTTCTGTTTGTCAGGCATTTGAGTAGTGCCTGGCACGCAGTAAGCACATGGTGAGTCTGTAGAAGTGAAACAAACCAGCCGCTGCCTTGTTCCTGCTAGTCTGAGACAGCAGGGAGGGTCCCTTCCCATTCCCTGAATCCTCAGATGAAGAAATCCCTGTTGGAGGGCGTTTCACAACTTTCCATGAATTTTCCAGTATTGCAGTCGACACTCATGCGAATAGGACAGAATCAATAAATGTTTCTTTAATGAATAGGTGGTTGGGCCAGATCAGTGTTTCCCACGGGAGGAATGTGAGATGGTTTTAGGCGGGACAGGGATAGATGTTTTAAATGTTAATAGTTAGGTATTTGTTACAGTGTGTGTTAGAAGGAAATATTAGGTAGCACGTCAGAGCTGAGTACTAAGAAAATTGAGTTTATTTAAAGACATACTACTTTGGGGAGAGGGTGTGGGAGAGGGAAGGATTGAGAGTTTGGGGTTAGCAGGTACAAGCTATTATATATAGGATTGGTAAGCAATAAGGTCCTACTGTATAGCCCAGGGAACTGTATTTAGTATCCAGTGATAAAGTATAATGGACAAGATTATGAAAACAAATATATTGAATATATGTATAGCTGAGTCACTTTGCTGTACAAGAGAAATTAACATAACATTGTAAATCAGCTATACTTCAGTAAAATCAATTTTTGAAAAAGACATATTTCTGTGACTAGGTGGTACGTGAGTGTCATAAACATTTTGAAAGCAGTAGTGGATTGAATGAATATTGAGTGACTCTTTCAGGTCTTTCCAAATCTGAGATTTTTGACTCTTCGATTCTGAGTTTGCAGCATGAAATCATGATATTCAGATGGAAGGGATGTTTTCTGAGTTTGGGAAATGAGTGCGATTGTGGCTGTGACAGCTAGGTGCACAGCACCAGGGAGATCCCCGCTGTCAACATTTCACTACCTACTTTATATGTCTTGTGCATCCATTCTAACAAACTTAGGGATGTCCTGGCCGTGTAATCTTGTAGCCTATCTTGTCGACCTGATACTGTAAGTCCGGGTTCAGTGGTCTTATAAAAAAAAAAATCTTTGTGTTCATTCCTAGTTATTTCCTAAGGATAAAATCCCTGTAAGTGGGACTGTCGGCCGTTGTGTTTCACACGTAACTGGCTTTTTGTACCTGTTGCCACAGTGCCTTGAAGCATGACTGCCAGTTACCAGTTTGGGCAGTGGTGCCCCAGGGGCCTCTTCTCATCCCTCTCCAAAGCCAGGTTCTACTGAAAACGAGTTTTATTTCAGGTTTGATAGGAGCCCTGCTGCTCTCTGGTTTTGCTTTCATCTTCATTTTGTTTTTATTTGTGATCATCAGTAAGGCTGAGCTTTTTGTGGGTTCACTGGCCCGTTGCTTCTTTTGTGAGTGGTTCATTTTTGTCCTTTACCCATTCTTCTGTGATACTTGTTTTTTCCCTTGTTAATGAGTCCTTGTGACTTGTTACACGTTATTTTTCTAGTGTGATAATTGGCTTTTATGTTTGTTTATGAAGTCCAAAGTTACTGTTGCTCTTTTTTTTATTTAATTTTTTGGCCGCGCTGGGTCTTTGTTGCTGCTCTCGGGCTTTCTCTAGTGGTGGTGGGCAGACTTCTCATTGCAGTGGCTTCTCTTGCTGTGGAGCGTGGGTTCTAGGGCACTCGGGCTTCAGTAGTTGCAGCACAAGGTATCAGTTGCATCATGGCCAAACTTACTGTTGCTCTTGTTATAAAGACAATATTAATTTTTTGATGGGAAAAATTAATTTAGAAAGAAACAGAATAGCATCATTTAAAAATGGTAAATATTCCTCTCGTTAGTTATTTCATTGCTAAATGTTGACATCTGGTGAGTCCCTTATAGTCAAAGCGGTTCGTCACAGTTCAGTACTATTTTTTTTTAACTTTATTTTTTATTTATTTTTAAGTTAATTTTCATTGGAATATAGTTGCTTTACATTGTGGTGGTAGTTTCTACCATATAGCAAAATGAATCAGCCTTACGTATACATATATCGCCTCCCTTTTGGATTTCCTTCCCACTCAGGTCTCCACAGAGCAGTAAGTAGAGTTCCCTGAGCTCTACAGTAGGTTCTCACTAGCTCTTTTATACATAGTATCAATAGTGTACGTGTGTCAATCCCAATCTCCCAGTTCCTCCCACCATCTTCCCTTCCCCTGCTTGGTAGCCATACGTTTGTTCTCTGTGTCTGTGTCTCTGTTTCTGCTTTGCAAATAGGATCATCTCTACCGTTTTTCTAGATTCCACATATATACATTAATACACAATGTTTGGTTTTCTCTTTCTGACCTACTTCATTCTGTGTGACAGTCTCTAGGTCCATCCGCATAGCTACAAATGACCCAGTTTCATTCCTTTTTTGGCTGAGTGATATTCCATTGTTTGTATGGACCACATCTTCTTTATCTTCTCCTCTGTGATGGACACTTAGGTTGCTTCCTCTTCCCAGCAGTGTGTTAGTCTTCTTGGCTGCTCTGCCAGGCCAAGCTGTGAGATCCTTTTTAACTCTGAGGCATGGTACCCACTAGCAGTCATCTGGATTTGAGGACTGGGGAGAGACATGTGATGGTAACCTTAGGAAGCAGGAGTCATGGGAACTAGTGATCAGGGGTCCTTGGGTTATGTCCATGTGTCTCCCCAAGTGATTGGGGGGGTCCTTGGCTTATGTCCATGCCTTGCCCCACCTTTTTGTACTGCTAGACATCACTGACCACGCCCCATGTGCTGTGAGGATCCATGCCAGGCTCCTGCAAGGCCCTGTATAACCTGAGTCTGGTTCTCTCTCCAGCATCCTCTCCAGTTTCTCCTGTTTTCTTATTCTCCTCCAGCCCTCCCTATTTCCTGCTTCTGGAACATTCCTCATCCACCCCCGCCCCTGAGCTTTTCTGCCTGCAGTTCCTGCTGTCTTGAATGCCTTTTGCACAGCTGCTGCTGCTGCTGCTGAGTCACTTCAGTCGTTTCCAACTCTGTGCGACCCCATAGACGGCAGCCCACCAGGCTCCCCTGTTCCTGGGATTCTCCAGGCAAGAACACTGGAGTGGGTTGCCATTTCGTTCTCCAATGCGTGAAAGTGAAAAGTGAAAGTGAAGTCGCTCAGTTGTGTCCGACTCTTTGCAACCCCATGGACTGCAGCCTACCAGGCTCCTCCGTCCATGGGGTTTTCCAGGAAAGAGTCCTGGAGTGGGGTGCCATTGCGTTCTCCTGGCCTTCCCTAATTCTCTAGGACTCAGCTCAGCCACGCCCTGTAAGAGAGGCTTTCCCTTTAACCTCTACTCCAGCTCCTCCGTTCACCGTATAATTACATCCCTCGTTTGTCATGATCTCTGTCTCTGTCACTTCTCGGTTCTGTTCACCACTGTAATCTAATGCCTGGCACTTAGCAGACAATAAATACTGCTAGACACTCAATAAACATTACTGGACTGAATCAATAGCATTAAATCAGCTGATAATGCAGAGTTGGAAGGAATAGAAACTGCTCCTTGTTATCCAAGAGGCCACTAATGAATCCAGCAGGGAACACTTAGAGGGAGGCAAATTGATCAGGCTTTCAGC
Organism: Capra hircus; assembly: GCF_001704415.2. Classification (NCBI taxonomy): domain Eukaryota; kingdom Metazoa; phylum Chordata; class Mammalia; order Artiodactyla; family Bovidae; genus Capra; species Capra hircus. The sequence goes on from NC_030832.1 coordinate 22,650,120, forward strand.
AGTTCGAGCTTCTTGGTGGTGGAGCAAGTGCCTTCTCTGTGGGGAGTAGTCAACAGTGGTTCTGTGTTGTCGACAGGATTCTTGTCCTGGATGTTCGGGCAGGAACAGTTTGATGTGTATTCTCATCACATCTACATCATCTACCGGTCTTGCTTCAACTGCACATATGACTTTTACCACTAGATGGCGAGAAATGATTCCTAAATCAGTGTTTCTTTTTTTTTTTTTTTCTTTTTTGTAATTGCTTCTGAGATCTTAGTTCCCCCACCGGGGACTGAACCTATGTCTGTTGCAGTGGAAGCTCAGAGTTGAGAGTCTAACGCTGGACCGCCAGGGAGTTCTCAAAAACACTTTTTCCATAGCGCGTATATACCCAACACACATTGAAACAAAAGTTTCCCCAAAACAGTCCTGGCTTCTCCAATATAATATGGTGCTGCTATTTTCTGCTTTACTGTGTTCTACTTCATTTTTTAAAATGGAGATTTGCAAACTATTACATTGATTTTGTGATACAACTCATTGTTCAAAAAGCACTACTCTTATTGGTTGAGATGTGTATCTTAGTTCCCCAATCAGGAATTGAACCCTCACCTTGAGCAGTGAAGTCCTCAGCACTGGCTGCTGCTGCTAAGTCGCTTCAGTCGTGTCTGACTCTGTGCGACCCCATAGATGGCAGTCCACCAGGCTCCCCCGTCCCTGGGATTATCCGGGCAAGAACACTGGAGTGGGTTGCCATTTCCTTCTCCAGTGCATGAAAGTGAAAAGTGAAAATGAAGTTGCTCAGTCGTGTCCGACTCTTAGTGACCCCATGGATTGCAGCCCACCAGGCTCCTCTGTTCATGGGATTTTCCAGGCAAGAGTACTGGAGTGGGTTGCCATTGCCTTCTCCACCTAAGCACTGGCTGCTAAGTCGCTTCAGTCGTGTCCGACTCTGTGTGGGACGGCAGCCCACCAGGCTCCTCTCTCCCTGGGATTCTCCAGGCAAGAATACTGGAGTGGGTTGCCATTTCCTTCTCCAATGCATGCAAGTGAAAAGTGAAAGTGAAGTTGCTCAGTCGTGTCCAACTCTTAGCGACCCCATGGACTGCAGCCTTCTAGGCTCCTCCATCCATGGGATTTTCCAGGCAAGAGTACTGGAGTGGGGTGCCATTGCCTTCTCCACTAAGCACTGGACCTCCAGGGAATTCCTGAGAACCACTCTTTTAGACAACTGAGCAACTTTGCTTTGTAAAACTTGGTCTGCTGTTCTCCTTGGACAGTCTAGGCTTTTAGCAAATTGTGTTCTTTAGTATTTTGGGTGTTTCTCATGTGTGCTTCCTTGTGAATGCTTTTGGATGTGCAGCCATGGGTGCAGGAGACTGGGGGGCATGTTTGTACAGAATTCAGCAGCTGTTGCTGTTAAGGCAGCAGTAAGCCTTGTTGGTCGGAGAAGGCAATGACACCCCACTCCAGTACTCTTGCCTGGAAAATCCCATGGACAGAGGAGCCTGGCAAGCTGCAGTCCATGGGGTCGCTAAGAGTCGGACATGACTGAGCGACTTCACTTTCACTTTTCACTTTCATGCATTGGAGAAGGAGATGGCCACCCACTCCAGTGTTCTTGGCTGGAGAATCCCAGGGACAGCGGAGCCTGGTGGGCTGCTGTCTGTGGGGTTGCACAGAGTCGGACACAACTGAAGCGACTTAGCAGCAGCAGCAAGCCTTGTTGGTAGGGGCTTCCCAGGTGGCGCAGTGGTAAAGAATCTGCCTGCCAGTGTAGGAAACTCAGGAGTCACGGGTTTGATCCCTGGGTTGGGATGATCCCCTGGAGTAGGAAATGGCAACCCACTCCAGTAATCTTGCCTGGGAAATCCCATGGACAGAGGAGCCTGGCGGGGCCACAGTCAATGGGGTCGCAAAGAATTGGACATGACTGAGCGACTGAGCCCATGAGCCTTGTTGGTAGGTATGAAGAAAAGATGTAATTTGTGCATCTGGGAGCTTAGAACCTAATTGGTTGACACCATACACGCACGCACACACACACACACACGCACTCTTTAAGTTTCAGCTTACTTACCAGGCAATGTGGAGTAGATGTATCATGCGGGATATCACTTAGGATGAATAAGGTTGTAAGTAACAGAAGCCTGGCTCAATTTGATGTAAGTGGTAAAGACATTTATTATCTCACTAAATTTTCATTGTGTGATAGAGAAGGCTCTGGGCCCCTGGGGGGTATAGTATGGCCTTAGGGATCCAGATTCCTTCCCTGACTTCTCATTTATCCTGAGGCTGGTTCCACTTATGTTTGCCAGGAGATTTCCAATGGTAATCAGGGCTTTAGCTCCCAGGCTTGGACCACGGCATCTATCGTTGCTTGTAGTGTAGACTAGGGTTGAGAACCTTTAGGCTACCCTGGCACTTTCCAGATTGTAGCTGTTTTATTGGTTCCTGGTTTCTCCACTGCAGCCTCCTTAAGGGACATGAAAAGACTGTGAGAGTCAGGAGAAATACTTTCGTAGTTATTAGTGATACTTGCTCTTTATTTTTGGGTCTCCCTTCCCCTAGACACAAAACTCTTGTTTGAGCAGTTACCTGACTAGCTCTGGCCAGTGAGTTTGCTGTGTGAATAAATGTTCGAAGAGCTGTATGAAATATGAGGTGAGCTTACTTGCTGTTTAGGGTCCTGGGAAAGGAATTAATGATATGCGGGAAGAGAGAGGTAAGAAATGACTGTGGTGGGAAGTGTGACGGGAGTGACTGTGAATGTAAAGGTGGATGGATGGATGAGTCTGTTTAAACTTGTGCTGGAGCATTAAATGTTATTTAACCTTTCATTTTTAAAAATTGAACTGTAGTGGATTTACAGTGTGTTAATTAATGCTGACAACATAGTGATTCAGTTGTACATATATATGTGTGTGTGTGTGTACTCCTACACATACGTTCTTTTTCAAAATATTCTTTTCTGTTATGGTTTAATGTAGGATATTGAATATAATTCTCTGCTATACAGTAGGGCTTTGTTGTTTATACATTCTATATGTAATAGCCGACATCTGCTAACCCCAACCTTCCTCTCCATCCTTCCACCGGTCCCCTCCCCTTTGACAACCGCCAGTCTGCTCTCTATGTCCATGATCTGTTTCTGTTCCATCAGTTCAGTTCAGTCCAGTCGCTCAGTCCGACTCTTTGCGACCCCATGGACTGAAGCACACCAGGCTTTCCTGTCCATCACTAACTCCCGGAGCTTGCTCAAACTCATGTCCATTGAGTCGGTGATGCTATCCAACCATCTCATCCTCTGTCGTCCCCTTCTCCTTCTGCCTTCAATCTTCCCCAGCATCAGGGTCTTTTCCAATGAGTCAGTTCTTTGCATCAGGTGGCCAAAGTATTGGAGTTTCAGCTTCAGCATCAGTCCTTCCAGTGAGTATTGAGGACTGATCTCCTTTAGGATGGACTGGTTGGATCTCCTTGCAGTCCTAGGGACTCTTAGGAGTCTTCTCCAACACCACAGTTCAAAAGTTCTTTGGTGCTCAGCGTTCTCTATAGTTCAACTCTCACATCCAAACACGACTGCTGGAAGAACCACAGCCTTGACTAGACGGCCCTTTGTCGGCAAACGTTTCTGTTCCATGGAGAGGTTCATTTGTGTCATAGTTTAGATTCCACATGTAAGTGATATCATGTGGCATTTATCTTTCTTTTTCTGACTTGGCTTATTATGATAACCTCCAGTTGCATAATTTGGCCAGAGATGAATCTTTGGATCCTTGACCTGGTTCCTGGGAACCTGCCCACGGAACCTGGCCTGACCCTGCTCTCTAATCACCTGTTTCCTTTTCCATCTCTTTCAGGTTTGCAGTGAGCATTGGCTACTGGCAGGACCCTTACATCCAGCATTTGGTGAGACTCTCTAAAGAGAGGAAGGCGCCTGAAATTAACAGAGGCAAGTGCCCAGCTCCCTTCCCTACATCTCATGAATCCCTGGGGTTCTAGGAATTCATTTTTAAAAAGAGAGTTCTGGGGTGTACTGTCTCCACCAGAGTGCTCGTTTCCCACCTTCCACACCAGCACAGTGTCTTACGAAATTTTTAATCTTTGTTCCTCTGGTACATGAAAAATGGTGTTTTACACTCCTCTTATTTTAAGGTGTGGTTGAAACTCGTTTAAAAGCCACTTACATATCTTTTACTGAGTGCTGTCTGTTCATGTAGGGGGTTATTTTTGTTGTTGTTGCCCTATTTTGTTAGTAACACTGTAAGGTTCTGCAAGTAATTTCTAGCAAGGAAGTCAAAGGGTTTGAGACAGGAGTGTGACTTAGTTGCAGCCAGATTGAAAAACTGACCACGGACCATGATTCTTGTGGGTAGGGGGGAATCTTGGCCCTAAAGATGGGTCCTGTAGGTGGGTTCTGTAAGAACTGCAAAGAAATGTGTAAATGGTGGTTTCTGAAGAGAAGGACTTGGTAGTTAACATTGAATGAGGGTAAAATTGGGCAGCAGTTAGCCCGGGCGAGGCCTGGCAAAGAGGCCTTCCTGAAGCCCGCCTCCGCTGCTGTCCAGACAGATTTCCCAGGGAATATTCTGGAGGCAGGCAGCCGCCGTTCTTTGTAGCCCTGGGCCGCGTGGCAGCCCCCTTCCTTCTTCCTTTCCCGGGTCCACATCTCTAGACTGGGGACCTCCAGCCCAGGAGGAGGGCACTGCCCAAACGTCTGAGGTGAGGACAGTTTTTCCTGAAATTGAAACCATTGTGGATGATATTCTGCAGAATACAATAAAGATGATTTACTAGAGGCATTTCCCTAGCAGTCCAGCAGTTAAGACTCCATCCTTCCACTGCAGGGAGCACGGGTTTGAGCTCTGATTGGGGAACTAAGATCTTGCATGGTTCATAGTGCAGCAAAAAAAAAAAAAAAAAGGTGATTTACTAGAAAAATAAAATGCAAACACAAGCCCAAAGTATTTGTTTGTTTATAAGTCATGTAGGGGTTATCAATTGATTATTTGGCCGAACCACACAGCTTTGTGGGATCTTAGTTCCCTGCCCAGGGATAGAACTCTGGTCCCTGGCAGTGGAAACACAGAGTCCTAACCACTAGACTGTTAAGGAATCCCCCCAAATTATTTATCAGCACATTCACTAAAATTTCTCTGTCAGATGCCAAAGTTTCTGAATACTACTCTCAAATTTTGCTCTTAAAGCATTTACACCTTGAGTATCAGGCCATTAGAACAGACAGCTGCTATCTTCCTGTCTCCCTTCTGGGTTTCCCATCTCCTTTGTTCCAGCTCCTCACCCTAGAGCTTAACAAATCCATTAATTAGGCCACCACTTGCTGGCATCTCCGCTTCCCCTCTTTGCCACCCTCATGTTGGTGATGCCATTTTGTAAACATAGAGGCTGTAACCCATACAGGATGGAGGTGAAAGCAACAAGAGAAGAATCATGGCCCTCTGCTTTGACGTTCATCTGCTCAATTTCCTGACCTAAAAATGTTATTTTCCATGTGTGCTCAGTCCCTGAATCGTGTCCAACTCTTTGGGACCCTGTGGACTGTAGCTCACCAGGCTTTGTCCATGGGATTCTCCAGGCAAGAATACTGGAGTGGGTTGCCATGCCCTCCTCCAGGGGATCTTCCAACCCCAGGGATCAAACCAGCATCTCCTGCTTCTCTTGCATTGCAGACAAGTTTTAGCAGAGTACTCATTAACTTCCCCTGGAGCCGTGAAAAAGCACCTTTTCAAGAGGACATTTGGATCAGATGTCTTGATAAAAGACACTCGTCTTTCCCAAGTAACAGGACAGGGCATTTTATTTTTCTTAAACTACCATTAAGTAGTTTATACTTATTTTGGTCCAACCAGCTAGTTTTTTTTTTTCTTAAAAGGGAGAATTTGGAAATCATTGTTTCTCCTGACCGTGAAGAAGGGCACAGCATTGTTCTGCTCTCCCTAGCACTGTGGGCTTTGCACGGATTATTCCTGTCGTCACCAAGTGATAGCTTGCTTCTCTGTCTGTCGCTTAGGATATTTTGCTCGAGTCCATGGCGTCAGTCAGCTTACAAAGGCATTTCTACGGAAGACAGAATGTAATTGTCAAATTCTAAATCTTGGGGCCGGGATGGATACCACCTTCTGGATGTTAAAGGTAAATTTCCCCCCTTTTCTTCAGTCGTTTTAATTTAGTTTGTTGAAGATGTTCACCTGGTTCAAAAACTTGAAAAAATGGATTAAAATGGGGTGACAGCCTGTCTCCCATCCCCTACAACTTCGATCAGCTCTGTACTTTATCCCACCAGGGCCCTAGTGAAGATATGTGGGTTGTTGCTCACATTTTGCTGCCTCAAACAGGGTTATAATACAATTCCTTGGGTACATTTTCCTCTGCATGTGTGGAAATGTATCAGGAGAAAGAATTCTACCAGTAGAACTGCTGAGACAAAAACACACGTGTTTGTAATTTTGATGAGACCTGAAGATTTTATTGTTAGAATAACAGTGTCTTAGGTAGTAACATAGGGAGATTTGCAAGACTGGGTAAAGATAACATGATCCAAAGCCTTTTTGAAGTCATTCTCTGATTTGATTCCTCAACTATTCTGTTTGGGGTTGTTCAAGGGCAGTGTGATTACACTCACTCACAGGTAAAGGAAAGGTGGGTCTGGTTAGTGGCAGACCCAGGGCTGAAGTCCTGATCTTTGATTCCTGGACTGGATTTTATCACCAAACCTTTTCCCTACAAATGTCTCACTGGTGGCATTTTTCTTTCTTTCACTTTTTTTTTGGTAGGTTTGTACAGATTTTTCTTGGTTCCTCCATCAGGTGGCAGTAGTGGGTATGTGCATTCTCCAGATTTTGTGCAGACAGAACAAGATAAATCAGAGGGTATAGGCAGAAGTCAACCTGCATTATCTGTTTTGTCCCCTGTCACCTGATAAGAAGGTCTTTGGTCATAAGAACTCTTAACCTTTTTTAACTCAAAAATCAGTGGCCTCAGCATGGCCCTGGTGTTGTTAATCATTTGCCGCTGCATTCTTCCTTCTGGATAAGATAACTGATATTTATGATGTGCTTTTTTTTTTTTTTAATCTATTAATTTATGGCTGTGCTGGGTCTTCGCTGCTGCGAGCTTTTCTCTAGTTGCGGCAAGTGGGGACTCCTCTCTGGATGCAGGGCCTGGGCCTCTCACTGTGGGGGCTTCTCGTTACAGAGCAGGGGCTCTAGGGCACAGACTCAGGAGTTGTGGCTCCCGGGCTCTAGAGCACAGGCTCAACAGCTGCCGCTCTGTGGCACAGAATGCAGTGTAAAAGAGTGTGTACTGCCGGCATTAATACGGGCTGCTGGAGAGGTCCCTCCTTCGACCTGACACCCTTTGGACTTGGCCATGTTTTTTTTTCTTTTACCTCCATCTTGTAGGTGGGTTAATCATTAATAAATCTGAGATTTTAATTTCTGAGCAAGGTACACGGAGGCATATGTGCCCCTTGTAAGAAACAGAGACAAGGGGCTTCTCCAGTGGCTCAGTGAATAAGAATCCGCCTGCCAAATAAATGCACGAGCCACGGGTTCAATCCAGGGAGGATCCCACGTGCCACAGAGCAGCTAAGCCCATGTACCCCAACTATTGAGACTGTGCTCTAGAGCCCAGGCGCCCCAGCCACTGAGCCCATGTACCGCAACTGCAGAAGCCTGCCTGCCCGGGAGCCTGTCCTACGCAACAGGAGAAGACACAGCAACTAGAGAGTAGACACTGCACGCTGAAACTAGAGAAAAGCCCGCACAGCCGTGAAGACCCCACACAGCCAAAAATTAATAGAATTATTAAAAGAAAAAGAGGCGAGAAAGGGGACTAGCACAGGGCCTCAAAGTCCTATGTGGAAATTTGGAAATCTGTAATTATTTGATAATTATATTGATCTGAAGGATTTTTTTTTTTTAAATCTTAAGGTCTTCTTTTTAAGACAAATATTATCTTATTTGCTCCCTTAGAGCAAAGGTTGCACAGGCCAAATCCAGCCTGCCACCTGTTTTGTGAATAAAGTTTTATTGGAATATAGCCACGCACATTTATTTACATCTTACCCATGGCTGCTCTGGCACTTGGACAGCAGGGCTGAGTAGTTACGACAGATCTTCGGGTCTGCCAAGGCCGAACTGCTTACTTTCTTGCCAGAAAGTTTGCTAATCCCTGCTCTAGAGCTGTATGTGCCTCTATAAAAGAGCAGGGAAATCTTTCCATTGATCGTGATGTCTCGGGCTCTTTCCACCTGGGACGGCACCCCCAGCTGCCCCTGCAGAGGCTCAGCTGCAAAGTCACAGGCTTTCTGGGGCCACGACCGTGTGAGCTCATTCCTTTTAATCTCAGGGGCTCAAGACTGAGCAGTCACAGAGGCCCGTCTTCAGGCAGCAGGCAAGAATAGGGAAAGTTGATCTTGTCATGAGCCAGAAATAAAGGGCAAGTGAAACCCTGTAAGGGTCCTTGGTTCTTTTTTTTTAATTATTTTTTAATTGGAGTATAATTGCTTTCCAATGTTGTGTTAGTTTCTGCTGTACAACAACGTGAATCAGCTATGCTGTGCTTAGTCCCTCAGTCGTGTCCAACTCTTTGCAACACCATGGACTGTAGCCCTCCATGCTCCTCTGTCCATGGGATTCTCCAGGCAAGAGTACTGGAGGGGGTTTCCATGCCCTCCTCCAGGGGATCTTCCCAATCCAGGGATTGAACCCAGGTCTCCCGCACTGCAGGCGGATTCTTTACCATCTGAGCCACCAGGGAAGCCCAAGTGAATCAGTGTACATATATCCCCTCCGTCTTCAGCCTTCTTCCCACCCCTCCATCCCACCCTTCTATGTCATCACAGAGGGGCCTTGGTTCTTGGTGGCCCTTGGATTCGGTTTCTGCCCAACCAGAGGTTCGGGTGTGGATGGGAAGCAGTCTCAATTTTGGCCACCTGTGAAGCAGTTAATCACGTTGGATCTTTGAGGAAGCCCCCTTCTTCATGGCTGTTCCTGGCTGCCTCCCAGTGGCCATGCTCAGCTTTGGGTGTCTCCCTGCCTCCTGTGCCCTGTGAGCTGCTTGGGAGTGGTGTCGGAAGGGCCACAGAGAATCGCAGAATGAAAAGTTGAAGCATCACTTGCCAGAGCCATTTTGCCCCTTTCTGAAAGCTAAGAAAGAGGATGGCTGTTTGTTAAAATCTCCTGGTGTGTCTTTTAGAAACTTTCTTTTGACAGTGATCCCTTATTCAGAATTCTTAGGAGGATCAAGTGCCCAAGTGCCTGGGAAAGCTCTTTCAAAAGTAAGAAGTGATGTAGGACTCAATGCTGTCCCTCATTTATTTGTGTTGGATTGTCCTTGTGGTCTTCTGGAATTTTAGGCCTTTTTTATTTTATTTTTTTTAAGTAGCTTTTTTGACTGCGCTGGGTCTTCGCAGCTGCACACAGGCTTTCTCTAGTTGCAGTGTGCGGACTTCTCATTGTAGGGACTTATCTTGGTCCAGAGCTCAGGCTCTAGAGCACCGGCTCAGTAGCTGTGATGCATGGGTTCAGTAACCCCATGGCATGTGGAATCTTGCTGGATGAGGGATTGAACCCGAGTCTCCTGCCTTGGTAGGCAGATTCTTAACCACTGGAACATCAGGGAAGTCCCAATTTTAGGGTGTTCTTATTGCTCCGTACCTTGTGAATAGAAGTTCTTGAAAGCTGTTGTAGAATTTATTAGCAAAAGTCATTTCAGTGTATCCTTTCAACATATCCTCCGAATATCTTCAGACAGCTTTTACCTAGCCGTGCTCTGCAGTCATGCAGCAGGTGTGTGTTGCAATTCCGAGAGTGAACGGCTGCGGGTGGGTGAGCCCAGGTTTCCTCTGATGGCAGGAAACCATCTTATCCCTTAGTTTTGTTTGTTTGTTTCTTTCTTCTTCCTTCCCTCTCCTTCTTCCTCATTCTGTCTTCTTCCCCTCCTTCTCCCAAACCAGATCCCCTGAAATTTTAACTGAGGACCCTTTCCATGTGGGTGGATCTCCTCATTCTGTTCCTTGCCCTTAGGGGTCACCTTCCTACCGGGAAGTGCGTGCTCACGGTTTCCGCCCCCATCACTCTGTCCTTGGGCAGATCTGCTCCCACTTCCTACCTGTCCTCCGTCTCTCATTTGCTGCTGTTGTTCAGTAGCTAAGTCGTGTCCGACTCTTTCTGACCCCTTGGACTGCAGCACGCCAGGCTCCCCTGTTCTTCACTGTCTCCAGGAGTTTGTTCCACTCTTCTCCAGTAGTATATTGGACACCTTCTGACCTGAGGGGCGGGGGCTCATCTTCCGGTGTCATATCTTTTTGCCTTTTCATGTTGTTCATGGGATTCTTGCAGCAAGAATACTGGAGTGGTTTGCCATTCTCTCCTCCAGTGGATCGTATTTTGCCTGAACTCTTCACTTTGACTTGTTCGTCTTGGGTGACCCTGCATGGCATGGCTCATAACTTCACTGAGTTATGTAAGCCCCTTCTCCCACAACAAGGCGGTGATCCATGAAGGGGCCATCTCTCCTTACTGTCTTAAAAAATGGTACTCTTACCTGCCGAATCGCTCAAGTCAGAAACTAGGGTATCATCCTTACCCTGCCTTTTTGTTTGTCCTATTCTACACCAAAGAAGCCCCCACCAGGCTCTGGATATCAGCCCCTTTCTGGGTATGTTGGCCAGGTTGTAGGGCCAGGTTGTTGTTTCTTGCTAAGTCTTAGGGTGTGATGAGCTGCTACAGGCAAATGGAGGTGGTGTTTTTGTCTTCACAGCTGAAGATGCATCTGAGTACAGTTGAATTACAATGTGTTACAGCAGAGTGAGTCAGTTATACATATATGTTTTTTCCCTTAGAGGTTACAGTGAAATATTTAGTATGGTATGCTGTGCTCTACAGTAGGTCCTTGTTTGTTATTTTCTACATAGTACCCCACTCCAGTGCTCTTGCCTGGAAAATCCCATGAACAGAGGAGCCTGGTGGGCTGCAGTCCATGGGGTCGCTAAGAGTTGGACACGGCTGAACAACTTCCCTTTCACTTTTCACTTTCATGCATTGGAGAAGGAAATGGCAACGCACTCCAGTGTTCTTGCCTGGAGAATCCCAGGGACGGGGGAGCCTGGTGGGCTGCCATCTCTGGGGTCACACAATCGGACACGACTGAAGTGACTTAGCAGCAGCAGCAGCAGTGTGTATATATGGGCTTCCCTGATAGCTCAGCTGGTAAAGAATCCACCTGCAGTGCAAGAGACCCTGGTTTGATTTCTGGGTCGGGAAAATCCCTTTGAAGAGGGCATGGCAACCCACTCCAGTATTCTTGACTGGAGAATCCCATGGACAGAGGAGCTTGGCGGGCTGTAGTCCAGAGGGTCGAAAGAAGTCAGATTGGCCTGAGTGACTAAACACACAGCAGTGTATATATATATAAAATTCCCAATTTATCCCTCCCTCTTTCCCTTTTGATAACCATAAGTTTGTTTTCTGTGTCTGTGGGTCTGTTTCTGTTTTGTACATAAGTTCATTTGTATCATTTTTTTTAGATTCCATATATAAGTGATATCATATAATTTGACATAATATTATGTTAGTTTCATAGTATTATTGCATAGTGATTTCATATTTGCCTATATTTGTGTGTGTGTGTGCAATTGCTTAGTCTTGTCCAACTCTTTGTGATCACATGAACTGTAGCACACCAGGCTCCTCTGTCTATGGGATTCTCCAGGCAAGAATACTGGACTGGGTTGCCATTTCCTCAAGGGATCTTCCCAGCCCAGGGATCGGATCTGAGTCTCCTGTGCCTCCAGAATTGCAGGTGGATTCTTTACCTCTGAGCCACTGGGAAACCCATTTGCATACATTTGGGGCAAAGTTATTGATTGGACAGGGAGGAGAAGCTGGAGAGAATTATAGCACAACCGTAGGTGACTGGATGGGGGTATAACCACTGATGAAGCGAGAAAAAGCAAAAGAGGGAAGCAGGGCTGTGTGTGTGTGTTTCACACCTTTTAAAATTATAGCCACAGTAAAAAAAAAACTGTACACCCTAGTGAGGCCCGAAATCTATGTACATATGTCTGTGCACACAAGATATAAGGGCACCCACGATGCCTGCTAAGGGCAGGCTCCATTGAGTGTTACTCATATGTTTCTTCTTGAATCCTCACAACCCTATGAGGTGTTACTCGTTTTCTCTACTTTTCAAACAAGGAAACATTGGCCCAGGGATTTTAGTGGCTGTCCCAAGGCCTTACAGCAAACAGGTGGTGGAGTGGGGATTTGAACCTTTCGCCCATCCCCGTGCTCCAGAGTACCTGCTGTTTACCACCTCACCCCACCCCACCCCACTATATATCACAAAATAATGCTGACCCTAATTCCATGTGAAAATTTCTGATGTATATTACTTTATTTTATTTCACCCCTAGTCTGCTGGTTACAACCCACCATATTGGTTTCTTGACCCTCTCTAATAGGTGTCAAGCTGAGTTTTTGAGAAATACTCTCCTGTCCTCCTTCCAGACCACCTCGTAACATCCGTTCTCCTGGTTTAGACTCCCCATCACTTCTCTCTTGGATGACTACAATAATCTCCTTTCCCCCTCCATCCGTTCTTGATGCTGAGACCAAGTAAATTGGAGAGAACATTTCCGACTATATCATTCCCCTGATTTTAATTAATTTTTTTATTTTGACCACTCTTTGCGGCATGTGGGATCTTCGTTCTCCCAACAGGGACCAAACCCTTGCTCCCAGCAGTAGAAGTGTGAGTCTTAATCACTGGACTGCCAGGAAAGTCCTCATTACCCTGATTTTAAATCCTGAAGCACTGCCATTGTTCTCTGGGTCCCTAGGACTTGGTACATGAAAGTGATCGGTAAATGTATGAGCAATAATTATATAAAAATTGCAGATGTGCTCAAAGTTGGGTCCCATGGACTGTCGCCCACCAGGCTCTTCTGTCCATGGGATTTCCCAGGCAGGAGTACAGGAGTGGGTTGCCATTTCCTTCTCCAGGGGATCTTCCTGACCTAGGGATCAAACCTGTGTCTCCTGCATTAGCAGGCAGGTTCTTTACCACTGAGCCACGGGGGAAACCTTGTATAAAGATTACTCTCTGTTTTTTTTTTTTCCTCAGGATGAAGATCTTCTACCAAGAAAATATTTTGAAATCGACTTTCCGATGATAGTCACAAGAAAGCTGCACAGCATTAAGTAAGTGTGGCTTTGGCCAGAAGCAAGAGCCTGGTGGGATTCAGAACCAGCTCCTGGGAGACCGCAGATCTGGATGTGGGAAACCTCACATTTCATCCCCTCCCTACTCTCTTTCTTGCCCCAGGACCCTCATTCCAATGTATTGTGCAGTCATCAACAGGAAATATACCGTCCTTTGTGACTCTTCTCTCTCTTTATGTAATTCCCCTGAACATTAACAAAAAAGTGACTTATAGTAGATTAGTAATCTGAATTTAAAAAAATTTGTGGACAGTTGATTAACAGTGTTGTGTATTAATCTGAATCTTGGTGTGTATTTTGCTTACTTCTTTATCCCTAGGATATAGAAAGGTGCCTGGCCCCAGAATAGATATGTAGTAAAATTCGTTTTGTAAAAAGTAATAATAGCATATGTATATATATACTTGTGTGCTGAGTCTTGGTTGCTGTGTAGACTTTCTCTGGTTGTGGCAAGCAGGGGCTACTCTCTAGTGTTCTGAGGGCTTCTCATTCTGGTGGCTCCTCTTGTTGCGGAGCACAGGCTCTTGGGCAGTTGGACTTCAGTGGTTGTGGCACTTGGGCTTAGTGGAATCTTCCTGGACCAGGGATTGAACCCATGTACCCTGCATTGCCAGATGAATTCTCAACCACTGGACCATCAGGGAAGTCCATCCAGAATTTTCTGAATGAATGACTGGGAGGCTGAAGTTACAGTTACTATATAAGAGATGTTACAGGGGCCATTCTGAGTTCAGTTTTCAAGGAATTTGCCAAGTTGTAAGTGGTGAGTTTGCTAATCTTTGCCAAGAGTTTTTCTTGCCTTCCCCCATTAAATGCTTCACTTGAATGGTCCTCCTCAGTCTGCAGAGCCGACTTGTAAATTAAGTGGTATCATTGACCCCTTTCTACAGGATGAGAAAACTGAGGCTCAGAGAAGTTTAGTTAATTTGCCTAAAGTCACCTAGCTAGAAAGGGGTGGAACTGAAATTTAAACCCTGACTTCAAGACCAAGGTTAAGGTTTTCCAGCAGTTATAACCTGCAGATCCACTCTCCTTTTTATAGTGGTCATATAAATAAAATCCCAATTCTTACATTTAATCAAATTTTTGATAAGCACAGAAGTTTCTGCTTATCCTTTAGAGATGTCTAATTCTGTAGACATCCAGAGAGAATTGGAGGTCATTTTCAAACTTTAATTTTTTAGTTTATCCTTGTATCTTTAGCCACTGCAGGAGATGCAAGAGACACGAGTTTGATCCCTCCGTCGGGAAGATCCTCTGGAGGAGGAAATTGCAACCCGCTCCATTATTCTTGACTGGAAAATTCCATGGACAGAGGAGACTGGAGGGTTACAGTCCAAGGGGTCACAAAGAGTCAGATATGACTGTGTGCACATGAAAATAAGTTTTTTTACCCTTTCTAAATATAAAATTATATCTTATATTAAATATGCTTTGAAGGTGCTATCATGTAATTCTGATGTTCTGGGAACACTACGAAGTGTGACTAAATACAGAGTGTGACTAAACTTGTTGGAACTCTTGAGTGAAATCAGGGCAGGTAGGCTCACGGCCCAGGGTGGTTTTCTGGGGTTAAAAAGCATTGACATTTGTGTATGGTTGTTGGGATATTGAACTTGGTTCTTTGATTTCTGATTTTTCACATATTCTTTGTTTTTTTGGCCATACCATGGCCTGTGAGATCTTAGTTGCCTAAACAGGGATCAAACCCAGGCTCCTGGCAGTGGAAGCACAGTGTCCTAACCACTGGACTACCAGGGAATTCCCTAGTTTTTTGCAGATTCTTGATTGAGGGAGTTATCACATAAATGTTACTAAACTTTAGGTCTCAGAGTCAATATTTTTAGTTTGTCTGTGAGAAATAATAAGCTATCTTAAAAAGCTCTGTTTGAGTAGAGGCAAGACAATAGTGATGACTTGAAAAATACTGGAACATTTGAACGATTCTTGCTAGCCTTTCTGTAGCTGTTTCTAAGTACGTGTGTTGTGATCCGTTTGTGATTTGATAGCAGATTCTCAGCTTAGCTGACCTAACCTGAGACTCATATCCCCTAGACTTTTACTGTATGTGTCTAAGGTCAAGTGTGATTAAACAGATGACCATTTGGCATGGTCCTTCCTTTGAACACTAGTGATATTGGATTGGCCAAGGAGTCTGTTGGATATTTCCGTAACATCTGATAGAAAAACCCGAGCAAACTTTTTAGCCAACCCAATATCTGCTTGTTGTGTCTGTATGAGTGTCTGTGTTTTAGTGGTAAATGAGCTACTTGCCTCATCTTTCTTTTTCCCATCTTCTGCAGACTGAAACCTCTCCTATCAAAACCCATTTTAGACTTGCATTCAGAGGACACACTTCAAATGGGCAAGTATCCATAACCTGAGTCGTACAACCTGGGCTGTAGGACCATGTCAGCTCTTTTTTCCCCTTTTCTTTTTAAAGATCCAATGTGAGTTAGTGTGTGTGTGTGTGTGTGTGCGCACACTTACATCTATCCTTCTGTTGCTACAATGTTCTTCTTCCACCACTGTTAACCAGGAAGAAATTTAAAACGATTTTTGGTACGATTTGGGCTTCCCTGATAGCTCAGTTGGTAAAGAATTTGCCTGCAATGGAGGAGACCCCAGTTTGATTCCTGGGTTGGGAAGATCCCCCTGGAGAAGGGAATGGCTACCCACTCCAGTATTCTGGCCTAGAGAATTCCATGGACTGTATGTATAGTCCATGGGGTCACAAAGAGTCAGACATGACTGAGCAACTTTCACTCACTTGGTATGACTCATCTTAGATGTCCGTAGGTCCCCAATCCTAAATCTTTTTTTTTTAAGAGAATTTAAATTAGTTGTCAGCATTTCAAAAACAGGAGATTTTTCATGAAAGTCTTGATTTCCAGTTTTGCTTGGAAATATCAGATCTTGGAAAACATCAGACCCTGACTCCTGCGTGGTGGTCACTGGGCAGCAGCTGCCTTGGTAAGACAGGTCGTGTCCTCCCCAGCTCTGACCCCGCCACCCGCGCTTGTCTCACACTGGACCTACTTCCTGGTTTATGTCACCTGCTTGGTCCCTGCCGTCATTTTTCACCTCAATTTTTTTTTAAATTTGTATATTTGGCTACACCAGGTCTTAGTTGCAGCACTCAGGATGTTCCATCTTTCTGCGGCATGCAGGATCTTTTTAGTTGTGGCATGTGGGATCTAGTTCCCTGAAGAGGGATTAAACCTGGGCCCCTTATATTAGGAGTGTGGAGTCTTAGCTACTGGGCCGCCAGGGAAGTCCCTTCCTCTAGGTTTTAAGTATGAATGCTTGCAAACACTTTCCTCATTTCTAAAGCCTCTCAAATTATAGTAAAACTCTTCCAGAATGTTCCATCATTCTCAATCTGTATCTGATAGAGACGTTGAAGGGCCTTATTAAAAATTCAGGTCAGAAAATGTGCTTAGAGAGGATGGCCTTCTCGGATGGGTGACGTAGATAACACAACAAATGTCAGATAACTAGTACGCCTTCTCTTTCACACAACCACAGTGCCTTAGACACTGACTAGTGATCAGATTACTAAGAAAGTTTCCACAGAAAATAATGTCTCCCCCGTCCTCTGTTTCCCTTATACAGATTATAAGTAGGAACTGTTCAAGCTTTGTCATTTGCTGGCCGATTTGCTTTCTCCACACTTTGCCTAGCATAATTTTCTATATGTTTGGTTAATATTTGAGTCAGAACAATTATCTGTAGTGAACTGTCTACTACTTTGCTGGAACTTTGGTCCATCAGTTTAGAAACATTCAAAGGAGAGAGGACCTTCCATAATCCTTCCCCTTATCCAAGATAACCAGTGTTCTGAGTATTTTCTCCTATAGATGAACCATGTACCCAGAGAAAGGTGAATATGCATATAATAAAGTACACACATAAATATAATCCAGTGCCTGGTACATAAAAGATTCAGTAGATTTTTCTTGAATGAATGTCTAAACACATTGAATAAATATCTTGTCGTTTAACATGTATTTGTTGAATGAATGATCTATGCTTCTATATATGAATATAGGTTTATATGTAATTTTAATAAAATAAATAATTTATACATACTGTTTTGTATGTATAAATTGCTCTTTCCATGTCCTACCAAATCATGACTGTCTTTTCATGTCGGTGTATATAATTCTTCCTTATTATTTCTAGTGGCTTTATAGCCATTTCCTCTGTGTGGAAATTCCATTTTATTTAATCTAGTCCCTACTCATGGTCCCTGATAGCTCAGTTGGTAAAGAATCCGCCTGCAATGTAGGAGACCCAGGTTTGATTCCTGGGTTGGAAAGATCTGCGGGAGAAGGGATGGGCTACCCACTCCAGTATTCTTGGGCTTCCCTGTGGTTCAGCTGGTGAAGAATCCACCTGCAATGCGGGAGACCTGGGTTCGATCCCTGGGTTGGGAAGATCCCCTGGAGAAGGGAAAGGTTACCCATTCCAATATTCTGGCCTGGAGAATTCCATGGACTGTCCATGGGGTCACAAAGAGTTCGACACCACTGAGTGACTTTCACTTTCACTGATGGTCATTTAGATTGCTGCCTTTTTATGTTTCTGTATTCAACAGTGCTGTAGAAGACACATGTATATGTGCATATTTGCAGGAATTGCTAGGTTGAAGGATTGTGCATTGTGAATTTTAATAGCTACTACCAGGATGATCTTCAGAATTCTTTTTATTAATTTATGTGTTCATTAAGAGTAGATGAGGATACTCTTTCTCTAGATCTTCACTAATGCTGGATATTTTCATATATTAAATATTTTAAAATATTGGTAGAAATTTGCCAGTCTGATTAGCTGAAATGATGTCCTATTGTTTTAAAATTTTATATAACTTTGATTGCTAGTGAGTTATCTTTCTTTCATTAGCCTTTGGGAATTTCTTCGTAAATTTCCTTTGCCCAATTTTTTATTCAGTTGCAATGTTTCCTTTTTTTTTTTTTTCCAGTTTATGGGAACACTTATAAAGATAGTTCTTTGATAAATGCCTTTGTCAGTTTTTTTTTAATTGCAGATTTTTTTTCTTATTCTTGTTTGTTTTCTTAACTCTGTGTCTTAATGTGGGTAAGTTTTCCAGTCTTTATAGTTGTTGTCTTTCTAGTCTTTTATAGTTGTTGATGTTGCCATTGTATTGAGAAAAGAGAAATTGAATAAAAAATAAATAAAAATTAAAATGAAAATGAAAATCTGAGAAAAGTGATAGGTGATAATAAAAGTAACAAAAATATAAAAATTATCCTTTTTCTTCAAACTTGTGGGTCTGTCATTTTAAGAATCACCACTGTCTATCAATAAGAAAGTGTTGACAAATTAAACAAATACATTAACAACTGTTAGATGCATCCTGATTTCAGACGTGTTAAAATGTTAAAAAAAAATGCATCTTAGAATTAATGATAGATGTTTTCTTAAGCTGAAGTATTCATAGGGTAATAAATTAAAAGTATATAAATGGATACACAATGAAAAGTAAATCAGGATGAGTTCTTAAAAAGTAAATTAGGTTCTATGACTTTTCTGCTTAAATCTTCCCAGAGCTGAAATCCACATGGTTAATCGGTCAAATGGATGGCTCCTCATTTTATTTTCAAACACAGTAACTAGGATCTCGCCCCACTCCCCTCCTGCTATCCTCTCTGTGCCAAGCTCGCTCTCATCTTCAAACCTTTTTTTGTCTCCCTTTGGTCTGGAACTCTTTCGCCCTAATTTTGCTTGATGGGCTGCATGTCGTCACGTACGTCTCATTTCAGCTCCATGTCATCACATACATCTCATTTCAGCTCCATGTCGTCACGTACGCCTCATTTCAGCTCCGTGTCTCATTTCAGCTGCCGCATCATACTCTTCTCTTGTTGTTCAGTTGCTCAGTTGTGTCCAACTCTTTGCGGCCCTATAAACTGCAGCACACCAGGCTCCATTATCTCTTAGAGTTTGCTCAAATTTATGTCCATTGAATCAGTAATGCCATCTAACTGTCTCATCCTCTGTCACCCCCTTCTCCTGCCCTCAATCTTTCCCAGCATTGGGGTCTTTTCCAATGATTTATCTCTTCGCATCAGGTGGCCAAAGCACTGGAGCTTCAGCTTCAGCATCAGTCTTTCCAGTGAATATTCAGGCCTGATTTCCTTGAGGATTGACTGGTTTGATCTCCTTACAAAGCCATAGCTTTGACTATATGGACCTTTGTTGGCAAAGTGATGTCTCTCCTTTGTAATACACTATCTAGATTGACCGTCCTCTTTTCTTCATAGCGGTTAATACTCTGATGTTACCTTGATTCTTCATTTGGTCTATGACTCACTGTCTCCCTCTCTGAGGGGATAAGCCTCATGAGAGCAGGGACCCTTCCTGTCTCATTCATCACTGTATCCCCAGCACCCAAAACAGTGCCTGGGACACAGAGATTGTTAATGGAATAAACGTACCTGAAGGCGTGAATGAACGAACATTTTATGTTTTTGTAATCCATCTCAACTCCTGTGTGGAACTGGATGAATATAAAATAAAAAGGGCAGCCCAATCAAAGCATTTCCAAATATCAGGCATTTCAACTGAACCCTAAGGAGGAGAAACTCTAGTGAGAAGGTTTTCTCAGTCAAGGCAAGTGCAGGCAAAGGAGGAGCGTGCAAGGATGCTGAAAGCCCAGTGTGACTGAACCTCACAGTGGGGCGGTGTGATGAAGCCATCAGGGACTGCATCGCCTCGGATCTTGTAGGCCAGGTCAAGAAATCGGGACTCTGCTCTAAGGGAAGTGGGATCCTGTTCCCAGAAGACCGCCTCCATCTTTGTAGTGCTCTCCACACTTGCCCAGTGTTCATCTTCCCTGCTAGATCACAGGCCCCATGCGGGCAGGACAGTATCTCCCTGTTCATTCGCTTATTCCCAAAACTCAGTGCCCCGGCCATAGTGAGAGCTCAATAAGTATTACCAGGTGGACTGATGGACAGACAGACCAGCAAAACTTCTATGTGGTCCAGAAATCCACTTGAGGCTGAATCCATTTTACTACATGCCCCACCCCCCTGCCTTTTTTAAACTGAAGTGTTCGCCAAAATCTGTAGACCTAAAAACACCTTGCAGTCCTAATAATGCGTCTGTCCTTGGAGACGTACAATGAATGAGATCGATGGGCCTCACTCCAGCTTAACAGCTGACATAGGAACCCATCTCTCTTGAAATGCTGACTTGGAGGTGATGAAAGAGATCATGACTTGTATGCACTGTGGATTCTGTGTGTGTGTGTGTGTGTGTTTACCCTGTTGCATCATGTAAATCTTACATTTCTTCATGCCTTTTGCAGAAAGAAAGTGAAAGTGAAGTCACTCAGTCGTGTCCGACTCTTTGCAAGGCCATAGACTGTAGCCCACCAGGCTCCTCCGTCCATGGGATTCTCCAGGCAAGAGTACTGGAGTGGGTTGCCATTTCCTTCTCCAAGGGATCTTGCTGACCCAAGGATTGAACCCAGGTCTCCTGCATTGCAGGCAGACGCTTTAACCTCTGAGCCACCAGGGAAGCCTATCCTTTTGTAGGCATGAGCTTAATGAGGCAGATAATTAAAGCCTGTGTGAGCTTTTGCTCTGAAACAAACCACTGGAAAGCACATGGCTTAAAATAACAACTGTCTGTTTAGCTCACCATCCTGCAGCTTGCCGGTTTGGGCTGGGTTCATCTGGGTTGGGGACTTCCCTGGTGGCTCAGATGGTAAAGAATCCATCTGCAATGTAGGAGATCTGGGTTTGATCTCTGGGTCGGGAAGATCCCTCGGAGAAGGGAATGGCTACCCACTCCAGTATTCTTGGACGGAGGAGCCTGGCCGGCTACAGTCCATAGGGTTGCAGAGTTGGACACGACTGAGCGACTAACACTTTTCATCTGGGTGGATCTTCTCAGCACCTACCTAGATTTAATCATCTGTGTCTCGTCTTCACAGAAGACCTCCGTGACATCCCAGGCAATAGGTCAGGCAAGGAGTCCCTACTTTCCTTGGATCACAGCGCCCTAAGCGCCTCAGTAAACTTTTCATAGTGACCCTAGGTTACAAAACATATCAACAGTTCTGTTTATTAATAAGTTTAGGCTGAAGCATTGTAAGCATTTATACTCTAACAGCTTCTTGATCATTTGGAGAAAAAAGACGCATACAGTTTAAGAACAAATGCTCTTTTAATTTCCTTCTTAAATAACCACAGTTACTTCCAATGGGATATGTGCTCCTGTCAGGCACGTCATGACCTTACCTGGGAGCAGGTGGCAGACCACCACCTGTTCCTCTTGCAACATTGCAAGTGATGTTTGAGCAGTAGTGGCGTGTTTGTTTGTTTTGTTTTGTTTTTAATCACAGAGGTCAACTTTGCAGAGATAGTGTGTCATTACAACTGAGTGCACAGAAGTTTCAAGTGGACACTGTGACTGCTTGGATTGGTGGTTTGCTGTGTCTGATCCATGTGGAGGGTTTCTGTGTTTCCCTCAAAAATTTATTAAAACATCCTGCTCTGCCAAGTTGGTTGTGCTGTCCCAGGGCACCTCAGGGTACACAGTTTGGAAACCATGGAGCTTGCACTTAAAAAAAAAAAAATTATTATTTTTGGTTGCACTGGGTCTTTGTTGTGGTGCAGGGACTCTGTTGCTCCATGTAGGCGTTTCCTCATCGCAGCAAGCGGGGGCTGCTCTCGTTGGGGTGTTCATTGCAGTGGATTCTCTTGTTGCAGCTTGCAGGCTCTAGAGCACAGGCTTCCATAGTTGTGGCACACAGATTTAGTTGCCCTGCGCCATGTGGGATCTTAGTTCCCAGTCCAGGGATCGAACCCACGTCCCCTGCACTGGTAGGTGGATTCTTAACCACTGAACCACCGTGGAAGTCCTGGAGCTCACACTTTTGCATCACTCTTAATGTTCGATATAGCCACATGAGGTTGCTCTTGTTTGAATTTTATGTTTAAAGAGGCGTGAGTGGTATGTCATGTGACTGGGAACTGGCAGAATAGAACTTTGCTCTTAGGGTTGTTTTGACTCCAAAGCCCGTTCCTCTGCTGATGCAATCCAGAGAATTTTCGTCTTGGGAACCATATCCTGTTCCCAAGCTACAGCATGTTAAGTTTCCCCTATCTGGGAATAATTAGAACTATTCAAGGATTTTTTTAAACTTCAACATCAACTAATGATCTTCGAATTTTTGTGTGTAAGTCTAGCACAGGATTTCTCAACCTCAGTCCTCCTAACATCTGGGGCTGGATAATTCCCTGTTGGGGGGCTGTCCCACACATTGTATAATGTTTTAGCATCGTCCCTGACCTCTACCTACTAGATGCCTCTAACATCCCCCAGTTGTGACAACCAAAAGTGTCTCCAGACACCACCCAGTGTTCCCTAGGGACAAAGTTGAAGCTGCTGCTTGAATGAAATGATGACCAAGCCTGAGGAATAGGATTTTTATACTTGTCTTGCCATTCTGGCCTGGTATTAATTTGTTCTTAATTTTTTAAAAAAACCATGTCATGGTGTTACGTCTTCAGGACTTCTCCCTCTTAAATCCTCTTAGAAGTCAGTCTTATAATGATTGGTCACAGAGAGAGCTACTGGTAGCAATTTAAGGTTCTAAAGCAATGTTAATTTGCTTTCCAGAATTGGTTGGGTACTAGCTATTCCTTTAGAAAGTTGTTCTTAGGTGAATATCACACAAAATGCTTTGAAGTCCCCTTCTGTTTTTCTCTTCTGAAGTAGAATATAGAAATAAAGGAAAGGATTCTGAATCTCATTTTGGTGAGAAGGTCTTTTTCTTATCTGTTTTCAGAAACATTCTAACGGCACCAAGGTTTTTCTGTTGTTTTTCTGGTCTCTTGCCACTGTTAGATTTTCTAAAAATGGCGCATTTTCCTAGAATAGTAATGTGCGCTGTCACATCTGGCTCTTTTGTGACCCCATGGAGGGTAGCCTGCCAGGCTCCTCTGTCCATGGGATTTTCCAGGCAAGAATACTGGGGTGGATTGCCATTTCCTTCCCCTGGGGGCCTTCCTGACGCAGGGATTGAACCCAAGTCTCTTGAGTCTCCTGCATTATTAGCAGGTGGAGTCTTTACCACTGTGCCACCTGGGAAGTCCCAGAATAGTATACCTCCCTTGAAACTTACCCTGGGCCTGTATCTTCTTTCTGTTTCTTGTGAAATGAGGGTCAGGCATTCTTCAAGGGCAGATAACAAACTTTCTGTTTCTGCACAGGTTGAGTAGCCCCTGACTTCTGAGGATCATGACAGGTGTGGCATTTGTGTGATTTAGAGCATCAGATTATATTGTTGATGATATCTTGGGGTCATTGTGTCTAGGGCTTCCCAGGTAGTATGCCAGCTTACCTGGGAACACAGCTGGGCCTCTGCTGGGTGCACGCTAGGTCATTGCCCTTTGCAACTCTGCCATGCCTTATGCTCAATTTTTAAGAGTAATCATGACCATGTGCAGTTTTCCCCTTGCATATACCTCTAGATCCACATCTCTTACCAGGACGGGTCTCTTGTGAGTTGCATGGTCCAAGGGACCCACATGCTTCAACATTCTTGGCCTCTCTTTTTTTGTGGTCAGGGATGGAAAACCTCAGCTTTAATATCTGTGTTGTCAGAAGGCACACAGGCATTTGAGAGTCATTGCTTGTTTTCACAGCAGGGCAAGCACGTGCCTTCACTTCCTTTATATTATTTTCTGGACTTGGGTGTTGCAGTGCCCGGGACTGACTCTGGGTCTCCTGGCTTTGTCCTTGAGTGGTTTCCTGACATCTAGCAGGTTCCTAGAAGGTATTTCTTGTTAGCTTATGGGATGTGGCCAAGTGTATTTGAACTAGCTCAGCAGGGTTCTCAGGAAAGTAAGGGAAAACCAGTTCACGTGCTGCTTCCTTCCTCACGCTTTTTTGCTGTGGGTTCTCAGGAGAGAACTGAGTTCTCAGCAGTAATGCAGGGTGGCTATCGAATGTCCCAGCTCCTTCCATGGTTTGTACCTTTGAGGAAGTTGAGCAAACAGTGCTGGGAGTAAATAAGCAATTTAGTTTCTTTTTTATTCTAATCTATCTTTAAAAATGGAAAGTTTAAATTGAAAAGAATTTCAGGGCTACACAAAAATAATGTGACTAGATTGATGAATCTCCATGTTCAGTTCGGTTCAGTCGCTCAGTTGTGTCCGACTCTTTGCGACCCCATGAATCGCAGCACGCCAGGCCTCCCTGTCCATCACCATCTCTCGCAGTTCACTCAGACTCACGTCCATCGAGTCAGTGATGCCATCCAGCCATCTCATCCTCGGTTGTCCCCTTCTCCTCCTGCCCCCAATCCCTCCCAGCATCAGAGTCTTTTCCAATGAGTCAACTCTTTGCATGAGGTGGCCAAAGTCCTGGAGCTTCAGCTTTAGCATCATTCCTTCCAAAGAAATCCCAGGGCTGATCTCCTTCAGAATGGACTGGTTGGATCTCCTTGCAGTCCAAGGGACTCTCAAGAGTCTTCTCCAACACCACAGTTCAAAAGCATCAATTCTTCGGTGCTCAGCCTTCTTCACAGTCCAACTCTCACATCCATGCATGACCACTGGAAAAACCATAGCCTTGACTAGACGGACCTTAGTCGGCAAAGTAATGTCTCTGCTTTTGAATATACTATCTAGGTTGGTCATAACTTTTCTTCCAAGGAGTAAGCGTCTTTTAATTTCATGGCTGCAGTCACCATCTGCAGTGATTTTGGAGCCCAAAAAAATAAAGTCTGATACTGTTTCTACTGTTTCCCCATCTATTTCCCATGAAGTGATGGGACTGGATGCCATGATCTTTGTTTTCTGAGTGTTGAGCTTTAAGCCAACTTTTTCGCTCTCCTCTTTCACTTTCATCAAGAGGCTTTTTAGCTCCTCTTCACTTTCTGCCATAAGGGTGGTGTCATCTGCATATCTGAGGTTATTGATATTTCTCCCGGCAATCATGATTCCAGCTTGTGTTTCTTCCAGTCCAGCGTTTCTCATGATGTACTCTGCATATAAGTTAAATAAGCAGGGTGACAGTATACAGCCTTGATGTACTCCTTTTCCTATTTGGAACCAGTCTGTTCCATGTCCAGTTCTAACTGTTGCTTCCTGACCTGCATATAGGTTTCTCAAGAAGCAGGTCAAGTGGTCTGGTATTCCCATCTCTTTCAGAATTTTCCACAGTTGATTGTGATCCACACAGTCAAAGGCTTTGGCATAGTCAATAAAGCAGAAATAGATGTTTTTCTGGAACTCTCTTGCTTTTTCCATGATCCAGCGGATGTTGGCAATTTGATCTCTGATCTCCATGTACCATTGCCTAATTTTATTGCTAGTATCATTTCATCTACCTTTGGTTCTGAAAGTGTAGTCTCATGGGACTTCCCTGGTGGTCCAGTGGCTAAGACCCCATGCTTCCAATGCAGGGGACCTGGATTTGATCCCTGGTCAGGGACCTAGATCCCACATGCTGCAACTAAGACCAGGTGCAGCCAATTAAATGAATATTGAAAAAATAAATAAAAGCCTAGCCCCACACTAACAGCATCAACACAATCTGGAAACCTGCTAGAAATATGGATTTCTATTTTCAAAAAGACCCTGATGCTGGGAAGGATTGAAGCCAAGAAGAAAAGGTGGCAGAGGCAGAGGATGAGATGGTTAGATGGCATTACCAACTCAATGGACATGAATTTGAGCAAATTCTGGGAAATAATGAAGGATAGGGAAGGCTGGCATGCTGTAGTTCATGGGGTCACAAAGGGTCAGATGCAACTTAGTGACTGAATAACTAACATTTTGAAAAAATATAAATCAGAAACTCAGGGAGTAGAGCCTGATCAGTTGTTTCAACAAGTCCTCTGGATGGTTCTGATTCCTGCCAAAGCTTGAGAATCACAATATATACCATTTCATCCAACCTCTGTTGGAATATCTTAAAGGGAGTATTATGTTACCTGCCTCCTGAGAAACCTGTATGTGGGTCAAGAAGCAAAAGTTGTTACATGGAACAACAGACTGGTTCAAAATTGAGAAAGAAGTATGACAAGGCTGTGTATTATCACTTTGTTTATTTAACTTACATGCAGAGTACATCATGCGAGATCCCTGGCTGGATGAATCACAAACTGGAATCAAGATTGCTGGGAGAAATATCAACAGACTCAAATATGCAGATGATGCCATTTTAATGGCAGAAAGTGAAGAGGAACTAAAGAGCCTTCTAATGAGGGTGAAAGAAGAGAGTGAAAAAGTTGGCTTAAAACTCAACATTCAGAAAACTAAGACCATGGCATCTATTCCCATTGCTTCATCACAAATAGAAGGGGAAAAAGTGGAAGCAGTGACAAATTTTATTTTCTTGGGTTCCAAAATCACTGCAGATGGTGGTTAAAAGACAGTCTTTGGAAGGAAAGCTATGAAAACCTAGACAGCATATTAAAAAGCAGAGACATAACTTTACCAGTAAAGGTCCGTATAATGAAAGCTACGGTTTTTCCAGTAGTTATGTACAGATGTGAGAGTTGGACCACAAAGAAAGCTGAGTGCCAAAGAATTGATGCTGTTGAACTGTGGTGCTGGAGAAGACTCTTGAAGACTCTTGTCTCCTTTGGACAAGGAGATCAAGCTAGTCAGTCCTCAAGGAAATTAACCCTGAATATTCATCGGAAGGACTGATGCTGAAGCTGGAGCACCAACACTTTGGCCACCTGATGTGGAGAGCTGACTTATTCGAAAAGACCCTGATGCTGGAAAGGATTGAAGGCAAAAGGAGAAGAGGGTGGCAGAAGATGAGATGGTTAGATAGCCTCACCGATTCAACGGACATGAATTTGAGCAAACTCCGTCCAGGAGACAGTGAAGGACAGGGAAGCCTGTCATGCTGCTGTCCATGGGCTTGCAGAGTCAGACACAACTTAGCAACTGAACAACAAAATATTATTTTATCTGTAAATTCTTTAGTACAAGAACTGTTTTCTTTTAAATGTAATACCTTGCAAATTGACAAAACATTTTGAGAGCAATTAGTACCAATATTGAAATAGACTTCCTCTTTGATCTCCTGATTCTGCTAATCATAACCAGCATAACTGGGCAAGTCCTTTGTAATATGTATATAAGGATATTCATTGCAATGCCTCAGATGAAATAAATTTGGAAGTACTGCCCAATACTGAGTGATTGGCTAAGTAAGTTGTTTTATCTACTCAGTGAAGCACTGTGAAATCACTACAGACAACGTTATCCCTCATACTGTTGTTGTTTTCCACCTTTTATTTTATACTGGAATATAGCCGATTAGCAATGTTACGATAGTTTCAGGTGAACAGCAAAGGGACTCAGCCATACATATACATGTAACCATTCTCCCCCAGACTCCTCTCCTATCCAGGCTGCCACATAACATTGAACTGAGTTCCATGTGCTGTATAGTATGTGATTATTGGTTGTCCATTTTAAATATAGCAGTGTGAATATGTCCATCCCAAACTCCCTAACTATCCCTTCCCCCATCTTCCCCCCCAGCAACCATAAGTTCATTCTCTAAGCCTGTGAGTCTCTTCCTGTTTTGTAAGTAAGTTCATTTGTTCCTGATGCTGTTGTTAAATAGGGAAAGCTTTCAGAACAAGTACTGGGTGGTCCCATTTTCTTTTATTGTGCAAGGTGTATGTGTGTGTGTGTGTATTTGAGGGGGGAGAAAGGGAGGGGGGGATGTGTCTGAGTTGTGTATATGAATTTAAGCACATAGAAAAAGGGATAGAATGTTATACATTAAAACACTAATAGTTATCTTTGAAAGGTATGATTTTCATTAATTTTCACTTCCTGATTTTTTTCCCCCATAATGAGCATGCATCTTTATAGTGGAGAAAAAACAGTACATTACTTTTGTTTTGAAAAATCCACATCCATTGAAGTTACAATCTCTTCCTGATAAGTTTCTGTTGAAATTACCATCTCTTCTTGCATTTACAGATGGGCACATGCTGGATTCAACAAGATATGCCATCATTGGAGCAGATCTCCGAGATATAGCTGACCTGGAAGAGAAGTTAAAGAAATGTAACATGAGTACACAGTGAGATTTTTTTTTAACTCTTACATTTGTGATTTCGTGCTAAATGGGGATAAGGCCAGTTGGAAGTACAGCGTAACTGCATATACCATTTTGTCGTCTGTAACCTTTATCATTTCATTGCTATTTAGAGTAGTTTTCTGAAGTTTTTTAAGAAGCAGTCTTCCCTAAGTCTGTTTTCCCATGAGAATCGCTTGTATCGCTTTTGTAAAATACTGATTCCTAATATCATAAGTTTGAGGGAAGATAATTGTATGCATAGAAACATATAATTGTAACATATAAAGAAAGGATTCGCATCCAGGGTATAAAAGAATAGCTACTTTTTTTTTTTAAGTCTAGTGGAAAAATGGGCAAAGAATAGATGACCAGACAGCTCAGAGGAAACTGGGTATCATGTTGAAATGGTATTGAACTTCAGTAGTAATCAGATGAAATTCTATTTTACTACCACCAGGTTGGCAGAAAGGTAGAAGTCTGACAGTATCAAGTGTGGGCATGGATACTGGGGGAAAGGAATGGTCATGTACCACTGGTAGAAGTGATTTTGGTATGACATTGCAAGGAGCAATCTGGAATTTAGTAAAATTGCTGGTATCGTGTGATATTGCAGTTCCATATTTGGATGTATCTCTCCTGAGAAGGTTTACATGTTTGTACAAGGAGGATGTT
This sequence comes from Capra hircus, assembly GCF_001704415.2. Lineage (NCBI taxonomy): Eukaryota > Metazoa > Chordata > Mammalia > Artiodactyla > Bovidae > Capra > Capra hircus. Next base: position 22,679,120 of record NC_030832.1, read on the forward strand.
CACTGCGGCTTTCAGTTTTAGTAGCAGAAAACTGGAAACAACTGAAATGTCCATCAGGAGCAGAATGGATGAATGATGCGTAAAATGCATGACTTTGGAGAGAGCTCAAAAGTTTAATGTTGAGTTTTTAAAAACTAGATGGCAGAGTTATATGCAGAGTGTGATACCAAATGTGTAAAATCAACTCCTCCCCCCAAATACTGTATTTTTGTGATTACGTGTATACATCAAGGAAGTGTTTTTAAAATGGACCAGAAGGGTGCACACTGGATTCTTGAGTGTAGGTACCTTTGGGAGGAAGAAGAGGGCAGTGGGAGGTGTGGTTTTAGCACAGTGATGCTGGTCAAGTGGATAAGAGCTAGTGGGAGGAAAAGGCATATCTGCTTGGTCTGCCGTAGGTGAGGATAACACTTTCCAGGATATTTGAGGTGAAAGACTCAAGGGAGAGGTTTGGAAGGAAGGGATGGGAAAGAGAAAGTTATTTTAAAAAAATAAATTGAAGGCGAGGAATCAGCGGCAAACAATGAAAAATGAGCAATGAGGGAAATCACTGGAGGACAGGGAAGGGAGGAAGAGGAGCATGGACTGAGTTAACTCGCCTTTGAGGGAAGAGAAACCACCCCCCAGCCCCCAATCTTCTGAGAGGGGAAGAGGAGGGTAAGGACAGATACCAATACAGATAAGCTTTGGGCGATGGAGGGTGAGGGGAGTGTAGAGGGTGGAAGAGTGATCTTCCTGACGCATCGGCGTGGCGATGGCTGTCATCTCAGCGTACTGAAGCTCTTGCTCACATTTCTTCTGGAATCATCAACTAGGTTGTCATTCACAGGATTTACGTCCCCACCAGCCCAAATGTCAAAATGGGCTTTGTCACTCCAGCTTTACTGTCTGAATCTGTCTCACTTGCGTGTTCAGAAGTAAGGTCCATACATTGCCAAGAGTATTTATACTTCTTTTTTCCTTTGGGGAGACCCTCACATGGTTCACAAATTGCAGAATATGGTGTGTTTTCTTAAATTTATTTTTTAACTGAAGTATAGTTGATAAACAGTGTTGTGTTAGTTTTTGCTGTACAGCACAGTGACTCAGCTACACACACATTTACGTTCTTATTTGTATTTTTTTGCGTTATGATCTATCCCAGGATACTGAGTATAGTCCCTGTGCTGTACAGTGGGACCTTGCTGAGTATCCATTCTGTATATACTTGTTTACGTCTGCTAATCCCACACTCGCGGTCCATCCCTCCTTCGCCCCCTGTGCCCTTGGCAGCCGCAGATTTGATCTCTGTGTCTGTGAGTCTGTTTCTGATTCGTAGATAGGTCCATTTGTGCCATGGTTTAAGTTCCACGTATAAGTGATGTCATATGGTATTTGTCTTTCTCTTCAGACTTGCTTCGCTTCGTATGATAATCTCTGGTTGCATCGGTCCTGATGCAGATGTCGCTGTTTCATTCTTTTCTATGACTGAGTAGCATTTTATTGTGTATACACCACATCTTCATCCATTCCTCTGCTGGTGGACATTTAGGTTGCTTCCACATCTTGGCTGTTGTGAATAGTGGTGCTTTGACCATAGGAGTGCCTGTATCTTTTTGAATTGTAGTTTTGTCCAGATAGATGTCTAGGAGGGGAACTGCTGGATCATATGGTAATTCTATTTTTAGTTTTCTGAGGAACCTCCATACTATTTTCCATAGTGGGTGCACCAACTTATGTTCCCACCAAGAGTGCAGGAGGGCTCCCTTTTCTCCACATCCTCCAGCACTTGTTATTTGTAGACTTTTGAGTGAGTAGGAGGTGATACCTCATTGTAGTTTTGATTTTCATTTCTCTAATGATTAGCCAGTACTTTGGCCACCTCATGTGAAGAGTTGACTCATTGGAAAAGACTCTGATGCTGGGAAGGATTGGGGGCAGGAGGAGAAGGGGACGACCGAAGATGAGATGGCTGGATGGCATCACGGACTCGATGGACGTGAGTCTGAGTGAATTCCAGGAGATGGTGATGGACAGGGAGGCCTGGCGTGCTGCGATTCATGGGGTCGCAAAGAGTCGGACACGACTGAGTGACTGAACTGAACTGAATAATTGGCAATGCTGAGCTAGTGGTGTATATTCTTTTAACAGAAGGAAACACCCTTGACTTTGAAGGGTGTGTTGCTGGATTTCTTGGGAGCATGTGGGTTCGGGGAGGTCAACAGGAGATTAGTTAAAGCTGATGCCAGTGGCCTGGAGCCCGCTCAGGATGAAGAGAGCGCAAGTCTTGGGATCTCACCCTGGATCCCTATTTTACTTATGCTTGTTGTTATTGGTGTTCAGTCACCCAGTCGAGTCTGACTCTTTGCACCCCCATGGACTGTAGCACACAAGGCCTCTCTGTCCCTCACCATCTCCTGAAGTTTGCCCAAGGTCATGTCCATTGCAACGGTGATGCCATCCAGCCATCTCATCCTCTGACACCCTCTTCTTCTTCCCTCAATCTTTCCCAGCATCAGGGACTTTCCCAGTGAGTCAGCTGTTTGCATCAGATGACCAAAATACTGGAATTTCAGCTTCAGCATCAGTCCTTCCAATAAATATTCAGGGTTGATTTCCCTTAAGATTGGTGTGATCTCCTTGTTGTTCAGGGGACTTCCAGAAGTTTTTTTCTAGCTTCCACTTATGATTATACAGTGGAAATGACAAAAAGATTCAAGGGATTAGATCTGATAGACAGAATGCCTGAAGAACTATGGTTGGAGGCTCATGACCTTGTACAGGAGTCAGTGATCAAGACCATCCCCAAGAAAAAGAAATCCAAAAAGGCAAAATGGTTGTCTGAGAAGGCCTTGCAAATAACTGAGAAAAGAAGAGAAGCTAAAGGCAAAGGAGAAAAGGAAAGATACACCCATTTGAATGCAGAGTTCCAAAGAATAGCAAGAAGAAATAAGAAAGCCTTCCTCAGTGATCAATGCAAAGAAATAGAGGAAATCAATTGAATGGAAAAGACTAGAGATCTCTTCAAGGAAATTAGAGATACCAGGGGAACATTTCATGCAAAGATGGGTACAATAAAGGACAGAAATGGTATGAACCTAACAGAAGCAGAAGATATTAAGAAGAGGTGGCAAGAATACACAGAACTGTACAAAGAAGATCTTCATGACCAGATAATCATGATGGTGTGATCACTCACCTAGAGCCAGACATCCTTGAATGCAAAATCAAGTGGGGCTTAGGAGGCGTGACTACAAACAAAGCTAGTGGAGGTGATGGAATTCCAGTGGAGCTGTTTCAAATCCTGAAAGATGATGCTGTGAAAGTGCTGCACTCAATATGCCAGCAAGTTTGGAAAACTCAGCAGTGGCCACAGGACTGGAAAAGGTCAGTTTTCATTCCAATCCCAAAGAAAGGCAGTGCCAAAGAATGCTCAAACTACTGCACAATTGTACTCATTTCACACGCTAGTAAAGTAATGCTCAAAATTCTCCAAGCCAGGCTTCAACAGTATGTGAACTGTGAACTTCCAGATGTTCAAGCTGGTTTTAGAAAAGGCAGAGGAACCAGAGATCAAATTGCCAACATCTGTTGGATCAGCAAAAGAGCAAGGGAGTTCCAAAAAAACATCTACTTCTGCTTTATTGACTGTGCCAAAGCCTTTGACTATGTGGATCACAACAAATTGTGGAAAAGTGTTAAAGAGATGGGAATACCAGGCCACCTTACCTGCCTCTTGAGAGATCTGTATGCAGGTCAGGAAGCAACAGTTAGAACTGGACATGGAACAACAGACTGGTTCTAAATCGGGAAAGGAGTATGTCAAGGCTGTATATTGTCACCCTGCTTATTTAACTTCTATGCAGAGTACATCATGAGAAATGCTGGGCTAGATGAAGCACAAGCTGGAATCATGATTGCCAGGAGAAATATCAATGACCTCAGATCTGCAAATGACAGCACCGTTATGGCAGAAAGTGAAGAGGAACTAAAGAGCCTCTTGATGAAAGGGAAAGAGGAGAGTCAAAAAGTTGGCTTAAAGCTCAACATTCAGAAAACCAAGATCATGGCATCTGGTCCTATCACTTCATGTCAAATAGATGGGGAAACAATGGAAACAGTGAGAGATTTTATTTTAGGAGGCTCCAAAATCACTGCAGATGGTGACTGCAGCCATGAAATTAAAAGACGCTTACTCCTTAGAAGAAAAGCTATGACCAACCTAGACAGCACATTAAAAAGTAGAGACATTACTTTGCCAGCAAAGGTCCATCTAGTCAAAGCTATGGTTTTTTCCAGTAGTCATGTATGGATGTGAGAGTTGAACTATAAGGAAAACTGAGCACCAAAGAATAGATGCTTTTGTACTGTGGTGTTGGAGAAGACTCTTGAGTGTCCCTTGGACTGCAAGGAGATCCAACCAGTGCATCCTAAAGGAAATCAGTCATGACTATTCATTGGAAGGACTGGTGCTGAAGCTGAAATTCCAATATTTTGGCCACCTGATGTGAAGAACTGACTCATTTGAAAAGACCTTGATGCTGGGAAAGATTGAAGACAGGAGGAGAAGGGAACGACAGAGGGTGAGATGGTTGGATAACATCACCGATTCAATGGACATGAGTTTTGAGTAAGCTCCGAGAGTTGGTGATGGACAGGGAAGCCTGGCGTGCTGCAGTCTGTGGGGTTGCAAATAGTCAGACATGACTGAGCGACTGAACTGAACTGAACTGAACAGTTTGAAGGCATCCGTTCTTTGGCGTTCCACCTTCTTTACAGTCCAACTCTCACAACCATTTGTGACTACTGGGAACGCCATAACTTTAACTGTACAGACCTTTATCAGCTGAGTAATGTCTCTGCTTTTCAACACACTGTCTAGGTTTGTCATAACTTTCCTGCCAAGAAGCTTACTTCTGCTTACTAGTTGTTTAACAGAGGGCAGGGTTTTGGGGTTTTGTTTTTTTAATCTCTTTGAGCCTTAGTGTCTTCGTTTATGAACTGTGATAAAAACTATTTCACACGATGGTTTTGAAGATCAGGTAGCACATGTGAAAACAGCTGAGCAGAAATTGGCACATATTAGGCCCCTGAGTCAGCTGCATCTGACTCTGAGTACAGCTGCAGCTGTATAGCCAGCTGTTTGGAAAATGTGCTGGTAGGTCATGGAAGTAATCGTGTATAAATCAGACCAGATCTTCATAGGAAGTTTGCCTCACTTTGGAGATGTACGAAATAGATGAAAACAAATTGGTGTGACAAGTATTCAGATTACATATTCTCCCCTGTGGCTTCATTTGTGTCTCTCTTTTCCTTTATGGGCTGTCTTCTCTGCTTTTCTTTCAGTTATATTTTGAAAAGTGTTAATCCTCTTTCTAATGTTGCTAATGGCTACCTTTTACAAAATATATGTAAATATGTTTAACTTCATTTTTTAAATGATTCAAGTCTACAAAGAAGTTGCAAAAATCATACAAAAAATTCCCAAATAGCCTTCTTTAACCTGGCCTGGGCCTAGCTGGGTGGTTCATCTGCTAGGGGCCAGGTTTAGCTCATGTTCTTTGGGGTTCGTTCATGTGTGGAGAACAGATTGGTCAGTGGAGCTGTGTCATTCTCAACCACAGGACCTCCCCTCCTAGGGCAAGCTAGCTTGGGTTCATTTCCATGGTGGTTTCAGGTTTCCAAGTACAGCAAGAGAGCAAGTGCCAGCGTCCAGGTCATTTCCAAGCTTCTGGTGGTAACACATTTGTTGCTGTTCCAAAGCAAGTTACATGACTTGACCAGATTCCAGGGGGAGGGAAATAAACTCTGCCTCCTGAGTGGGAGACTCTGCCTGCACCATGCCACAGTGTGGATGTACAGTTAGGAAGAACCTGTAGCCATTTTTATAGTCTGCATTTTCAACTGCAAGACAAAAATGATTGCTGATCACTCACCTTTTTGCATTGTAAAACTTAGAGTCGTGTGACATTGACCGAAAGCACTGGGGTATGAACTACAATGTGAGTGCATTTAGAGAGTCCCATCTGGATGAAAACATCTTTATGTGCCTTTTTTTTCTTCCCTTAAGATTGCCAACCCTCCTGATAGCTGAATGTGTGCTGGTGTACATGACTCCGGAGCAGTCTGCAAACCTCCTCAAGTGGGCCGCCAACAGTTTTGAGGCTGCCATGTTCATAAACTACGAACAGGTAAGAGGAAGCTCAAGAAATCCATGTTCTGTGCAGGACTCCAGGGGTGGCTTTCTTTCTCTTGAGCCCCCTTGGAATACGCTTTCCCTTATTATTTTCCTTCTGCCTCTATAGCTCCTTTGTTAATCAGTTCCAGCAAACCTAGTATTCTTTTCCTTTCTTGAGGTTTATTTATTTAATTTTTTTTTTGGTTGAACTGGGTCTTCGTTGCTGCCTATGGGCTTTCTCTGGTAGCAGCCGGCAGGGGCTACTCTCTAGTTACGGTTCCAGGGCTTATTGTGGTGGCTTCTCTTGCTGCGGAGCACAGGCTCGAGAGCGAGGGCACAGTAGTCATGGCACGTGGGCTCAGTTGCCAGGCGGCATGTGGGATCTTCCCAGGCTAGGGATTGAATCGGTGTCTCTTGCATTCCAGGGTGGATTCCTAACGACTGTCCTAAGCCTAGTATTTTTGATTTCATGACTGCCTGCAAACTTTTATCTAGAGTTTCTGGAACTTCCATCTTGGCCTTTAAGGAAGTTGTTTACTCTAAAGTCATAGATCTTGATGGAGGGAATTTTGGCTGTCATCAGGGTAGGGGTAGCTAACTCACATGCCTTCAGAGGCAGATAGTGATGTAAATGGAAGAAGCTGGCCAGGTGTCATACGTTGTGAAGTAGTGGGGCCTGTGGTGACCTGGGACACCCACGTCCCATTTCACGGATGCCCGCTTTTCAGTGCCAGTCAGTTGTTACCATGTGGAGTGAGCCTAGAGTTGCCTGAACTCCCAATTTTTCAAGAGAGATTAGGAATCTAGGATTTTACTGTCTCATTTCCTGTGGCTCAGTTGGAATGAGCTGAGCTGAGCTCATTCAGTGAGCTACAGCTCCTGCAATGGGGTAGACCTGGGTTCAATCCCTGGGTTGGAAAGATCCCTTAAGAGAAAGGCTACCTACTCCAGTATTCTGGCTTGGAGAATTCCAAGGACTGAATTCCTGGAGAATTCACTTCACTTTCCTGATTTCTAAAATCACTGAGTCTGGCCTATGGCTCGCTGTTCTCTTCTCATCAGGTGCCTAAAGGGTTATGTTTTAGTGTTTTGGAATAATTCGTCTTGGGTCTGTGTGACCTGCAGCAGAATTGCTCTGTGGTTGGGAGTTCATGCTGTGGAGACAGACTGCCTAGCTCTGTGATCTGGACAAGTTACTTGACCTCTCTGTGCCTATTTCCTCATCTGAAAAATGAGGATAATAGTACCCCAGCCTCACAGTTCATAAACGAGTTAACAGGTGCACAAGCATTGACAGCATTAAGTAAGCTGTTATTAACTCAGTTATTATTTGGATCTCTTGAAGCCCCAGGGATAAGAATACCTGCCTCTCAGGTCTAAATAATCCAGACTAAATTTGGCAAGTGCATTCATTAAAAAAAGAAGAAGACTTGCCTCTCTGGATTATTGTGGGAACTCCTGAGATATTGAACAGCAGTGGCCTGATGAACAGTGCCAATACATGTTAGCTACTTTTATTGTTTATTTTAGTTTCGCTTTATTGATTTTATTTATTTATTTTTTTACCGCTTTTTGTTTTATTTTCAAATGTTATTACAGATAAGGCAATGCAGGGCCTTGCCCCATGTCATGTAGCTACAAACAGGTCTGGGGCTGGACCTTGGTCTCCTGTCTTTCCCACCCCCGACCCAGCCCAGGTTCTGGTATAGGTGGCTCTTGGTTGGTTGATTTTTCTTCTTTTCCTCTCTTTAATTGGTAGCATTCCTCAGATTCAGTCATTTAAAAAAAAAAACATTTAAATATTTATGTATTTTTTTTGACTGCACTGGGTCTTCGTCGCTGCACGTGGGCTTTCTCTGGTTGCGGAGCGGGGACTACCCTTGAACTGTGGGGCTCAGACTTCTCGTTGCAGTGGCTCCTTTTGTGGAGCGCGCTCTAGGGCACACGGGCTTCAGTGGTTGGGGCTCATGGGCTTAGTTGCTCCAAGGCACGTGCAATCTTCCAGACCAGGGTTCGAACTGGCATCCCCTGCACTGCAAAGTGGATTCTTAACCACTGGACCACCAGGGAAGCCGCAGACGTAGTCTTTTGACCTGGTAAATAAATATAATGGCTGCTGGCCTCGTCAGTCTGTACAATCAACATGGATAAATCCTGGTGACCTGTCTGTTTTGGGGACACCATACCTGGGAAGAAGGAATTTCACTTCCCACATTTCCACACGTTTCAGACGTGCACTGTTTCATTTGTGTGTTCTTTTATTCAACATCACGTGAGAGATAAGGGGTTAAATAAATTTTGGCCAGAGACCCTGTCATTTTGGTGCAGGGCTGAGATTGTACTAGTTTTTAGTATGTTGACTGCAGCTGTCTCTCAAGGGGCTTAAACCCTGCCCACCACCTTCATTTTGTGAATAATCAACTTTTAATTCATTTATTTCCTGACAAGTACAGAATCATCAGCCTTATGTTCGTCAATTGCTCATATGTCTTATGTTGTTATTTAATTAATAGTTAAATGACAAAACAACGTAGATGATGATTATTTCAGTAATGATTTCAGATTCTTAGAATTTGATTACTTATATAGCTGGCGCTTTTCTTTTGAGTTTCATATATATTAACCTGTTTAATCATTACAACAGCCCACAAGGTAGGTACTAGTACTATCCTGGTTTTACAGATAAGGGTTTGAACCAAGGGATTAGGTATCTTGCCTCACAGCTATTAAATATCAAGCCAATATTCAAACCGAGGCAATAAAATGAAGGAGTTTGTGCTCATAAATATGCTTCTATTCTGAATGAATAGTCTGCAATCATATCATTACTGCCACATAAGCTCTATGCATCCTCCCCAAAAAAGAGTAACATTGGTTCTTGACTTGCAGAGGATTAGGGAATCACTTCATATATTGTTAAAGGGCTGAATTTTTGATGCCTTATATATGACAAAGTACCAGTGTGTGTGCTACATTAATGTGCATAATATTTTGTTTTGCACACATATATACATGATGTTTTTATTTTAATTGCAGGCTAGTTACTGTACAATATTTTAGTGGTTTTTGCCATACATTGACATGCATCAGCCATTTTGCACACATATGTACATGATGTTTTTTAAACTTTTTTTTTTTTTTTTTTTTTTTATAAATTCAGAGGTAGGTAAGGTGGCCTGGTATTCCCATCTCTTTAAGAATTTTCCACAGTTTGTTGTGATTCTCACAGTCAGTCTTCAGTGTAGTCAGTGTAGCAGATGTTTTTCTGGAATTCCCTTGCTTTTTCTGTGATCCAACGGATGTTGGCAATTTGATATCTGGTTCCTCTGCCTTTTCTAAATCCTGTTTTGAAATACATCTGAAAATTCTTGGTTCAGATACTGTTGAAGCCTAGCTTGAAGGGTATTGAGCATTACCTTGCTAGAATGTGAAATGAGCGCAGTTGTATAGTAGTCTGAACAGTCTTTGGCATTGTCTTTCTTCTTTATTCAGAAAGTAATGCCACATGCAAAATTAAAAAAAAAAAAGTCATATAATTTGAAGGGTAAACAAAGAAAAGTCTCTCATCTATCACAGACTTCAGCCTCTAACCTGGGAAGCAACCTTGCTATATTCTAGAATTTCCCTGTGCATATATAAATGTGAAGAGAGATTCTCCCCCCCCCCCAAAGATAGATGGGAGCATACTATACGCATTCCTTTGTAAATTACTTTTCAAGAGTTTATCTTAGGAACCATCTCATATCTGTCTGTCTTCTTTTTATGTTTTCATGTTTTCACGGCTGTATGGTATTTCATTGTATGAACCTGCCAGAATTTATTTAGCCCCAAGCAATGGGTATTTCAGTTCTTTCCAGATCCTTTCTATCACACACAGTGCTGTAGTAAATCTTCTTGCATCTTCACATACACACACAAGTCTACCTGTGAGACAGGCTCCTGGCAGTGGAGTTATCTGGTTCCAGGCTGAGTGTTTACAATGGAGGAACACTGCCCAGTTGCCTTTTGAGGGCTGTACTCCATCAGCACTGCACTTGGGGTTCCATGGCCTGCGCTGGGTATTACCAGCCTTGACTGCTTAGCAGTAGGATGTGGTTATTTTATTTTGCATGTTTTAAGAAGCAGCGAGACCCTGCGGCAGTGCCCAGCCTCCCCTCTCCCTTCCCAGGTGAACATGGGTGACCGGTTTGGGCAGATCATGATCGAGAACCTGCGGAGACGACAGTGTGACCTGGCCGGAGTGGAGACTTGCAAGTCGCTGGAGTCACAGGTCAGAGGGCAGAAGCCCAGACGTCCTCTTGTACCCTGGCCAACTGAGAAAGGGCCTCCTCCCTACACAGATGGGGGAATGTGAGGGTCCTTCTGGAGTGCCTGCCTGCGGTTCATCGTGCAAGGGAGATCCAAGCCATGTGCTACCATCTTGGCATGGAAAATACAAGTTTACATTTCCTGTCTCCTGTTACTTTAATTTTTTATTATGCTGTTTTTCAAACAAAATAAGAGTAGAGGGAATAATTACAGTGAACACCTATGTCCCACCACCCAGCTTCAGTAATTAATCATATTTTGTCATTGCCACATTGTTACCCCTTCCCCCAAATTTTTGTTGGTGGTGTCATTGGAAAGGTGGCTCAGTGGTAAAGAATCTGCTGGCAGTTCAGGATTCACGAGTAGATGTGGGTTCAATCGCTAGGTCAGAAAGATCCCCTGGAGGAGGAAATGGCAACCCACTCCAGTGTTCTTGCCTGGATAATCCCACGGGCAGAGAAGCCTGATGGGCTGCAGTCCATGGGGTTACAAAGAGTCAGACATGACTGAGTGTCTGAGCATATCATTGGAATATTTAAGGCAAATCCAAGACACTGTTTCGTTTCCCTTGTAAGTACTTCAGTGTGAATCTCCTACCAGTGAGGACCTTCCTCTGCCCAAGATACTGATAGTACCATGATCACATCTGACAAGTTGACATGCTCCTTCATAGCAGCTGACACCCACCCAGTTCATACTTGGTTTTTACCAGTCATCTAAAAAATTGTTCATGGTTGGTGTATTTGAATCAGGATCCAAACATGATTCCCACTTTGTACTTGACTTAAATTCTTGCAATCTGTAATTGTTCCCCCAAAATCTAGAATTTTTTTGGTGACGAGGCACCTCCCTATCCCTACCCCCTTTTAAATGGCTTAGTTTTTACATGGCCTGTGTCATTACCACCAGGGCCCTTTAAAAACCTGTTGCTTATGAAGAACAGTTTCTTCCTTTATTTCTCTTTAAATATTATGCTTTACGGTGCCCCCACTGTAACAGTACCTGTTGAGTAGAGAAAATGGGGAAAATGAAAAGACAGATGAGAGGGTCCAGAATGGGCTTTAGAAAGAGGAGCCCTCTGAGGGAAGCTGTGTGTGCAAAGAGCGCCTCCGGTCGTGTGACAGCTCCTGTCGTCTCCCTTTCTCTCCGCCCCACATTTTAGAGAGAACGGCTCCTGTCCAGCGGGTGGGAGTCAGCGTCAGCCATCGACATGATGGAATTGTACAGCAGGTTGCCTCGTGCCGAAGTGATCAGGTATGGGATTGACAAGAGTCTGCTCCATGGCAAATAATTGTGAATGAAAGGCATCATTGTCCATACCTTTTAATGTTTAAAAAAATAACAACCCAACCCCAAACTAGACCTATTTGAAACAAGTTAACTGCTGCTAACATCGATTAAACATTGCTAGCTCCTTGAGACTAACTCATTAGCTATTAGCCAAGATAAGGTTTATGCCCAAACAGATTATTTTAGTCAAAATAAGAAGTTACACCTCTGCAGTGGAAATCTTGCGCAATCCCTGTGTTTTGGAAAAGGAGGAAAGTCACATTGCCCAAGGGGGCCTAAGGTGGTGGTGGGGAGTCTGCTTATGGATTTTTAAGTGGACTTTCCCCCTCATTATAAAAGAAATACATGCTTGTTGTTCTAAAACAATTTTCAAGTAAAGTGCATGAAGTATAGAGCAGTTGTGTGCTATGAATAAATTGGAGTATATTCTTTTTCTATGTGTTTATAAATATTTATCAACCTATAGATTTGTATTTTTTGAATCAGTAGATTGATACATGTATTTGTCTGTAAACCACCATCCTTTCAAAAGCTTAACAATAGCTTATATTTAGTTACCATATCCTATTTAGTGGTGCCTGGTATTTATATCGATGTGTGGATATATGCTAATGACAACAGTTTTTCAAATTGAGATATAATTGACAGAAAACATTAGATTCAGGTGCACAACATTTTTTTAAGGAGAACCACTTTATTTTGAGTAGTAGACAAAACTCCGTTTAAAATGTAATAAAAGAAAAAAAAAATGTAATAAAAGAAACCCTCCGTCAGTTTCTTCAGTTAGTCCGAAGAATAAAACCTCCAGCTTAATTAGAATTTACATTTAACCTTAAATATTCTAAAATCCATCCATGTCAGCTTTGGAGTTTTAATCTTGCCCTATCCTATGAAATAGAGCAAACTTTGATCAATAATCAGACTCCTAATTTTTGCCATTCAACCATATTTTTTCATCTTGCTTTCTGACTCTATACATTCCATCCACAGTGTTCAATGGATTTGTAATAAACTTCCAAGGTGAAGGGAAATTTCTTGCTCATCGTTTGCCTAAAATCTTGGCTTGTGTTCATCTTTTGAAACAAAAAACACAGACCAAAAATGCCCTCAGGTTCCACTACTAAAACTCCTTTAAAGATCTTCTTTGCCAGTGGTTCCAGAGCGCAGTCCGTGCCATCTGAAGCAAGGTCTTGGAGCAGAACCCCACCGGGTGCAGCAGACAGCGGGCAGGACATGGCAGCAGTCCTGGTCTAATTTACATTTCTTTTCACATAAATGAGATTGAAAAGCCCTTGTTTTTCTCCTTGCCAGTGATCTGGTCTTTTACCCATCTTTTAAATAAGTTTTAAAAAGTGTTCTTACTGAAGTGTAACAGCTCGTTTATATAACAAGGAAATCTACCCCCTGTCATTTGTGTTACAAACATTCTCTTCCAGTTTGTCATCTGTCACTTTTGACTTTGCTTATGGAGTTTTTTTTTTCTTCTTCTTCTTTTCAAAAATTAAGCTAAAATGGGCCCACGCCATATGTACTATTCTGTAGCCCACTTCTTTTCACGTAGTCTATCCTGAACGCTTTTCCATGCCTGGCAGTATGCGTCATGGCCTTCATTTTTAATTGGATACGTTTGTACTGTTATCTTTTCATTCCACAGAATAGAGTCCCTTGAATTCCTGGATGAAATGGAGCTTCTTGAACAGCTCATGCAGCATTACTGCCTTTGCTGGGCCACCAAAGGAGGAAGCGAACTAGGTAGGTGACTTCACTTATATTGATTGGAATTTTTCTAGGGAACTTTTTGTCTCCGGAGAGCGTAACACTCAATGGGAATTTTCTACCCAGGAAGAACTAGGGCTCGTATACATGGATCTGTGAACATAGAGAATCAGCAGTTATATCCTCTGTTTTTATAGCACAAAACCCAGGAGAACTATTTAAATAAACCACATATATGAAAACCAACCAACAGCCCTCTAGGGCTGTTTGTGGAATTTCCTCAACTGGTGGTGAGAGACCTTGAGTCTTGAAATCATCTTAATGAAAGGGTCCAATGTTCAGCTTTTTGATCTGCTTGTAACCAGGTTTGCCGCATGTTAAGACACACAGGTCATTGTTTCTGTCTAACACCTCTGCAGCTGTGGGTTGGATTTCTCTCTCTTATCTTCTTTTATATTGGAGGTGAATTCCCCTGGCTTGGAAGAGTCGGACCGTGGGGACAAAGCCTGGAGCCTTGTCTCAGTGCCTTGTTGCCTTGATCTTGACCGAGTTCCTCCTTCACAGCTGCCCCTCGCTGACCGTGCTTCCCCTGGGCATCTCTCCAGCCCAGTGGGGATAGTTTTAGATCCTAGTTCTGGCCTTTGCTGTTAAAGTGCTCCCAGACTTCCTGTAGCTCTGTCTGACATACTGCCTTAGGCAAGTAGTGAATATGAAACAAAGAGCTTAGGGGAGTCAAGGATTGTCTCCTGTGTGAAGATTCCAGGTTGTTAATCATCCTCCTTGGGCTTATCTTTCCACCAGTTTATAAATTTACCCAGCTGGGCAGTTCAGTCCACAAAATCCATTTATTTTTTATTTAAAAAATCATTTATTACTGTGTTTTTGTACTGCTGTTTTCCCGCATTTTTGAAAACAGTATAATTTTAAGCAGAGACTTTGGAAAGTTCTCAAAAAAAGTATGGCAAAGGGAAAAAAAATCACCCATATGCCCAGCACTCAGAGATAACCTCTGGCAGCTTTTCCCTTCTATTCTGTTTCTAGCTGTGGATTTGTTTTTAGTGGGGTTTAATTTATCTGTGTAACCTTGATTCTGGATCTCTTTAAGCTTAATATTATAACATAAGCATTTCCCCTTGCTACTAAAAACTCTGCATGAGCATAATTTTCACGGCTTTATAAATATTCTGTCATGAAGCTCTGTCTGCATTTACTTAATTTTCTTACACTTTTAAAAAATATAGGTGACTTGTATAGAATTAATTCTAGATTCTGCCAAGTAATGACGCTTTGAGCTTTTCCACGTAAGGGGCTTCTTTTCCCCACTTCTCAGCCGGCTACTTGTGGTATCAGTATAGTAAGTCACTTACATACGACCTTCACGTTGTGAACTTTTAAAGATGCGAGCATGTGCATCAGCGTCAGGTGTGAGCGACACTGCAGCTTTCCCTCCGTCTCCTGTTGCCAACAGTCCTTCAGCTCTACAGCCTCCCACTTCCCTGCCCCCTTCCGTCAGTAACTCTTCTTGCCCCTTCACTCACTGCCAGCCCCTGTATGCTGAGCTGTTGTACTGTACTACTGTACTTTTCAAGGTACTGTACTGTGAGATTAAAAATGTTTATTTTGTATGTTTGTTTTTTTATGTATTATTTGCGTGAAAAGTATTATAAACCTATTACAGTACAGTACTGTATAGCCAATTGTGTCAGCTGGGTATGGTGGCTAACTTCGTTGTACTTATGAACAAATTGTACTTGCTAATACGCTCTTGGAATGGAATGGAATGGAACTCATTCCTATGTAAGGGACTTATTGTACTTAACTTGTATGTGTGTAGAGGACAAACTGTGTTTGCTCGAAGTTCAACGTTTAAAAGACCAAGTTCCTAAGAATAGGCCGTAGGACAAAATCCGAACAGATTGATACTAAACAAACATACAGCCAAGACTCTGGAAAATCAGAATGATTCTCCAATAATAAAATCGCCTGCTAAAACAAGATTCAACACTCTTCAGAGGAAGATATCAGAATTCAGAGTCTCCTCAGCTTACCACCCACCGTGTTCAGTTTAGATCAGTCGCTCAGTCATGTCCAACTCTTTGCGACCCCATGGACCACAGCAGGTCAGGCTTCCCTGTCCATCAACAACTCCTAGAGGTTGCTGAAACCCTTGTCCACTGAGTCGGTGATGCCATCCAACCGTCTCATCCTCTGTTATCCCCTTCTCCTCCTACCCTCAATCTCTCCCAGCATCAGGGTCCTTTCCAGTGAGTCAGTCTTTCACATCAGGTGGCCAAAGTATTAGAGTTTTAGCTTCAGTATCAGTCCTTCCAATGAATATTCAGGACTGATTTCCTTTAGGATGGACTGGTTAGTATTTGATTAAAAAATTACTAGATATGTGAAGAAATAAATTGCCCACACCAGTCTTTTTTATTACTGAATTCGACTCAGAAGAGAAAAGGGTGAAAATTGCTAAGGCTAGTCAGTAACCCTTTGACTTCTTTCTCACCTAAAATGGGCCAGTAGTAATTTTCAAATGTATTTAAGTTAAAAAGCAGAACACTCAAGAATGAACTCGTTAAACAAGTTGTCTGAATGAAAGGTATTAATTCAGAAAAAAAAAAAAGTTCAGCATTTAAAGAATAGACTTGTGGACTACTGGAGAGCCCATAAACCGCTATAACATTTCTTAATCCCTTTTAAACCGCCAGTAAACACTGTCTTATCCAGCCTCCTGTTTCCTTGTGGAATCTTATCTTACACAACCAGGAGGCCCGGGTGCAGTAATTGAATGTGCAGCCATTGCCCCAGAGCTGGTCCCTATGGACCTGGGGCCCCAGGGTCACATTCTTCCACCTCTGACTGTTTTCTCTGCCTCCGCCTGTGACAGCCCCTTCTCAGCATCTGTGCGTTTCCTCCCCTCAGGTTTGAAGGAAATAACTTATTGATCTGTTCAAGACTCGTGCTGAGCCAGAGCTGAAGCCAGCGACCTTTCCGGAGCTGAGTCTCCAAGTTTCCTGAGTGGTGGGGAAGCCCCACTGCCATTCTCCGCCACTCTCCGAGAAGCCTCGTTTACTGGAGTGTTGTACAAGTTCCTGTTCCTGTTGGCTAACAGTTTAAATAAATCTCCGTTGCCAGTTGCCGGTGTGTTGGTCCTCTGCTGTTTATCCTTTGCTCCCCTGGGGGGACTGTGGTTCCCCTCTTTGTCAGCTGGAACCGAAGATCCTCAGCCCGACCTTGACCTTGGCCCACTCCCCATGAGTCAGACTCAGCTCCTGCATCCGTTGTGGGATTTACTCCCATGCGCTCTTATGTGTGGCACCTGGCCTTGCGCTTGGCATCTTGACCAGAGGTTGGAGCTCGTCTCTGCTCCCATTTCTGCCCTTGCCTGCTCAAGTCCTCCTTCACCTTGGTCACTGTGGCAGGCTGAATGATGACCCTCTAAAATGTCCCTTCCCAATCCTCCCAGCTGAGAGTATATTACCTTGTATAGCAAAAGGGATTTGCAGATGTGATTAAGTTAAGGATCTTGAGGTGGGAGCATCCAGGTGGGTCAGATGTAATCACAAGAGTCCTTCCTTTTAAGGGAGGAAGGGAGGGCAGAGTCAGAGGAACAGGCTTTGTAACACCACAAGCAGAGACCAGAGTGATACACTTTGAAGATGAAGGAAGGGTGAAAGTTGAGGAATATAAGTGGTCACTGGATGCTGAAAAGGGCAAGAGGATATCTCACAGTGTCCAGAAGGAACCAGTCTTGCCAACACTTGGACTTCAGCCCAGTGAAACTAATTTCAGATGTCTTACTCCCAGGACAAGAAGAGAATAAACTTGTATCGTTGTAAGCCGGTGAGTCTGTGGTCATTTGTTATAGCAGCAGTAAGAAACTAATACAGATACGATACTAGTACAGATTAAAGGGTCCCTGGAGATTCAGAATCATAAGGCCTGTCCATGCCTGATAACATTCTTGGTTGTGTGAGTGAGCTGTGAACTTGAACCTGAGTATGCAGAATGGCATCAAGGCAGCCCCCCAGCCCTCTCCTCTCCTAGAGGTTGCAGAATCAGAGATCAGTGTTCCCTAGAGTGTGACCTGCGTCCCACTACACAACAGTGTGCTTGTGGGAGGGAGTCAGTGGTGATACAGCGTGAAATAGCATTGAATAACCCAGTGAGGAAGTTACTTGCTTTTCACTTATCTTTCAGATCTTAAGAATTAGTTCAAGGAAAAGATCACAGGCTGGTACTGATGGGTCTTCAACACTAATGTCATATTTACTAATTCATTGTTTTTGAAACCATGTACTGTCCATAAATGGATGGTGAATCCATTTGGGGAATCAAGTCCATTATTTGTAAAAGATAAGGAATAAAATGGAAAACGTTCATAGCACGTTATCAGTAGTAAGGGTCCGTACTTTTTTATAACTTGTTTCATTTTTATGTGTGTTTGCCCTACCATGTTAGCATTGTTCCTAATGTTTTGGTCTTGTTTTTTAAGTGAAATACAGTTGACTTACAATGTTGTATTAATGTCTGTTGTACAGCAAAGTGATTCAGTTATACATATGTATACATTCTTTTTAATTTTCTTTTCCATTATGGTTCATTACAGTTGGATCTAGTTCCCTGTACTATACAGTAGGACCTTGTTTTTTATCTAGTCTATATGTAACAGTTTGCGTCTGCCAACCTGAAACTCCCAACCCACCCCTCTTCCTCCTCACCTCCTCCTCAGCATCGGTTTTGGTTTTGATCCTAAGTGAAGGTCAGAGTTATAGCACTTCACCAACTGTGGCAGCAGTAGCATTTGGCTGAAGTTTTTAAAACTTTGCTTGGCTGCAGTTATATTTCTGTTTTCCCTTACATTTTTTAATGGATTATGTTCTGTTCGAGGCTAAGGATACACCGTTACTGTTGATGGTTGTGTTATAAAATATCCCTTAAAGTACCTATAAATTTCATTTTAAAATGAATGCAGCAGAGATGGCAAAAGTGATACATTTGGAAATACTGACGTTGAGCAGCACGACAAGAGGGAATGGCTGACCCAGCACTTTAGAGGATCTCGCCAGGGGTCCACTTTCATGCCCTCCCTGCCCCCCAATACTTCCCATAACCAAGACATGCGTTCCGAAGTGTGGTTTTAGTTTTTGAATTGGAGCTTGGAACTGATTTCACCTAGGATTTATAGTCACTCACTGCCTCTCCTGTTCTCCCAGCCACTCATCTAAAACCTCTTGTAATCCTTTCTACACACACTGCTTAACTGAAGCTGCTCTTGGGAAGGACATCAGCGATGTTGAAACTGTCACATCCAGGGACCCTTTCTCAGTCCTTGGCTGTCTCAACTTCTCAGTAGCATCTGACATGGGTGACCACCTCTCTCCTTGAAATATTGTCACTGCCAATAAATGATGAAACTGAATCTGAAACCAGGCAGGTTGGCTCTGGAACTTGTGCTTTTGACTGCTGCATTTATCTATATATATATATATCCCTTCTCCCCTTGCCCCAAATAGCATAGAAAATTCCCCCATGGCTGCCCTGATGCCTCATTCCCTTATTTCTGATAAATTTTTCACATTTATTACATTCGCTAATTTTCCATTTGGGGGCTGCCCTATGTGCTGTTAATGAAGAGTGATCTTTTTCTGCAGAAATTTTAGTGAGGATTTTGAATATTTAGCAGAAATAATGTTAAAAAAAAAAAACACCGCAACTAAGTTACCATATGATCCAGCAATCTCACTCCTGGGCATGTATCCAGAAAAGATGAAAACTAATTCAAAAAGATACATGGCACCTCAATGTTCGTAGCAGCACTGTTTGCAATAGCCAAGACAAGGAAGCAACCTAAATATCCATTGACGGATGAGTGGATGAAGAAGATATGGCATAGGAACTTCCTTGGTGGTCCAGTGGTTAAGGCTTTGCACCTCCAACGCAAGGGACACGAGTTCCATCCCTGGTTGGGGAACAAAGATTCCATATGTTGCTCGAGGTAGCTAAAATTTTTTTAACTATATTTAAAAAGATGTATATATACTTAGTAAAATATTATTCAGCCTTAAAAAATAATGAAATAATGCCACTTGCAGCAACATGGATGGAGCTAGAGATCACCATACTAAGTAAGTTGGCTAGGGAAAGACAGACACTGTATGTCACTGTATGACACTTATATGTGTCATCTAAAAAAATGAAACAAATGAACTTATTTATAAAATAGAAGTAGATTCACAGACATGGAAAACAAACTTATGGTTGTCAAAGGAGAATGGGGGGGAGAGCATAGATAGCTTGGGATTAATAGAAACACACTACTATATCTATATATAAAATAAACCTATTAGTATCTAGCACAGGGAACTATATTCAGTATCATAAAAATGAAGAGAATCTGAAAAAATATATAACTGAATATATTTATATTTAATATTTATAAGTAATATATGTTTATAACTAAGTCACTTTGCCATATACCTGAAATTAACACAGCATTATACATCAGATACACTTAAACCCAAAAGACACCACCACCAGTGGGTATCTAGGATGCTTTCAGTAATATTGATTGAAGAATACCATCAAGGACCTGGGTTTGCTCTTTGTGCTCGGTCTTGGTGAGTGTATTGGCTTTCATTTTTTGATGTTGCCTCATAATGATAAAGTAGCTGCTAGAGTGTCAGGCATCACACCTGCACTCATGGTAGGAAAGAGAAGTCTTTTCTTTAGTAGTCTCTTTTTATCCAGAATAAAGTGGTCCCCAAATGTGCTCAAACATACTTTCATCTATACCTTATGATAAGAACTGAGTAGGATTGTCAAATGAGATACAGGTTGCCCAGTTAAATTTAAATTTTGGTAAACACAGATTTTTTGTTTTCAGCGTAAGTATGTCCCATGAGAAATCCAAATTTAACTGGGTATCCCCAGTTATTTTTTTTTATTTTATACAAAAAAAAATGAATAATTTTTGCTATCTGGCAACCCTAAAACTGGGTCCAGTTGCAAGAGGGGCTGGGAAATAAAATGTCTGACTTTCTGGGTTTTGTAATGCAAGATGGGCAAAAGAAAAAGAAACTAAAGCTTTCAGGTGATCAGCCACCTGACGTGGAGTCATCTTGATTGCGTTTGCTCTCCTGCACAGAGACTATGTTTGTGTAATATCGGAAAGTTTATGAAGTCCAAAGCAGAGTCAAACTCTATTTTCATCTTAGAGTTTTTTACTTTTTTTTTTTTAAGGGGAGGAGAGGAAGCGTGGAGGGTCATGAATAAAGTGCCTGTCATAGGCAGGATATATAATTTTATTCTGCTTTTTTATATCCCCCCTTATTCCACAAAAGGAATTGAGGTGACTAATAAAACTACATTAACACAAAAGGCAAAAATAAATGCCTTGAGGGAGCTGGAGAGGAGAGATCAGGTGTGTGCTCACTCAGTCATGTCAGATTTTTTGCAACCCCATGGGCTGTGGCCCACCAGACTCCTCTGTCCATGGGATTTCCCAGTCAAGAAGTTGTCATTTCCTCCTCCAGGGGATCTTCCCCACCCAGGGATCGAGCCCATATCTCCTGCCTTAGCAGGCGGATTCTTTACCACTGAACCACCTAGAAAGCCCTTGGGCAGCTGGAACGTGAGTTTTGAGGGGGGAAATAAGGCCCAGAGATGCGCATGTTTTATTGTCTCACACAGGTCTTGGAAGTGGGCTACAAATTTGACTCCCCCAAAGTCCTCAGAGAGGATTGAAATACGATTCCACTTCCATAAAGCCACAGCCAGCTGCATGCTCTAGAGAGGTACACACCTTCCTGCACAGAGACCCAGGATGCTTCTCCAGAGCAGCATCAGCGGGATCTGGGAATGTTTGGAGCCTGGCTTTGCAGCTGCTCCTTCAGGTTCCTTTGATGCAAGCTGATGACAGAAGTGAAATTACTCTGGACCAAAGCAGCGCAGTCCAGGTACATAGCTCTGGGATGCTGTGGTACATACAAGAGTAGGATCTAGGAAACCTGGGGAAATGAAAGGCCCACAGAACTGATGTGCTAAAATAATGTCTCAAAACTGGATACTTTATACGAGATTCCATGACAGTAAGCTTGAGGTCAGAACCTTTGACAAAGACTGGGAGGTCAAATCAACTGAGTGGTCCAGACGAAAATGCTTATCAGGGCCAGCCCAGTGGAGGGCAGAGGTCTTCATAAGAAAGCGAGGCTACTCCAGAAGCAGAGCTTCATTCCAAGGTTGCTACTTCCAATATCAAATGAACTATTCCACACCCTCCTTAAAAGCCCTCCTTTAAGACCCACTTCCTCCTCTTGGTTGGAGAAGGAAATGGCAGCCCACTCCAGTACTCTTGCCTGGAAAACCCCATAGATAGAGGAGCCTGGTAGGCTACAGTCCATGGGGTCGCAAAGAGTCAGACACAACTGAGCGACTTTACTTCACTTCCTCCTCTTGGTATAAAATCCAGCTCCTTCCTGTGGCCTATGAGACCCAAGACTTGGCATCCCTCCTGGGCTCCCCCACCGCTGTGCCTCTCTGCCCTAACCACGACCTCCTCCCAGCTCTGCCAACCTACCAAACTCTGCCACAGGGCCCCGCAGTTAGGGGGCTGGAGATGTAAGAAACACAGCTATTATTCAGTTCACTAATCACTTGGTTTATAGCACACAACACAGGTTTAAGGTAGGGAAAAGGGGTAGCAGACCACTCCAAGAAGTCCTGAAAGGAGTCATCTCAGCTGTCCCCCAACCGGCAACAAGTCACAGTAGGTGTGAGTGGGAGGTCACTTTCTGCTCTGACAGGGAGTCGGGCAGCTTCCATCTGGAAAGGCTCCCAGAGCAGAGTCAGGTCCTCCAGCAAAGTGGCTGCAAGTCACTCAGCTCAGTGACCTCTCTCAGAGGAGTCAAGTTCCCCCAGGGGAGGAGGTCTTGGTCCTCTGCTCCAGTGAGGTACGCTGCGCATCACATTTCTAACATAACGCTCTTAGTCTGTCCCTCTAGGACTCTTCACACTCCTACTGTGGACGTTTCGAAACAACTAACGTGGATGTTCACATTGGCCACTGTGACTCCATTTTTTAAACAAGATGATTAGAAATTTTGTATATGGATGCTCTGGGTCTTTGTTGCTGTGTGAGGGCTTCCTCTAGTTGTGGAAATCAGGGGGGCTTCTCATTGCAGAGCACAGGCTCTAGGGTGCTCTGGCTTCAGTAGTTGAGGCACACGGGCTTACTTACTGCATGGCATGTGGGATCTTCCCAGACCAGGGACTGAACACATATCCCCTGCATTTGCAGGCATATTCTTAACCTCTGGACCACCAGGGAAGCCCCGTGACTCCCTTTTGAACTGCTTAACATAGCTTAAATCCTATACGGTTCACACAAGATGAGTAGGGATCATAACACTCAAGAACTCACATCATGACCCTTTGCTTCTGCTGGCCTTTGCACCTGCTGTTCCTTTTCCTGAGTCAGCCTTCACCCTTAAAGCTGAGATTAAACATCACCTCCCCATCACCCTGTATAAATATCCCCTGGGGCTGTAACAGCATCCTGTGTTTTGGCCTTTATGGTCCTTGTGTGAACTTGTCATCATTTTTACTCATTCTGCAAGTATTTATCAAGCACGTTCTCCGTATGAGGCACTAAGAAAGGCACTAAGTAGGGCAAGTGAACAAATAAAACACAAGAATTGCTCATGTGACTCAAGTGACTCAAGACTGTCACCAGGTCTTCACACGATGATGCAATCATACCTTTATTGCACATTTGATTTTTAACCTCTCTATGAAAATATTTGAGATTCAGATGCTAGGGCCTCAGGACCTATCACCAATGATGGACACCCCAGTAGGTTATGATTGTGATTCATAACACGTGTTGTTTCACACCTTGTCAATCTGAAGAAAAGCAATGACTCCAGTGGCAACAACTCTTGCGGTATTGCAAGTGCTGTTTGCAAGGGGGTACCTCTCAAGGCCAGACCCACCGAACCTCTGGGAGGAAAGGCAGGGAGTCGGGGAACAAGATCCAAGAGCTTGCTAAGCCCAGTGCTGGGGAAATTGTTGTGCGCTGTCTGCCAGTAGAACTTGCTGAACTCAGTGGTAAGTAATTAAATGACCAGGGAGAGCTTTGCGAATGCAGGGAGGGCCCATTGTTCTGGTCTTACCCACCCGTTGTGTCCCAACTGTGGGTGAGTTTGAGTGCTGGGCTCTGAAACCTGAGGGTGGATCATGGCTTCCAGACAGCAGAAGAAAGATAATTTAGAGATATAAGGAGAGGGGACCTATTATGGAAGGGAGAGATGGGGGTGGTTCTTAAGGAGTGGGAACCAGGGAGCAGGGTCTTGGTGAAATGATGCTAAATGGAACATTACAGTAAACCCACGAGAAAAGGAGTCGCAAAGGCAGATTTGATGCTGATGCTGGTGAAGCACGGTAGATTGCAAAGAATGGCCCTAAAGACTTCTGGAGTCTCTGTCTCCACTGCTTGCATCAGGAGCGGCCACATGATTTGCTTTGGCCGATAGGGTGATAAGAAAAGGTGAGTGGGGAATCCCCTGGTGGTCCAGCGGTTAAGACTCTGTGCACCCAATGCTAGAGACACAGGTTCAATCCTTGGTGGGGAAATAAAGATCCCATGTGTCACATGGCATGGTCAAAAAAAAAAAAAACAAAAACGAAAACCTGAGCGACTTGACAGGTTGCTTGTGCATTGGGGTTCACCTTCTCTCACTGTTCTTGGGAACCACGTGGTGACCACAATGAAAATAAGCCTGGGGTGGGTCTGTTGGATGAGAAGATCACGTGGAGCTGAAATGAGCTGTCTGGATGAGGGCCTCCCCAGACCCAGGCCTCAGGCGCTCACTGGCTGAGCACAGAAATACAAGGAAGCCCTGACCTGGACTGCCCAGCCATCTTGCAGAATCGTGAGCTAAATGCCTGGTTCTTGTCTTAAGCACTATGTTTGGGGATAGTTTGTTACCCTGCAGTAGCTAACCCATACAGGTGGGGGTGCAGGTTGGGAGGAGAAGGCAAAGTATTAGTTGACTGTTTCCTGCTGTTGAAAAAAATTTGCAAGCGTAAGAGTTGCGAGTTTTATTTGGGGAGAAATGAGTACTGTATCCTGGGAGACACTATTTCAGATAGCTCTGAGAGACTGCTCCAAGAAGTGGCTGCAGTCTGATGGCTGCTAGATGGCAAGTGTTTTTTCCTTCCCAAGTTCCCTCAGGGCTCACCAGCTCACCATCCATGGTGGCTGCAATCTGCTGATGACTGGGACATCCTTTGTTTGTAGGAAATACTCCCTTTCTCACTTCACAAATGCTTGTTCTGTGTCAAGCTGTGTGCCATGTATTGAGATCTAATGATGGACATGGCAGGCATGCTCTCTGCACTCACAGAGCACCAGCCATTAGTGCCCCCCACCTCCCCACTAACAAAAAACTTGGCTATTTTAGCACCCTGTGGCAAGTCCAGGAGGGTGCTCCAGGGAGAGAGAGATGTGTGAGCTGACATCTGAGGATGTGCCAGGTGAGTGGGCCCTGGAGGCGGGGGTTGGGGGGCGGGGTGATGAAAGAGAGAAGTAGAGAGCACCTGACTGTAAGTGTGGGACCATTTAGAAGAGACCGGCCGTGTGCTGCCCAGAGGCAAATGTTTCCTCTGGGAGGTCATGGAGATGTCCCGGGGTGCTCATGGCGTACTTTTAAGGCATCCATTCTCAACGGAGGTGATATTGCCCCCACTGGAGCAAAAATTGCTTAGGGTTAGGGTTGTCCAACTCTTTGCAACCCTGTAGACTATAGCCTGCCAGCATCCTCTGTCCTTGGAATTCTCCAGGCAAGAATACTGGAGTGGGTTGCCATTTCCTCCTCCAAGGGATCTTCCCGAACCAGGGATTGGACCTGAATCTCCTGCATTGGCAGGCAGATTCTTTACCACTGAGCCATCAGGGAAGCCCAGGTTTAGGGTTAGAGGGTGGTTATTAGCCCTCCTGGAGAAGGCAATGGCACCCTACTCCAGTACTCTCGCCTGGAAAATCCCATGGACAGAGGAGCCTGGTAGGCTACAGTCCATGGGGTCGAGAAGAGTTGGACACGACTGAGCAACTTCACTTTCATTTTTCACTTTCATGTATTGGAGAAGGAAATGGCAACCCACTCCAGTGTTCTTGCCTAGAGAATCCCAGGGACGGGGGATCCTGGTGGGCTGCCATCTATGGGGTCACACAGAGTCAGACACGACTGAAGTGACTTAGCAGCATTAGCCCTCCAAAGAACCACAGTATGTAAACAGATATTAAATATTATCTGTGGCATTAGTGGGCTGCTTCGGTGACTCAGATGGTAAAGAATCCACTTCCAATCCACGCAGGAGACCTGAGCAGGGCACGACCACCCACTCCAGTATTTTTGCTGAGAATTCCGTGGACAGAGGAGCCTGGAAGACTACAGTCCATGGAGTCACACACAGATATGAAAGATTACCTGTGGTATTAGTGCTTAATAGAGGGGTGATAATTTATTTTAATAGCTAAAAAAGTCTCCACAGAGGGGAGATCATGGAAAACAATGGTTGAGAAACGCTGTTTTAAGGGAATCCATATCCAGGGCCTCACCTTGCGCAATCTGCTCCCTTTCTCCACGCCCTCCCACTTCTCCAAAGAGCATCCTTTTCCCCGGCTCACATCTGTGCTGCTATTTTGCTCTGGGAATTAAAACCGGGGAGAGGGGAGAACAATTAGAAATACTGGTACTGGCTGGCGCTGAGACAGTGAATAAATAATAATGACCAACTATCAAACAAGTCCTTTTTTCGATTTGAAAGATTCTTTGCTCTCAACCAAATTGAAGGGGGATATAATAGCTTAGCATGCTTTGAACTTTTTTTTTTAAAGCAATAGATTTGAAAGAAGTTTTTTAAAGAATAGGTTATTTTTGGCATATAACTCAAAAGGTGTTCAAAGAAATGTGTAGCACTGCTATAGAAACCTCTATTTGTTTTTGCCTACTGTAAAAATGAAAAATAGAAATTGAGTTGGTGCTGAGCCCTGTCTTACAAAAATAAGCTAGAGTCA
This sequence comes from Capra hircus, assembly GCF_001704415.2. NCBI lineage: Eukaryota > Metazoa > Chordata > Mammalia > Artiodactyla > Bovidae > Capra > Capra hircus. The sequence continues at coordinate 22,705,672 of NC_030832.1, forward strand.
TCTTGGGATATATGAACTCATTGAATAAATAAGCAAACTTGCTCTAGCCATCTCATTAAAAGATATATTTCCTATAAAATTTTATTTTTAATGCTTAATCATTAATTATCAACATGTACAGTATAGCTGGGGTTTGCCAATCAATTGTCTACTAATAATAATTGTAATAATAACTCAATCCACAAAGGAATAAACAACATTTAGAGTCATTGTTCACAGAAATTTATAGAAGTATTAATTTTTCTCTCTCTCTCTTTCTCTGTGTAGACACATATTTCCATAAGATCTTATAGAAAACCTGAATGAACATTTTGGCCAATCTAATATGTGTATTTGATTTTACCTAAAAATGGAATTATATGCTACATACTGTATTATAAACTATTTTTACCCCAAAGTTTTACAATATATAGAGATCTGTACGCACAGCACACGTAGAGATCTACAACAGAGGCGGGACAATTTTTTTTAAGGGTCAGATAATTAATATTTTAGACTCGGTGGATCAAGAGGATATTTTGTACTTGATAACTATTTGAAGTGTGAAAGGCTTCTTACATCGTATTCCAAAAGCCAAACACCTGAAACTAACACTACTTTGTAAATCAATTATACTCCAATAAATAAAATAAAAAGCCACTTACTTAAGCAGTAGTCTTTTGTGAACGTGTATCTATGTTGCTTCCATATTAATTCAATATTATAAATATGTGGCAATTATGCACAATCCTTCTGTATGAATCTTTTCACACTTATCTGTTTACCTCCAAAGGATGTTGCTGTTCATTTGCTAAGTCACGGCTGACTCTTTGCAACCCTATGGACTGCAGCACACCAGGCTCCTCTGTCCTCCACTATCTCCTGGAATTTACTCAAATAAGTGAAAAAAAGACATCTCGTTGATGTTCTTACACTTCTTTAGTTACCATGACTCTCTTTTCACACATTATTGTGAACTTATTTTTTCCAATTCCCTGTTTGTGTCTTTTCCCCATTTTTCTTTGTGGTTATTTTTTCACGTTGATTTACCCAGCTCTTTACCCAGTAAGGGCAGTAACATTTGCCATTTATGTGCAGTATTTTCCCCAGTTTTTCACTTTTCTTGTCTATGCTCATCATTTTTTTCTTTCTTGGTTTAGAAATTATATCTTTTATCTGTTTCAGGTTGATTCCTTTTCCAGTATAATAGATGTCTATGCATTTGAAGCCTCTCATGATTACAAAAATATTTACCCATGTTTTATTTTAGGGCTTTTATGATCCTTTTTTTACATTTTTTTTTAGTGTCCATAGTATTTGTTAATCATTTATTTATCAAGAGAGACTTTTCCTTAGCCCAGATATTTATCATTTCATAGTTCAGAAACATAAGTAAGTGACAAAGTTCTATGGAACTCAACCCAAAGAAATTCTTTATGTTCAAAACTCACTTTTCACTCTGAAAGATACTAGCTTTCCTTATGTCCTCAAAATCTTCCATAGAATCATAATTTCTGTAGAAATCTGCATATGCCTCCTTCCTTGGTTTGTCAAAAGCAAACTTATAGAAAGTTGCAACTCCCAGGGAGACAATGAATGCTCCAACCATATGAAATCACAGATGCATGACCAGAAGGTTTCATCAAAGAACTGGACAAGGTATTTTTTCTTTTCTACAGCTCAACAATATGGTCTTTCCATACTTACAGAGAAATGGACCTCTCTTTTACATGTTAAATTTTGGCTCATTTAGAATTTATTTTGAAGTACAGAATGAGATAAATATTTTATTTTTTTAAAAATAAGCCTAACCAGTTTTCCTATTTAAGTATCTTTAATCCATGATTTTGATCCCCAATTTATATTTCTATGCATATGCTTACATGTGTGTGTACTAAGTCGCATCAGTCGTGTCTGACTCTCTGTGACCCTATGGACTTCAGCTCATCAGACTCCTCTGTCCATGGGATTTTCCAGGCAAGAATACTAGAGTGGTTTGACATGCCCTCCTCCAAGGGATCTTCCTGACCCAGGGATTGAACCCAGGTCTCATGTCTTCCTTATTGGCAGGCAGGTTCTTTACCACGAGTACCACCTGGGAGGGCTTCCCTGGTGGCCCAGATGGTAAAGAATCTGCCTACAATGCGGGAGACCTGGGTTCGATTCCTGGGTTGGGAAGACCCCCTGGAGGAGAGCATGGCAACCCACTCTGATGTTCTTGCTTGAGAATCCCCATGGACAGAGGAGCTACAGTCTATGGGGTCACAAAGAGTCGGACATAACTGAACAACTAAGTACCACCTGGAAAGCCCTTCCATGTACATATTTGGGTTTTAAAGGACTCATTTTAAAAGCCTGTCAGCTATCAAGGAACTGAATATTATGACTCCAGCAAGTTATTCATGCCCAGCCCTACATGTAGGATTTCTTAAAAAGCAATGTATGGCTTATCTTTAACTGGAAGCTTTTTTTACCTGATAGCAATGTGTATACCAAGGTAAAACTCTTATTATTCAGGTTGACAGGATTGTTTTTATTTCTCCTAAGCACAAAGATAAGGATATTTAGAATTGAGAAATATAACGGAACAAGTGCTATCCATTTGTATTCTATCTGCATGTATGTGTAACCATGATTGTGGGAATGAAATAGCAGAAGATTCCGAATTAAAAAAAAATAGATGTGCAACAAGCAACAAAGGTTTAGTGTATAGCATAGGGAACTATAGTCAATATCTTGTAATAACCTATAATGGAAAATTATTTCAAAAATAACATGTGTATAACTGAATCACACACACAAAAAGGATTCTGCTCTTTGAAATTTAGTAATGTTCATCTTTTTTGCCAGTTTTTCCAAAAGTCCTATGGACATCTAATAACAATGTATGCGGTACAAAATTTTAAATTTATTTGTGTAGGACATAAGATTCATATAAATCAATATAAATAGATATATATCATATTTAAATTATTAATGACATCATTCAAGATGCTCCTAATCTTATTTTTTTCTGTACTTGATAAAATATTTTCAGAGAAATGTTAATATGTCTATAATTAGAAATTTTTCCTTTTACCTTATATTTCTTCTGATTTTTGCTTTATGTATCTTTGTTTCTTTGTTGTTAGGTATCAAATGGTTTATGATGTCAATCTTCTTTGTGAATTGTACCTTTTATCATTAAAAATATTCATCTTTGCTTCATTTAAAAAATAATATAAAATAGTTTGCAGAGTGAGTTGCCACACCTAAAGAATTAAAAAAAATCGTAAGATGACATTTCACCAAGTTCAGACAATAAAAAAGGCACCAGTTTGGAAGCAGTTTTGGTTAAATTCCAGCTCCACATTTTATGGCCAAGCCCTTCTCTTTTCTTGGCCTCAGCTTTCTCATCTGTAAAATGGGTTCGTAGTGATAAACCCTGCCTCACACAAGTTAGGAGGACTAAATGAAATAAAGCAGGAACTCACTATGCCCAGGGTATTTATATCCAGGTACCCTCAGACCTGTGGCCTTAATTTAACCCTCCCAGGACACACAGTAACACCTACAGCTTCTGTTCCTTTATGTAACAAGCCAGCTCCTGACTGTGGAGTACACCAGCTGAGTCCTTGACCTTTGGCTCTGTTCCCATCCATTCCTAACCCATGACTCCTGCGGTCCTGCTCTCATTACAGGCCAGCATCACTTGACTTCCATTCTTGTCCCAGCCCAGAAAGTCCTGGCCCACCTGTGGGCGAGACCTTGTAGTTCCTAACAGAGGTCACCATAACCTTTGAACATGCTGCGATGGGCTGCTGGCCGGAGTCCTGTCTGGTCCTGCCTCCCTTCCCTTCCCTTTGAGGAGAATGACGATGTGTAATTCTCACCTTGGCACTTGCACTCCCAAGGGGAATGGGAACGCAGGTGACTACTCTGACAGTCATAATTTCTGGCATGGCGACAGAGGCGGCGCACGCTGTCTGTTGGCCCAGGGTCAGGTCAACATGGGGGCAGCCATAAGCTCCAGGGAAGTTCATCAGAAGGTGGCTTTTGCTCTCCCATTCTTCTTTTACAACAGTTATTTTTGTGCCTGACACACCTCCCTGATTTGACTGTAAAGTTCACGAGACATTATCTCTTGATCATCTCCTTTCAGGGTGGATAGGTGTGTCACAGGGTGACTGAAATGTAGCCCCACCCCAACCCCTCCACCCCGTGAACAGGAACAATTCTCTGTGGTCCTGAAACACCAAGGAAATATTTGCTTGCTTAGATTTCAGGAATTCTGAACAGCAAATAGTAACTGTGGAAGGAAAGAGTATGTGAAACAGGATGCTTCTTTCTTCCTTTCCTTCTTTCTTGCTCCCTCTCTCTCGTCCTCCCTTCCTTCATTTCTCCTGCTTCATTCCCTTTCTTTCTCTCTTTCAAGTGACAGAAACCCAGTTCCGACTGTCTTCAGAAAGGAAAAGGTCTAAGAAGACAGTCCAGAGTGTCTGGATCAGGGCCATAATGTAGATGTCATCAGTCTTGTCTCCCTCTTGGCTTTATTTTCCTCTACGTGGCTCTGTTCTCGTAGGACTCATCTCTTCTGGTGACAAAGATGGTGGTTAGTGGCTCCAGGCCTCTATTGTCCCCCTCAGTAACCCCAGAGTAAGAGCACTTCTTTTTTTTTATTGAAAGAGGACTTTCAATAAATAAAGGTCCCCAAAATCTTCAGAGAAATTCTCAGGATTGCATGTTAATGGTTTGATTTGAATCATATGCTCAGTGCTCAACCAGTCAGGATGGTCTTGGAGATGGACTGTCTCACTGGCTTACTGACCCTGAAGGGTTGGGGAGCTGAATGATGCGGGGGTGGGGGGGGGCGGTGCTGACAGCTCTGCCCAAATTGTGTGAAAGTGAAAGTCGCTCAGTCGTGTCCAACTCTGTGACCCCATGGACCGTAGCCTGCCAGGCTCCTCTGTCCATGAGATTCTCTAGGAAAGAATACCTGAAGTGAGTTGCCATTCCCTTCTCCAGGGGCTCTTTCCAACCCAGGGATCGAATGCAGGTATTCTGCATTGCAGGCAGATTCTTTACTGTCTGAGTCACCAGGGAAGCCCATTTTGTGTGAACAGAGTTGAAGACTTGTGGTTCTCTCAAGGAAATCAAGATGCTATTACCAAAGAGAATTTTAGAAAAAACATCTATTTCTGCTTTATTGACTCTGCCAAAGCCCTTGACTGTGTGGATCACAATAAACTGTGGAAAATTCTTAAAGAGATGGAATCACCAGACCACCTGACCTGCCTCTTGAGAAATGTAGGCAGGTCAGGAAGCAACAGTTATAACTGGACATGCAACAACAGACTGGTTCTAAATTGGGAAAGGAGTACGTCAAGGCTGTATATTGTCACCCTGCTTATTTAACTTATATGCGGAGTACATCATGAGAAACGCTGGGCTGGATGAAGCACAAGCTGGAATCAAGATTGCCGGGAGAAATATCAATAACCTCAGATATGCAGATGACACCACCCTTATGGCAGAAAGTGAAGAGGAACTAAAGAGCCTCTTAATGAAAGTGAAAGAGGAGAGTGAAAAAGTTGGCTTAAAGCTCAACGTTCAGAAAACTAAGATCATGGCATCTGGTCCTGTCACTTCATGGCAAATAGTTGGGGAAACAGGGCAAATAGTTGGGGAAACAGTGCAAACAGTGAGAGATTATTTTTTTGGGCTCCAAAATCACTGCAGATGGTGACTGCAGCCATGAAATTAAAAGATGCTTACTCCTTGGCCGGAAAGTTATGACCAACCTAGACAGCATATTAAAAAGCAGAGTCATTACTTTGTCAACAATGGTCTGTCTATGGTTTTTCCGTCATGTATGGATGTAAGAGTTGGACTGTAAAGAAAGCTGAGCGACACAGAATTGATGCTTTTGATCTGTGGTGTTAGAGAAAACTTGAGAGTCCCTTGGATTGCAAGGAGAGCCAACCAATCCATCCTAAAGGAGATCAGTCCTGGGTGTTCATTGGCAGGACTGATGTTGAAGCTGAAACTCCAATACTTTGGCCACCTGATGAAAAGAGCTGACTCATTGGAAAAGACCCTGATGCTGGGAGAGATTGAGGGCAGGAGGAAAGGGGATGACAGAGGATGAGATGGTTGGATGGCATTGCCGACTCAATGGACATGAGTTTGAGTGAGCTCTGGGAGTTGGTGATGGACAGGGAGGCCTGGCGTGCTGTGGTCCATGGGGTCACAAAGAGTTGGACAGGACTGAGCGACTGAACTGAACTGATTACCAAAAGAAGGAGAAATTAGATCTTAAGTAGACACTAATGTCAGATATCCACAATGGGGATAGGACAGCAGAGAGAGCGAGAGAGAGAGAGAGACTGTTAAGAAGCAGTGACAGAGAAAAACGGAGACGTAATTTTAAGAAAACAAGTGCCTTTCTAAAAGAAATCAATCAAGAAAGAATTATTACATCCATGTTCATAGCAGCATTATTCACAATAATTAAATGGTGAAAGTAAGACCAATATCCATAAACAGATGAATGGATAAGCAAGATGAGGTCTAGCTATACAGTGGAATATCATAGAGTCTTTAAAAGGGAGCACATTCTGACACCTGCTACCACATGGATGAACCTTGAGGACGTTATGCTCAGTGAAACAAGCCAGTCACCAAAGGACAGAGCTTGTATGATTCCATTATATGAGGTCTTTGGGATCATCAAATTCACAGAAACAGAAAGTAGAATGGTGGTTGGTTAGTGGGGGCAGGGAGAGGGGGAAATGGGAAGTTAGTGTTTCACGGGGACAGAATTTCAGTTTGAGAAAGTTCTGCAGATGAATAATAGCAACAGATACACAATAGTGTGAATGTACCTAACACTGCTTAACGGTATCCTTAAAATGGTAAATTTCATTTAGTTATAACTAGGGAGAAAACCTCAGTTTTTTCTCTAATGATGGCGATCGGGAGCTGCTCTCTAATTGTGGTGTGTGGGCTTTTGAGTGCGGTGGCTTCTCTTGTTGCTGAGCAGGGGGCCTAGGCATGCAGGCTTCAGTAGTTGTGGGGCATGGGCTTAGCTGCTCCATGGCAAGTGGGATCTTCCTGGGCCAGGGCTGGAAACTGTGTCTCCCACATTAGCAGGCAGGCTTTTTATCGCTGAGCCACCAGGGAAGCCCTAAAATGTTAAATTTCGTGTTATGTGTATTTTACCTTAATAAAAAATTAAATTAGAAAAGAACCACTTATAACTGGGAAAACTTTTCCCTTCTTTCCTGAACAAAGGAAACATTTTATCCCATGCCTCCTAGACTTTGCCTAGTGCAGCGCTCTGCAAACAGAAGAAATCAGTAAGAATTTGCTGGATACATTATAAAGCAACATAAGATGTTCGGGCCCCGTTGCCAGCAATAATATCTGAGCAATTATTGAGGTCATCATCCTTCAAATGCCACATTACAGCCCTGAATGCTGGGGTCTGGGCCCTTTGGTCTTACAGGGGCTTCATCAGCAGCTTGTGGGTATTGGGTAACTCAAATTCCCTTATGTCCCACACTCGACCGCCTCTGAGGACATTTGGCAATATCCGGAGACATGTTTAGCTGTCACAGCTCTGGGAAGTGTAAGACCAGAGAAGCTGGGGATTACCCTACAGTGCGACTGAGCACACACATCCTGCAATGCACAGAACAGCCCCCCAACAAAGAATGTGAAGTGAAGTGAAAGTTGCTCAGTCATGTCCGACTCTTTGCAACCCCGTGGACTGTAGCCTGCCAGGCTCCTTTGCCCATGGAATTCTCCAGGCCAGAATACTGGAGTGGGTTGCCGTTCCCTTCTCCAGGGGATCTTCCCAACCTGAGGGTTGAACCCAGGTCTCCTGCTTTGCAGGTGGATTCTTTATCATCTGAGCCACCAGGGAAACCCCCAACCAAGAATATTCAGTGCTAAGTGTCAATATTGTGGTGTGTGAGCCAGCCTGGGAATCCTTTCCAAGGACTCCGTCTGTCTCTCTCTCTCACACATACACACACAGAATCATGCAGAACACATAGGCACACGCATACATACCTACTGTCACCTGTGCCCTCCTAGACATCTCCCTGGTCTCTGTTAACTTTCAGTGAGTTATAGGAAGTTTATAGCATAAAAATAAACTTCTAAAACTAGATTCTTGCTTAATATCCTTTAAAGCAAAGGACCATGCAATAAATTTGTCTTGAATTTAGTTCTGTGCCTGAAATTTTCTATATAACAGAGCAGATAAAGGGAGGGAGAATGGCATTCGGACTTAGCTGTATCACAAAAAAGGACCTTGCTCTCCTCCCTACCAAGTTCTCTTGAACCTGCTGACCTCAACAGACAGATGTAAACCAGTCAGTCAAGTGTGACACACAAGCAGACCTTCTGGAGGCTGGAGAGGGGGCTGGAGGTGAGGAAAGGAATATATGTTGTTTGGAAAACTATGTTTAACATGATTATACAATTTTATTTTGAGAAATATATAAATATTATCATTTTTATGTTTCATGAAAGGTGGTATTATTTGCAATCTGCCACTTTTATTAGAGTCAGGAGTTAAATGTTACATTTGACTGGCAGAAATTCACTTTTACAACAAAGTCATAAAAATAAAAGCAAAAGCAAAGAAGTTTCACTATTTTACTTATTCTGCTGCTTTTAATTGTTTTATACCCAATTACTTCTGAGGAGTTAGGCTCAGCCATTTTCAAACCCACCAAATAATTTTTTCCCCTCTTTCACTGTAAAAACAAGTCTGAATGTTTTTCTCTAAGTTTGTCACAGAATTCTAGACCCTTTTTAAAAAGGTCTTAAGACTTAACTTTTTTTGCTGTTTATCAACTTCACCTTATCCCTAAGCTTACCATCCAATTTTTCTCCTATTATTGGGGTAAAATACCACTCTAAACTTTTGAGAAAAGCATATTTTTCTACTCAGGCTAGATTTTCTGAATAAGTTAGAAAATCTGGAGAAGGAGAAGACAGAGAATAAAATAAATTTGGAGAAGATCCTTAATTAAGGCTGAGACCTTTTCCTTAACTCGGCCCCAGTGCAGAGTTCTCTTATCTGGAAGTTCGTTTTCACAAGTGAGATAAACCCAAGTGAGTTTGACTTACAAGACAATGAAAAGACAAGACACAGACTAGGAGAAAAAGCTGCCAAACACATTATTGGTGAAGTCTTTGTCTTGTTCACAAAAAAATGCACAAAGTGAGAGCTGCAAGTTTGTTGTTTGGGGCACAATGAGGACTGTGGTCTGGGAGACAGCACCTCAAATAGCCCTGAGAAACTGCTCCAAAGAGGTAGGATGAAAGGTCAGTATATGTTTAATTTTGGTGAAGGAGGAATACATGCAATCAAGCACATATTCTTCCAGAACTTTCCTGCTGGTCTCATGAAGCTTTAGCTAGTCACGAGGAATAGTTACCACCATGAAGGATTTTAGTGCTTTTCTAAATGTGAGGAGATGCAATAATTGGGTTATAAAATTAGCTTCTGAAAATATCTATCAGAAGACCTGTCCTGCCAGTTTTTTCCCTGAGCACAGAGGACCTCATTTCTGCTCTCCACACTGAGCTCCTTTCAGGTAGTACTGAAAATCAGCAGCTGTAGCAGCATATGCTTTAATATTTGTAGAGGTATATGGCAAGTGATCTTTGCAAGTGCCAATATGTAGTTGACAGTCTCCAGAGTATATATAGTATTATCCAAAATCAGTAATAAGAAAACAAAGAACCAAAAAAAATTTTTTAATGACTTAAACAGTTGAATAGACATTTCTGCAAAGAAGATAGGCCGATGGCATATAAATACATGAAAAGATGTTCAACAAAATTAGTTATAATTAATGCAAGTTAAAACCGCAATAAGATACCACTATCCATCTAATAGCAACTAAAAGCCTTGCATACAGGAATCTATAATCACTTTGAAAAACAATCTGATGGTTTCCTAAAAGTTACATAACACACCTACCATTCTACTTTTAGGTATTTACTCAAGAGAAGCGGAAGTGGGCTTCCCTGGTGGTACAGTGACTAGGAATCCACCTGCCAGTGCAGGAGACATGAGTTCGATCCTTGGTCTGGGAAGATTCCACGTGCTGAGGAGCAGCTAAAGCCCATGCACCACAACTACTGAGCCTGTGCACCTAGAGCCCACGCCCCGCACCAAGAGAAGCCACTGCAATGAGGAGCCCAGGCACTGCAATGAAGAGTAGCCCCCAGTCACTGAGGAGCCAGAGGAAGCAGGTCTTTCCCAGCACAGCCAAAAAAAAAAAAAAAAAAAGAAAAAACAAACCCAACAAATAAGTAATAAAAAAGAGAGAGAAATGAAATTATATATTACTATCAAGACTTGCAGAGAAGGCGATGGCAACCCACTCCAGTACTCTTGCCTGGAAAATCCCATGGACGGAGGAGCCTGGTATGCTGCAGTCCATGGGGTCGCAAAGAGTTGGACACGACTGAGTGACTTCACTTTCACATTTCACTTTCATGCATTGGAGATGGAAATGGCAACCCACTCCAGTGTTCTTGCCTGGAGAATCGCACGGACGGTGGAGCCTGGTGGGCTGCCGTCTATGGGGTTACACAGAGTTGGACACGACTGAAGCGACTTAGCAGCAGCAGCAGCAACCAAGACTCGTACAAAAATGTTCATGGCAACTTTACTGGTAACATCCCCAAACGGGGATAATGTCCATTCAGGATGAATGGATAAAAAATAGAATACTACACAGCCACCAATAGAAATTAATTTTGGACCCACAACAAGACAGATGAATCAAAAATAAATACACTGAATGAAAGTAGCCAGATAAAAAAGAACACATGCTGTTTGATTCTATTTCTATTTTTTTTTAATTTTTAAAAATTTTCACAATTTTTAAAGGTTACACTCTGTTTGCAGTGATTACAAAATATTGGCTATATTCCTCATGTTGTACAATGCAACCTCATAGCCTGTCTTACACCCAACAGTTTGTACCTCCACTCCCCAACCCTTTATTGCTCCTCTTCCCCTTCCTCGCTGTTAATCACTGCTGCAACTGCTACTGCTACTGCTAAGTCGCTTCAGTCGTGTCCAACTCTGCGACTCCAGAGACGGCAGCCTACCAGGCTCCTCTGTCACTAGTTCTCGATAAATTAGATTCTATTTCTAGGAAATTCTGGAAAATTCGAACTAGGTTATGGTGGCAGAAGGCAGATTCGTGATTGAGAACAGGAACAGGGTCAGAAGGAAACTTGGGGAGATGGTACGTTCATGTTTACTAATTGATGGCAGTGCTAGTTTCATGGATGTACCATAGGTCAAAGCATCAGTGGTGCACTTGACCCGTAATTTATTGTCTATAAGTTGTACCTCAATAAAGCTTGTTTAGAAATAATAAAAAACCAAATGAGTCTCTCAAAAGATATTTCTGGTTTCTTTTTTTTTGGCTAGTTGGTGGTGGCTCAGATGGTGACGAATTCACCTGCAATGCATAAGACCTGGGTTCAATCCCTGGGTCGGGAAGATCCCCTGGAGAAGGGAATGGCAACCCCCTCCAGTATTCTTGCCTGGAGAATTCCATGGACAGAGGGGCTTGGTAGGCTACCATCCATGGGGTCGCAAACAGACACGACTGAACGATGAACACTTTTATAACTTTTTTCACTTTCACCTCTTACAGAGGCATTTTGCCTGTAATAGCATAGGCTCTGGAGTTAGCAAACTATTTCTGACCCTAATCACCTCTAACCTTTAGTGAGCCACTAGATCTTTGATCTGTGGTTTCCTCAGCAGCACAATGGGAGCAACACCCACCTCACAGGACTGTCATGAGAGCCAACAGCGTGATGTTTGTTAAGTGCTCAGTACAAGGCCTGAAAGAGGTCTTGCTGGCTGTTAACCTGTATTGCTATTGATGACAATTCAATTACTGGAGTAACAAACAGCAGAGTGAAGACTTTTGATTTTTTTAAAAATTATTTATTTATTTTTTGGCTACACTGGGTCTTTGTTGTTGCAAGGGCTTTTTCTCTAGTTGCCACGAGCGAGGGCTACTTTCTAGTTGTGGTATGCAGGCTTCTGACTGCGGTGGCTGCTCTTGTTATGGAGCACAGGATCTCAGGCGCACAGGCTCAGTAGCTGCGGGTCTCGGGCTTAGTTGCTCCGCAGCATGTGGGATCTTCCTAGGCCAGGGGTCAAACCCCTGTCCTCTGCATTGGCAGGCGGATTCTTAACCACTGGCCCACCAGCAAAGTCCAAGGCTTCTGATTCTTAATGGCAATTTCTAAATGTGCACATTTTTGTATTTTATGGGGATTAAACATTGTAGGCAACAATGTAGAGATTCAGTGTCTTCTTCTTAGGTACCATTGATTCACCTACAGATTTTCTCTGGGTTATGTCTGGAAGGTGACTTCCTAAAATATAATAGATTGGATTTATTTTAAACTTTTTTATTGAAGTACAATGTACATATAGAGAAGTACAAACATCGTTAACAGCTTGATGGATTTTCACAAAGTGAACTCACCCTTAGCCAGAACCCAATCAAGAAACAGAAAGTGATGGAGCAGGGAAGTCTCCACGTGCCCCGTCTTAGTCACTACCTCCCAGAGCTTATCCTTGAACTTTCTGTTCCTCTGTTTGCACTCTTTTGTGTCTGACTTCTTTCCCTTTGTGAGATTCATTCAATTGCTGGCCCGTCCATGTGATTTACATTTTCATGATGCTTTCTCTTTTACACCTTTTAAAACATTATATTTTGAGACTTGAAGGATGAGTAAGATTTTGTCAGCATTAGGGAGCAGTTTGGGTAAAAGAAACAGACTGTCCAGAGGCTTGATGCTGAGTGAAACAATGGGATGTTCAGGCGACTGAAAGTAGACGTTCTTTCTGGAGTAGATGGTTCCTATTTAGTTCAACTGTTTCCAGCATTGTGCCCATTCAGATAGTCCTCAGCTTTTGCTACCAATAAAGAATAATGAAATCAATGTCCCTCACCAGTTGGAGCTTTTGTGTGTTTGTAAGTGTTTGTTTCTTTATTTTGGTTACCCGGGGTGTTTCACTGCTGCGCACGGGCTTTACCTAGTTGCGGTGAGTGGGGGCTACTCTTCACTGCGGTGTGCAGGCGTCTCATTGCAGTGGCTTCTCTGGAGGAGCACGGGCTCCAGGTGCACCGGCTTCAGTGGCTGAGCCACAGGGGGCTCTTTAGCTGTGGCTCACGGGCCCTAGAGTGTGAGGGCTCCAGGAGTTGCGGTGCGTGGACTTAGTTGCCTCATGGCATCCAGAATCTTCCCAGCCCAGGGATCAAACCCGTGTCCTCTGCACTGGCAGGTGGATTCTTATCCACTGTACCACCAAGAACGTTCCAGAGTTTTTGTTTTTATAGGATCGTTTTTCAAACATAAGCCTCCTTGGGTCTAGCAGTAGGTGAATTTAAAGACTTCATGTATATTGCAAGATTGTGTTACAAAATATTGTAGCTTTGTACACTTTTCCCAGAAATATATGGTTTTGCCCATTTTCTCCCTCTTTGTCAGCATGGGATGTTAATCATGTTTTTAAATTTTCTCTTCTGTTGTTTCCTTTGAGTTTTTTCCTGGTTATTCTCTTTTCATGTTTGTTGACACTTTGGATTTCTTCTTCTGTGCCATGTTAAGTCACTTCAGTTGTGTCTGACTCTTTGCAACCCTATGTACCATAGCCCACCAAGCTCCTCTATCCATGGGATTCTCAAGGCAAGAAACCTAGAACAGGTTGCTAGGCCCTCCTCCAGGGGATCTTCCCGAGTCAGGAATTGACCCCATGTCTCTTCCAGCTCCTGCATTGCAGGAGGATTCTTTACTGCTGAGCCACTCGGTAGAGTTATTTAATTTTAATAGTTATTACTGTCCAAATAGTAGATAAAATGACAAAAGCTTAAAAATGACAACATGGGAACATTCTGATTTTTTTGTATGAAATATGTTCATAGTGTCAAGTTCTTCAGCAAATGGTAGACATTATTGCTACCATTAAATTTTTTTTTTTAATTTTTTGGCCAACCTGCACAGCATGAGGAACTCCCCTGACCAGTGATCGAACCCATGGCCCCTGCAGAGGAAGTGCTCTTAACCACTGGGTGACCATGGAAGCCATCACTACCATTTTCACTGTTGCCCCAAACATGCAGATGGTGAGCAAATGACTTCCTGTCAACACGGAGACTTAGTGGACTTCTCCTTCAGCCCAGTGACTTTCTGGCTGTGAAGAGTTCTGACTGTCAGCTACAAGGTGGCGCCTGTCATGGGCACTTTTAGAACAGGACCGTTATTACCAGACATAGAATATCAGACTGGTTCTAAATCGGGAAAAGAGTACGTCAAGGCTGTATATTGTCACCCTGCTTATTTAACTTATATGCAGAGTACATCATGAGAAATGCTGGGCTGGATGAAGCACAAGCTGGAATCAAGATTGCCAGGAGAAATATCAATAACCTCAGATACGCAGCTGATACCACCATTATGGCAGAAAGTGAAGAGGAACTAAAGAGCCTCTTGATGAAACAGGAGAGTGAAAAAGCTGGCTTAAAACTCAACATTGAAAAAAACAAGATCATGGCATCCAGTCCCATCACTTCATGGGAAATAGAATGGAAAACAGTGGAAACAGTGACAGACTTTTATTTTTTGGCTCCAAAATCACTGCGGATTTTGACTGCAGCCATGAAATTAAAAGACGCTTGCTCCTTGGAAGAAAAGCTATGACCAACCTAGACAGCATATTTAAAAGCAGTGATATTACTTTGCTGGCAAAGGTCCATCTAGTCAAAATTGTGGTTTTTCCTGTAGTCATGTATAGATGTGAGAGTTGGACCATAAAGAAGGCTGAATGCCAAAGAGTTGATGCTTTTGAACTGTGGTGTTGGAGAAGACCCTAGAGAGTCCCTTGGACTGTAAGGAGATCCAACCAGTCAATCCTAAAGGATATCAGTCCTGAATATTCATTGGAAGGACTGATGCTGAAGCTGAAACTCCAATACTTTGGCCACCTGATATGAAGAACTGACTCATTTGAAAAGACCCTGATGCTGGGAAAGATTGAAAGCGGGAGGAAAAGGGAATGATAGAGGATGAGATGGTTTGATGGCATCCTCTACTCAATGCACTTGAGTTTGGGTAAGCTCTGGGAGATGGTGAAGGACAGGGAAGCATGGTGTGCTGCAGTCTATGGGGCTGCAAAGAGTCAGTCACGACTGAGTGACTGAACAGCAATAATGGGTACTTTTTGCCTTATCATACTGTTCATGGGGTTCCTGCAGCAAGAATACGGAGTAGTCTGCCATTTCCTTCTTCATTTACTTCTATAAGGATTAACTTACATGCTGCTGCAGCTGCTGACCTCCAACACTATCTGAAAGGAGTTCAAGGTGGAGAGCAGAAGGAGGCAGTCTGTACTCAGGGTAAAATCCAGCAGGACGGGTCTTCAGATAGTTAGATATTTTCAGGAGCTGATTTTATGAGCCCAATCCTTGTATCTCCTCTAAAGCACTAAAATCTTTCATGCTGATGACTGTTCCTCGTGACTAGCTAATGCTTCATGAGACAGCAGGAAACTTCTGGGAAAATACGTCCTTGTTCAGTGTATTCCCCCTCCACTGAAATCACATATATGCTGGCCTTTCCCCCCGACTCTTTGGAGAAGCTTCTCAGAGCCAAGGTGGGGTCTCCTAGGCTACAGTCTCATGTTGCCCCAAATAAAGCAACTCTCACCTTGTGCATTTTTTGTTAAGTTGACACAACATGGCCCGCATGCCTGATTCTGGTTACTGGTGACTCCAAAGACATTGATATTTGAGCTTGACACGGCAGGGGAGAAAATAGGGTGCTGGTGGCTTCTCCAGGGAAGGAAGATGCTCAGGTTCAAACTAAATCTGTGATCCAAGCATCCAGAAAGGTGAAAACCAGATTCATTTCTACCAACCAACCTGCCCTGAGCTCCAAGTGAGCAATCAGCTGCAAACAACTGGCCGAAGTATTTAAATAGAAATAAAGGCACAGTTTCAGAAGACACTGAGGAGTTCTGAGACAGGCTGGGACCTGAGACCCTTTGCTGCAGTGCTTGTTCCTGGACAAACGTCTCCTGGAGCAATAAAATACAAAGAAACAAATATAAGGGACTAACAATAACTGCGTGCATGCACTGTTGGGCCGAATTAAGGACACAAAAGATATAAAAAGACCAAAATCTAACTGCCACTTCTGTGGTGCTGGGAGCAAAACAGGGTACTGTGTTTACACCTGCACACGGCGCTGCTAAGGGGGTGGGCAGACCACCTAAGTTGCCCTTCTGGCCCGACCCACCAATCCACCCCTACCTTCACCTTATTTAAGGAACTGGCTCACCACCCTCCCCCCAGCTCCCCACCTGGGAATGAGCAAGGGGACATTTTACTTGTTTTTACTCCCTTCTGCTGGAGTGGGGTTCTCAGCAAAGCATTGCCTGATTTTCTTGTCTGGTCTCTAATCAGTTTCCATTGATTAAAGAGTCCAAAAACCAGGCTGGTCGCTGTTCTGCTGCATGCTTCTGTGACTGTGCACAGGGCACAGATCTCATGATCAGCCTGAATGAGCAAGCATCTGCATTGCTACTGACACTGACTTGTTTTAAGAAGAGATTATTAAACTGAAAGCCCAGTATCTTTGGTATACTGGGATGGAGCTTATCAGCAATAAATGTTCTCTGCTGCAAAAGATAGAAAATTCAGCCCCCAGTGCCTGAAAGAGAAGGACATGTACTACTTACTCAGAGGCTCTCAGACTTTCTTGGTTCACTGCGTTCCTTGGCCAGAAAGAATATATAATAGTTATATTTATTAGTTAGGTCCAAAAAAACACAACATTTATGGCCTAACTACTTAGTCATCATTACAGAAAATTCACATATACTGAAAGGAAAAATATTTTATTTCATTCTTAAATAACTATAATTAAATAGCTCAATTGTTATTTAATAACACAAATAACTAATTGTACTCTTTAATAACTTTCATTCTTAAATACTACAGTTGCTTACCATGGGATATGTATGCCTTTGGAGCGCTGCACAATTTCTCAGGGCTTGAAATCGGATTGAACACTGCCAAGCTCACTTCCTTCCCACACTGGTTTTCACGTGGTACTTTTCTTTTTACGGCAACCCCCATAAAACCCGGTTGCAAAGATATGATGTCATTGAAAGGAATGTAGGACCATCTAATAGAAAATTGTGAACTACTTAGCTAGTAATTCACATTGTGTCTGACAGATACTGCGTATCAATTTATTTTCCTTGAAAATTTAAAATATCCCACAGCCCCTTTATGAATTCACTCTCTTTGGGGTGTTCTCTGGGAAGCATATATTTATTTAACAAGAAGTCTGGAGTAGCTGGTCTTGGGACTATCTGGTGCCTTGGTGATGTCATCAAGGATTCACACGTCTAGCAAGTTGCACCTCATGATCCCAGGGTGGTTGCCATGGCACCAGCATTGCATTTAAGCCATAATAGTGCAGCCATCAATATGAGAAAGGCGGAGAAAGTGGTTTATTAGGGAAAAGGCAACCTGCTCTTATACTCTGTTTAGACCTGACGGTAGATGGCAGACAGGTACCTAAGGATGCAGAGATGTCTTAAAATGTTGCCATCCAAGCAGAGATAAAAATTAGAGGCTTTGATCATGTCAACCAGACCTGGGATTGGAAGGCTGAAAAGTTTTCCAGTAAAACAATTTCTTAGGATGGTACCATTTCCCCAGTGTACTTACTAGTCATCCTGGTGGTCTGGGGAGACCACCACATTGCACATGCAGACCTCAGGCACAGAAAAATTCTCACGTTGTGGAGATACGTTGTTCTGCTTGAATGACATTCAGATTCTCTGAGGAGAACCACTGGTTTTGTAGCTCCTGAGTCCAAGCCTGGCTCTAGCGGGGGAGGGGCACTTGGCATGCAGTTGGTCCAGGAGAAAGGACAAATATTTGATCTGAGATTTGAGTTAGGAGCAGAAGTTGGCCAAGAGAGCAAAAGAGAGCTCCAGCAGAAGGAACGGCCTGGGCAGGGAGGGGATGAGGGGCACGGCTCTTCTGACAAATCCTTTATGATTCGTGTGGCAGGAATTGAGTCCAGATATGACTGGTAAGGGAGATTGGTTTTGCCCTGGCTGCCACAGAAGGTGCTAGAAAGTTTGAAGTCAGGGAAAGATAGGATTAGATCGACAGGCTGGGGAACAACAGTAGCCACCACGTGGTAGAAATATCTGAGTGCTCACAAAATGCCTCTTTTTCCCTCCAGGCACACAGTCAGACTGGATTTCCCAGACTTCTTTTTCGCCATGCCACGCAGCGTGTGTGATCTTATTTCCTAAGCAAGGAACGGAACGCGTGCCCCTGTAGTGTAAGCGTGGAGTCTTAATCACCGGACCACTGGGGGAGTCCTTTCCAGACTATTCAGTGCCATGTGATTGAGTTCTATTCAATCAGCTGGGATGGAAGTGGTATTTGCCATTTCTAGGTCTACCACAGGACTTCCCTGGTGGCTCAGACAGTAAAGAATCTGCTTGCAATGCAGGAGACCTGGATTTGATCTCTGGGATGGGAAGATTCCCTGGAGAAGGAAATGGCAATGTACTCCAGTATTGTTGCCTGGAGAATTCCACAGACAGAGGAGCCTGGTCAAAGGAGTTGCATAGTCGGACATGACTGAGTCACAGGTCTACCCCACAAAACCCCCTGCACAATCCTCCACATTCTCTTCCCGAATTTACTGGCTGGTGGAGAAGATCTGCGGAGAAGGCAATGGCACCCCACTCCAGTACTTTTGCCTGGAAAATCCCATGGGTGGAGGAGCCTGGTGGGCTGCAGTCCATGGGGTCGCTCAGAGTCTGACACGACTAAGCGACTTCACTTTCACTTTTCACTTTCATGCATTGGAGAAGGAAATGGCAATCCACTCCAGTGTTCTTGCCTAGAGAATCCCAGGGACGGGGGAGCCTGGTGGGAGAAAATCTGAGGACCTAGATGGTGGATCTTCAAGATGGAAGTAACCCGGCTCCCTGAGTCACCATGTGATGAAGGGCCTGCTGTTATTCTGCGAATAATGAATCACTTTTCACTATGTTAAGCCATTGAAATTTGGTGGGGGGGGTGGTGGGAGGGTGGTTATTTGTTACACAGGTGAGTCTACTCTGACTAATGCAAACCATAATAAGAGCTACTGGTTACTGGGCTCCTGCTTTGAACTGGGCACTGTGCTAAAGGCTCTGTCTCAATCCACACATCAATCCTATGGGGATGGGTACCACCATTAGCCCACTTTTACAGAGGAGGAAACTGAGACTGAGAGAGAATAGCTGGGTGCATAGGTCCAGAAACCTGATCCCCAAACCTGGACCCAAATGCTAAACTCGGCCCTGCTGGCTGCTAGTTTTAAAGGAATGGATTGAAATTGGCTGAGACATCAGCCATAGAGAACAGACTTGTTGTTGCCAAGGGTGGGGGGAAGGGATGAGCTGGGAATTTGGGGTTAGTGGATGCAAATTATTATATATTGAATGGATAAACCACTAGGTCCTACTGTATAGCTATATTCTATATCCTGGGATAAATTATCATGGAGAAGAATATGAAAAAGATTGTGTGTGTGTGTGTGTATATATATATAAAACTTGGTCATTTTGCTGAGCAGCAGAAATTAACACAGCATTGTAAATCTATTACACTTCAATTGAAAAATTGAAAAAAAAAAAAAAAGAAATTGGAAGAAGCAAGAAGACCAGATGAGGAATTGTTATAGTAATACCAGCTGGGCATTCCCACTTGTAAAGTGAGAGAATAATAGATTATTGGGAATATTAACTATGGAGGGAATGCATAAGAGGTGTCTAGGGGTCCATAGTTGGCAGGTGTATAATAAACATTTGATTTTCTTTTCAAGAGCCTAAGTAAGAACTGATGAAGGCCTGGGTGAAAATAAGAGAGGAATCTTCTGGAAGCAGCGCTTGGCAGGACTTGAGCAAAGAGTGAAGGAGATGGGGAGCTGAGGGTTACACCACTATCCCATGCTTCAGGGACACAGCAGGTAGGGAGTAAGAAACAATGTGTACAATGTGCTGTGGGTGCGAAGCAGGGAGAGAACAAGTCTCAAGATAACCAGCAAGAGAGCAGCCCTGAAACCTTCCAAGACGTGCAGATGCTCAACAGAGGCACCATGTTCCCAGGCAGCGAGCTGAAACAGAGTTCTCAGCAAATTGTCAAAACTTTTTCTGGATGTATCTGCTTTTGTCCTGAAGTAGATACTTTTTTTTTTTTTTATCTACACAACCTTGGGCAGGTTCTTCAACATCTTTGTATCTCATTTTTATCATCTGAAGATGGGGATAAGAAGTCATAGGACGTATTGAGCTGTAAATACGTGCAGAGTGCTTAGCACAGCGTTAGATACATAATGAGTTATCAGTTAGTGGTGGAAATTTTCATTAAAATTCTCTTACCCCAGATATTACTTCTCTGTGACTACGTACAACATGCAGATAGTAGTTATAAACACTGAACAGCATCTTTGCCTCTCTTGTTCACTGCTACGCTTCCTACCAGCTGTTAGGACAGTGGCTGGTTCACAGTAGATATTTAGATATTTACTGAATGGATGAATAAGGAAACCCATCTCTCTCCCCTGCCCTTCCCTCTTTCCTCCCTTCCTTCCTTCTTTCCATCCGTCCATCCACCTATCTGCCCATCATCTCTCCACCCACCCATCATCCAGCCATCCAGCCATCCCTTTAGAAAGGCTTAATCCACAATATTTAAAAAAAATTGTGAGTGTAGTGGCTTAACATACAAGTTTTTATTTCCAACTGTGATAAAATATGTATAACACAAAATTTACCATTTTAAGCATATAGTTCAGTGACATTAAATACATTCATATTGGTGTGTAACCATCCATCTCTAAAACTTTTTCATCTTCCCCATCTGAAACTCTGCTGCTTCTGCTGCTAAGTCGCTTCAGTCGTGTCCGACTCTGCGACCCCATAGACGGTAGCCCATCAGGCTCCCCCGTCCCTGGGATTCTCCAGGCAAGAACACTGGAGTGGGTTGCCATTTGTATGAAAGTGAAAAGTGAAAGGGAATTCACTCAGTCGTGTCCGACTCTTCGTGACCCCATGGACTGCAGCCTACCAGGCTCCTCCGTCCATAGCATTTTCCAGGCAAGAGTGCTGTAGTGGGGTGCCATTGCCTTCTCCATCTGAAACTCTGTATCCATTAAAAAATAACTCCCCATTCTCCTCTCCTCCCAGGCCCACCACTCTACTTTCTGTCTCTGTAAATTTGTCTATTCCAGTACCTGATATAAGTGAAATCACACAGTATTTGTCCTTTTGTGACTTAGCCCATGCGTTCTGCTGTCACAAAAGCTCTGTGATCCTGGGGAACTTAACCTTCCTGAATCTCCACTTCCTCATCTGTTCAAGCGGCTGTAATAATAGTACCTACTTCATAGGGTTATTGTGAGGTTTAAATGAGATAATACGTATAAGGTATTTAACCAAGTGCCTGGCATGTAGAAAGTTCTCAGTAAATATCAATTCCCATAAATACATATTCGAAAGCAGCTGGCACTGGTATTGCACTTATCCTGTGTCTATCATAAACAT
The DNA here is from genome assembly GCF_001704415.2 of Capra hircus. Taxonomy (NCBI): domain Eukaryota; kingdom Metazoa; phylum Chordata; class Mammalia; order Artiodactyla; family Bovidae; genus Capra; species Capra hircus. The sequence goes on from NC_030832.1 coordinate 22,727,324, forward strand.
CTGTGTGTCAACACTTTATGATCTTAACTCATTTATTTTTTTTAATTAAAAATGTTTTTTTGGCTATGCTGGGTCTTTATAGCAGCGCATAAGCTCAGTAGGAGGGGCCCGCAGGCTTAGTTGCCCTGCGGCATGCAAGATCTTAGTTCCTCGACCAGGAATTGAATCCACTTCTGCTGCGATGGAAGGTGGATTCTTAACCACTGGACCACCAGGGAGGTCCCCTGATCTTCACTCATTTAAACCACACAACTCTATCTCATTGGCCCCACCACTATCATCCTGTTACACAGGGGAGGAAACTAAGGTACACAGAGGGTGAGCAAATGCCCAGGGTTACTCAGCAGTTCATGGAGGAGCTGGGGTTGAACTCCAGGCAGCCTGTTTCCAAAGTCCGTGGGCTTTACCACTGCCTCTGCAATCTCCCAGGACGGTCATCCATCTACACCCTCAGCCTTGCATCAGCCTGTCAGTGTGAGCGGAGGTGTCAGGGCCTCAGATACGAGATGTCCTTGGAAATTGGTGGAAAAAATCACTGAAGTTGAGTTTAGCCTTACTTCCCATGTGTGGTCCCGATTTGGTGGGAGCCTCCCGTGTTCACTCACGCATGTAGGTCCCCTCTGGACCCCTCCATCTCCTGCTGGGAAAGACCTAGAGTCCTCTCCAGGTGAAGCAGTGAAGACAACGCCTTTTCCCTTTGTTGGTAGAAAGCTCAGCAATCCTTGACCACCCCCCTGCCCTGCCCAGCTGAGATTTTTTTTTAAAAAAGGCTTACTCTCCATGACATCAGGGCCACCTCCCACTGGTCTTTATTGCTTTCTCGGCACCCTCGGGAGCGTCTGGAGCCCTTTAAAAGGGGCAGAGCCTGTTAGTGGGCTGGCAGCCCGGGTCCTGGAGATAAGAGTGTCCTGTCCGGGACAGCAGGTGTGGGTTTCCCAGCCAGGGCAGGACAGAGTCCCGCCGAGAGTTACCTCCGCCCCAATGTTTACAGAGGTGCGTCCACTCCTGGCCTCTTCCTCTGCAGCCTGGCCCTCCAGGCGGGTGGCTGAGGATTCACTAAAGGTGGAGCTGCTGGGGGCTTCCTTCTGGGCTCTTCTCTCATCTGGCTCCCTCTCTCTCTTGCCCATCTCCGCAGGCAGCTGCACCCATGTGTGACCTGGAGTCGGGCAGCGTCAAGGTGAAGGAGCCCAGCAACAGGGGCCGGTGGCATGGGTGCTGGTACGAGCGGTTGGTGCAGCCCTGCCTGGTGGAACTGCTGGGCTCTGCTCTGTTCATCTTCATCGGCTGCCTGTCGGTCATTGAGAACGGGCCGGACACCGGGCGGCTGCAGCCGGCGCTGGCCCACGGGCTGGCCCTGGGGCTGGTCATTGCTACGCTGGGGAATATCAGGTGGGAACAGCTCTGGGCACTCAGCCTGGTGCCAGCTGGGGGGAGCCGGGGGCGTGGAGTGGCGTGGTGGGCAGGCACCCCGGGGCACACACCCAGGATCCTGAGAACAGTGTGGATAAGAATGTGGGCTGAGGGGTCAGACTGCCTGGGTTAGAATCCTGGCTCTTCAGTCCAAGAGCTCTGCGACTTTGGTTAAGTCACTCTCCAAACCCAACTGCTCACCTGCCTATGAAATGGGAACAGTATTTTCTAAATCTTATTTCTCAAGCCAGTGCAGGTATAGTGCTCATGCTTACCATGAACTATTCCAAGCACTTTAGGTATAGCAATTCATGTAATCCTTACACCCCTGTGCAATTGGTACTATTATTAATCCCATTTTTTCACTGTGAAGGGGATAGGTCAGGTAACTCGTCCAAGGACCCAGGGCAGAGCCAGGAGGCAAACCCAAGCTGTCTGTTGCCTAACCCAGCACCTCCTGGTGGAGGTGAGAGAATGAAATATTGTGAAGTGCTTAGTCCATAGAAAGCACCCAATCACTGTTGCTTGCTGTGTTACTGTTACCTTTGTTATTGTTGTTTAGTGGCTAAGTTGTGCCCAACTCTTTGCAACCCCATGGACTGTTGCCTGCCAGGTTCCTCTATCCCCAGGATTTCCCAGGCAAGAATACTGGAGTGGGTTTCCATTTCCTTCTCCAGAGGATCTTCCTAATCCAGGGATCAAACCCATGTCTCCTGCATTGGCAGGTGGATTATCTACCACTGAGCTACCTGGAAAGCCCACTGTTACCATTAGGACAGGGTTTTGCTCCAACCTAGGGGAAGGCAATGCTTCACAGAAGAACCCACCAGGGGGGTAGGGAGGGCCAAGGGGCTCCCCTTGCATAGCCCTTCCCTGAATGGAGGCTCCACCGGGAGGTCGTGGACTCCCAGGAGAAACAGCCCAATGGATGGGGTGTCTGGCAGGGAGATCTAGAATCTGGTTCATTTGTATTTAATCTCTCACAGAAAAATGATCTGAGTAAGGAAATTAAAATACTGTTTCTCAGAAAAACAGAATGGAAAGAGAACTGTTACATTTCTCTTCATTGCTTAGCTGGGTGACCAGGGCAAGTAACTGAACCTATGTTAGGTGGAATAAAAGGGAGATGATAAAAATAGCTAATATTTGTTGAATACCAGCTATCTGCCACTACTCTATAGGAACATGTATTAATTATTTTTGCAACAGAGTTTATGAGATAGGGATCACTAAGGCACAGAGAGGTTTTATCACTTGCCCATGGTCACACAGCTCTTCCATGGCTAAGCTGGGGTTTGAACCCAGGCCAGCTGGCCAGGGAGGACATTGCTTTGCGCCGCAGGAGACTGCCTGTCTGAAATGCCATCCTTTCATCCAACCATCTGTTTTTTGTCAACAAGTATTTACTGGGTACCTGCCACGAACCAGGCACCGACTTTGAGGTTGTTGGAGCACCCAGCACAGCACTTAGCGCTGAGTAGGTGTTCAATAAGCCTTTAGTGAGTAAACAATGGATGATCGTTTTATTGTTAATGAGTGTGAAGTGAGTTTCTTGAACATGTGTGGTGTTCCAGCCCTCTCCTGGTTGAGCCATGCTCTGAATGAGTTTTTCACGCCTTTTGGACTGGGTGATTTGGTGGAGGGGCTGATGGCAGACAGGCTTCTAACACTGCAGTCTCTGGCGGGAGGCTGCCCCTAACCCCCACCTCTCTGCTTTGGCAGAGCCCAGGCTAAGCTTGGTCATAGACCCGAATTGAGGCCCCTCTCCATCGACTGAGTCTGAGATCAGCTAGTGCTTCCTGACCCTGCAGGAAGCTCCCCAAGGGCGTGTGCACAGAGCTTGGCCAAACAACTTGGGGCAGCTGGTCCTGAAATGTCGGCATGTTGGGCCAAGTCTTGTGTCCAGAGCCAGGGTCCTCTGTCCAGTCTCAGCTCAGTGCCCTGTGCCCACTGAGTGGGCAGACCCATTAGTGGGCTCTGAACAGCTGGGGAGACATGGGGGGTCTTGGGGTCACTGTCCCTCTTATTGGGAGTGTCCATCCCATGCTCCTGAGGGCTTGTTGAGTCAGCCTTTCAGGACAGCTCTTCTATCTGTGTGGGGCTGGACAGGATGCCAGTGGGTGTAGCAGGGTATTCAGGGGCCTCCCGGCCCTGGGACTCAGATGGGTTGAGCAGCTTGCTCAAGAGAAAGGCTCTTTACCCAGGACCAACGGAACTGCCCCACGGAGCCAACTTGAACCAGCCCTTTGACCTAGGTTCGATTTTGTTTAACCTCCCTGCACATTCCAAACCCCAGATCCCAACCCCCAATATAATCATGAACGTCTAACCTCACTCCCATTTACCAATGCCATTTCCAGGAACCTTTAACCTCAAGTTTTACACACAACGCTAGTCACACTTTCAGACCCAAACTAGGATTTTTATTGGTTGAGCAGTTCAGCCAGTCAGGGGCTATTGTTCAGGGCCTGGTTACTTTTACGGGGAGGCCGGGATACCTCTCCTGGCCTATGCATTTGAAGCCTGGGGTCTCGCTGTGCTCTGTGGCCACAGCTCTGAAGGGCTGGACACAGCTCTGCAGGGGTCGAGAAGGAGTTGAGAGATGCTTTTCCACCACGTTCTTCCTCTGGGCCATCCTGGGTCTGGGGGTAGGACAGGAATGGGGCTGCCTTCCCTTTCTACCCTCCCCCCTCATTACCTTCCCTCCACCACCCTGCACCTCAGGGAAAGTGGGGATGATCTGGCGCCTGTTTTCTGCTTGGGCTGCTCTTGACTGATGTTGGCCCTGCAGGGCCACCCAGGGTGCTGTGGGGACCCAGACTCTAAGCCTTGGCCTCATGACTCCTTCTGCTTTTTTTGGGCGACAGCGGTGGACACTTCAACCCTGCGGTGTCCCTGGCAGCCATGCTGGTCGGAGGCCTCAAGCTGACGATGCTGTTTCCCTACTGGATCTCCCAGCTGTGCGGGGGGCTGATCGGGGCCGCTTTGGCTAAGGTTGGTGATCCCCCAGGATGCTGGGCTGGGGGCTTTGGCTCTGCCAGGGCTGCTGGGGTGTGGAGGGGTAGGGAGTGGGGACTGTCTGATTATTTTCCTGTTGCCTCCAATGGGACTGAAAGTAAACTTGTTAGTTGCTTAGTTGTGTCTGACTCTCATGACCCCATGGACTGTAGCCCACCAGGCTCTTCTGTCCATGGAATTTTCCAGGCCAGAATACTAGAGTGGGTTGCCATTTCCTTCTCCGGGGGATCTTCCTGACCCAGGGATCAAACCTGGGTCTCCTGCATTGACAGGCAGATTCTTTACCATCTGAGCCACCGGGGAAGCCCACAGAATTTCTACCCGGAAGGGAACACTGTTTCTAAACCCACCCTGTTCTGTCCATGTCTGGATACAGCCCTCCCTGGACAGACCAGGAATCAGAATTCAGAACTGGAAGTTTCTCTTCCTGAGTCCATTTGTGGCTTTAGATGATGCTGATTTTTAAAATTCATCCACTTGTTCATTTCTTCTACAAACATCTCACTAAGCACCAGCTGAGGATTAGGGGTGCATATGGTTCTTCTCCTTGAGAAACTCCTGAACTAACTTCTCTGTGTGTTCTCTAGTTTGCCTGCCTTTAAACTGAGTTACTCTACCTTTGATGGGAATTAACACTTTATTTACTGGAAATCTCCCATTCCAACAGAAAGGCTAGCTCTTCCTCTCAGCCACAAAATTTCTATGGTTATACACTGAACTCCATGCATGGACTTCTTTCTCTCTCTTTGCGCACCTGACTTTCTTTTTTCCTTCTTCTCTTTCCTGCTCTTCTTATGTTTTAACTAGGAGTCCTTCAACATGAAGGCTTTGCTTGGCTTGTGGTGGGGTGGGGGAATTTGGGGTGGGTAGGAGTGAAGGGGGTGCCTATTAGCCTGGCTAGGGTTTGGACTGTGGCTCTAAGCGCTGCCCACTGCAGACTTGGGTCTTGGTCCTCATTTTGCTATCTTCCCGGCCCTGGCAACCTCACGCCCCATTTGACACCCTGCTGCCCTGTCTGTTTAGAGTGGGGACTGCTCCGATTCCCCACGGAAAGCAATGCCTGGACTCTCCCTCAGGCCGAGCCACTTGCAGACTCATCCGACATGATGGAGACCAGTGCAGGGCAGCAGTGAGCTCGCTGAGTGTTCCTCTCTGCCCCAGCACCCCCCCCCACCCCCCCACCCAGCACCTGATAGAATCCTCTCATTTAATCTCCAACTTGACCAGAAGCCAGCAGCCGTCCTTAGAGAGCACCCACCACCTGGGCCAGGAACTGTTATGATCAGCACCCCCACTTTGCAGAGGGGGACACCGAGGGGCAGAGAAGGCAGTGACTTGCCCAAGTTCAGATGAGCTGAGGTGCAGCAGGGCCCAGATTTGAGTTCTGGGTCCAGAAGCTTGTTTGCCCTCCCAGGGGTCGTGATGACCCAGAGGCCGACTTCCTGGGAAGCCAGTGAGCTTAAGTTCCATGGCCCTTCTCATCCCTTCAAAGAGGTCTTTTAGGGGGCTGGCAATGTGTTCTCCTGAGTGTACGTATGTGTTTGCAAAATTTGTAAAAATAAGGTATTTCCGTATTCTTTTCAAAAAAAGGTCATCTAAGTTTCATATGCTTCTGGTTCACAACACCTGGGGCCACCACTAGGTTATCCCCCTTTTACAAATGAGCAAAATGAGGCTCAGGGAAGTCCAGTAGCTCAGGTGAAGCCACACGGTAGGAACTGGTGGAGCTGGGATGTGGTTCCAGATATGTCTGGCTGCACATTGAACAGGACCCTTCCCTGGCTTTAAAGCGTGTGAACCCCCTACCCCTGGACCAACCCAGTTCCCAGCTGTCTCTCCACCCCCACTGTGGGGCTAACCACTGCTCTCCACAGGTGGTGAGTCCAGAGGAGAGGTTCTGGAATGCGACCGGGGCGGCCTTTGTGACAGTCCAGGAGTCGGAGCAGGTGGCTGGGGCAGTGGTAGCGGAGATCATCCTGACGACACTGCTGGCCCTGACCGTGTGCATGGGCGCCATCAACCAGAAGACGCTAGGTCCTCTGGCCCCATTCTGCATCGGCTTCTCTGTCACCGTGGACATCCTGGCAGGGTGAGTGCTGCTTGGCAGTGGGACTTCAGTGCTCAGCCCTGGGCCAAGGCTCAGTCCTGGAGGAGCGCAGGCCTGCAGAGCCTCCCTGAAGGTCACAGGCTCGGTAGCGAATAGAAGCCATGCAGACAGTTTAACCCGGGAAGTGGGCCATAGGAGGCAGACAGGGAGTGGTGGGGATTACGGAGTCTTAGGAGGCCCCCACCATGCACCTCTGATAAGTTATCAATGTGTGGGAATATGGGCTTGGGGTGACCTTTTTAATTTCATTCCAGAGAAGTCAGAAGACTGGATTTTTATGTGCATTTCCTAATTTTGTAGTATCAAGAAATCATTTCTGTAGACTGTGTTTATCTGGCCAGCAGGCAGCCAGATTTTAGCTTCAGACTTACAAAGAGCTTTTACACCCATTGTCTTGTTTATCAAGAGCCTTTCAGTAGGCTTGAGAAGGCATTAAGGAGACAAAGGGTTATTTCTCCCCATTTATACATGAGGTCTGGAGTAAGCAATGGCACCCCACTCCAAACTCTTGCCTGGGAAATCCCCCAGGTAGAGGAGCATGGTAGGCTGCAGTCCATGGGGTCTCGAAGAGTTGGACATGACTGAGCGACTTCACTTTCACGCACTGGAGAAGGAAATGGCAACCCACTCCAGTGTTCTTGCCTGGAGAATCCCAGGGACGGGGAAGCCTGGTGGGCTGTCGTCTCTGGGGTCGCACAGAATTGGACACGACTGAAGCGACTTAGCAGCAGCAGCATACCTGAGGAAACAGGCTCAGAGAGGACACAGGTGACTTATTTAAAGTCACTGTTGTTTAGTTGCTCAGTAATGTTGGACTCTTTGCCACCTCAGGGACTATAGCCTGTCAGGCTCCTCTGTCCATGGAATTCTCCAGGCAATAATACTGGAGTGGGTTGACATTTCCTTCTCCAGGGGATCTTCCCAACCCAGGGATCTAACCGGCGTCTCCTGTGTGGGCAGGTGGATTCTTTACCACTGAACCACCAGGGAAGCCCCTCATTAAAGTCATTGTGTGTGTTAGCCATGAAGTTGTGTCTGACTCTTTGCGATCCTATGGACTGTAGTCCACCAGGCTCCTCTGTCCATGGAATTCTCTAGGCCAGAATACTGGAATGGGTTGCCATTCCTTTTTCCAGGGGATCTTCCCAACCCAGGGATGGAACCCAGGTCTCCTGGATTGCAGGCAGATTCTTTACCATCTGAGCCACCAGGAAGCATCAAAGGTCACTGGGCAGTGGCAAATTAAGTGAAAGATCTGGGACAAGAGCCCCTGCTAAATGGGGGATGAGGGAACTCCTTCCTGAAGGCCAGCTCCTAACCAGGTGTAGCCTTTCCTAGGTCTGCCCTCTGATCTTGTCATCTTCTGGGAGGTGGCGCCTGAGGAAAATAGGTGTGTAGAGCGGTAGCAGGGCTTTGCTGCCCCCTAGTGGCTCTTGGTTCACTTACAAACTGATTGACTCATTCATCTGGCTTTGACCACTGGCCACAGGTGGCGTCCTTGGGGGGTGAGGCCTGAGTGAGGACCCCAGCTTGAGTCAATGGGGCTAGGGTACAGACACCCGGACTAGAGAGGTGCTCCTGGGGAACAACCCCCCTGTGGGAGATGCTGGGCCCCAAGCTTGCAGCACAATGAAGACCTCAACCAGGTCAGCTGGGTTAGAGTTAACACTTGCAATGAATTATATGAGAAACACGGGCTCTGTATGTGTGGTCTCATTCATCCCTGATAACAACCTATGAGGTATGTACGTTCACCTCAACTGAAACACAGAGAGGTGAAACAAATGTCACCCCTAGAAATCTCTAGAGTTCTAAATCTAGATTCACTTGACCCCGAAGTTCATACAGTTAAGAGCTGCCTGACTTTGTCAACTCTGGAGAAGGCGTAGGTCCATTTTCCTTCCTGCCGTCACTGAGCCGGCACTGCTTGCTGGCCATTCTTCCAGAAGGGTGTCGGGGTAGTGGCAGACCTTAGGGAGGACCCCAGGGAGGAGTCAAGCCTTTCACTTCCTCGTGTTAGAAGTCTCTTTACCTGTGTCTTCTTGGGGAACTTCCGGATGCCCATGCTATCATGGTGTAGAGAGGGTTTCTGGGTAGTGTGTGATCTAGACCCACACAGGGGAAATGAACCAGGGTGGGTCGGGGCTCCTTGGCTGGCATTCTGCTGACAAGTGTGGTTGGGTGTTGGCAGGGGTGCTGTGTCTGGAGCGTGCATGAATCCTGCCCGGGCCTTTGGACCTGCCATGGTGGCCAACCACTGGGACTACCACTGGATCTACTGGCTGGGGCCCCTCCTGGCCAGCCTGCTTGTAGGAGTGCTCATCAGGTAGGAATGTGACACGGGGTCATGGCCCATCTAGGGCATGGGGATAGTTCCCAGGGCATCAAGGGGTAGGAGGCTAGGGTCTCGCTTGGGTTGAGAGCAGAGAAGAGGCAAAGTTTATGACTCTGGGACCTTTGGCTTCAAGTGATGGAAATCCATTTGAACATAGCTTTTGTCATAAAAGGAAGCTCATTGGCTGGCATAACTGAAAAGTTTACAGGTAGCCCTGACTTTGGTGGGAGCTCACACAATGTCTGTAGGGTTGGGTCCTTCTCACAGGCTCTACTGTCCTCTGGGTAGGCTTTATGCTAAGGCAAAGCCTCTCCAATGGAGACAAAGATGCCCACCAGGCATTCCAGGCTTCCATCCTAGCAGCTCCATAACTAAGACCAGAGGAACAACAGCTCTTACGAAAGTCTTGGATCTGCTGTTCTCTGGGTTGAACTGGCCCAGTGTGAGCCATGTCTACCTCTGAATTGGTCTCTGTAGCCCTGGGGCCAGCTCTCTTATTGACTATGTCTGAGCATGAGCCTAATCCTGGAGTTAGGGTGAGGTCAGCCCCTCCTGAACACTGTATTGACTGAGAGTAGGGGAGGAATAGCTCCCCACAGGGGTGTCATACAACTCAGGGAACCCTATCCACATAGAAAATCATGTCAATGGTGCCCCCAAGAGCATGCATGTCAGGAGATGCCATTCATATAAGACACATTGTAAGCGGTGCTCCCTGACTGTGTGCAATGGATAAAGTTGATGTTATTATCAGGAGGATAATATCTGCTTGACTGCTTCTCCTCCAGCTGTCATCTGTGAGCCTCAAGGATCTGTAGGGTCCTGCCCTTTCTGTTTCAAGTTGTGCAGGGATGTGAGTTGGTACAGAGCCCGCTGTCTGGGCAGGGACAGGCCCTGGGCTGGACTGATCTAGACTGCTTGCATTGCTGCCCATCTGCAGTCCTGGCTTGGCCTATGGCTTAGTGAAAAGCATCAGGAATCATTCTCTGATGTTTTCAAAATGGTACAGATGAGGATCTTCAGGAAAAGGGGTTGGAAACGCAACAGGAGAGAATTTCTCCCTCTGCCCCAGGAGATCTGGGTATTGAGGCTGGAAAGGCCCAGGAAGGCATCTCTTCTGGACCTGGAGACATGTGATGAAGGACTAAGTCTCTTCCAGAGACTTGGAGACCTCACTGAGCCACCTTTTTTTGTAGGTTCTTCATTGGAGATGCGAAAATTCGTCTAATCCTAAAGGGACGGTGAGGCTGAGATGGTGGAATTCCTGCTGCCCTAGGAACCCTCGGTGGACCCATCCTGGACCACAGACCAGACACCTCTGAATTTCCTGCCGGGGCAGAGCCTCCAAGAAGTGACTGACATGCTTCCCCTGACTTGGGCCTGGCTTCTCAGAGGTGCTAGGTCCTTCGCATTCCTTTGTGCTCATCAGACACTTCAGCCTAGGGAATGTGTCGCCAGCGCCACCTAGAGGGAGGTAGGAACAGCACAACAGAAGCGCTTCTGCCAGGGAAGGTCCCAGGAGCAGAAGAGGTGACTGTCAGTGTGCCTCTGGTCATTCCCCTCATCCCCTTTCTCCTCTTGTTCCCTGATTTCTCTGTTACAAAAGGGCCTTCTGTGGTCTGTTTCCCTGCTGCCTGAGCTGTCAGTCCAGATTTTCAATAAATAGTCCAATATTTCCTTCTGTGTGCCCACTGGCTGGCCTTTCCTTTCAGAAATGGACACTGCTAGGGAGGAAGCAAAAGTCCAGGCTGGGCCAGACCCACGGGAACTCAGTCTGGAGCTAAGTCCATTCTAGAGTCCTGTTTGGACTCAAAATTTGTTCCAGATCACAGACCTCAAGACCCTGCGGAAAAGCCCGTTGCAGACTCGAGGGTCTGGTTTAGTTCCCAGGGCTGTCCAGGACATGAATCTACCCACTCATGGCACTTTAGCTGAGGATGAGGGTGGATATGGGGGAGGCTCAGAGCTGCAAGGATTTCCCAAGGAAATATGTAGTGTGTCATAGCACAAGTCTAGGGAGACAGAGGTATTTGATGAAAGATGAGTATAAAGAAGAACTAAAGATAAAAAAGAATAAAACGACACATTCCAAACTTCATACCTTACAAGTAGAGTGTGTGTCTTCTCTATGAGGATCTATACAAAATAGAGAGCTAATGGGAACTTGCTGTATGACTCAGGGAACTCAAACCAGGGCTGGGTCTGTAAAAACCTGGCAGGGGGAGGCCTCTGTAACAACCTAGAGGGGTGGGATGGGAAGAGAGGTGAGAAGGAGTTTCAAGAGGGAGGGGACATATGTATACTTATGGCGGATTCATGTTGATGTATGGCAGAGACCAACACAATATTATAAAGCAATTATTATCCTTTGATTAAAAATAAATAATTTTTTTAAAAGAAAGAGAACAAAAGATAAAAAAAAAAAAAAGAATCTGCGTGCCAAAGCATGGAACAGGGGTTCGATCTCTGGTCTAGGAAGATCCCACATCCTGCAGAGCAACTAAGCCTGTGCACAACTACAGAGCCCGCTCGCACAGAGCCCGTTCTCCACAACAAGAGACACGACCCCAATGAGAAGCCCCCGCTCACTGCAACTAGAGAAAGGCTGCACACAGCAACGAAGGCCCAGCACAGCCAAAAAATTAAAAAAAACATGTGAAAGTGATTATAAAAATAGCTAGTGGGACTTCTCTGGCGATCCACTAGTTAGGACTTCACTTTCCAATGCAGGAGGGTGTGGGTTCGACCCCTGGCTGGGGAAGGAACCAAGATCCCACAGGTCTCCTGGCCAAAAAACCAAAACACAAAACAGAAGAAATATTGTAACAAATTCAATAAAGACTTGAAAAGTCATTCACATTAAAATAAAAAAAAAGCTGCTAACGCTTATCAAGCACTTCCTGCATGCCAGGATCTGCTTTGTGTTCTAAACATGCAGTAATTTATTGCATTTTCACAACAACTGTACAGGTACATATTATTGTTATTATTATATTATTATTTTTCATGTTGCATATGAGGAAAGTGAGGCCCAGAGAAGTCAAATGACTTACTCAAGGTCACTCAGGAAGTGGCAGAGCTGAGGTTCAAACCCCAGTGGTCTGGCTCCAGAGGCTGGGCTCTTACACTGTGTAATCTAAAGACATACAGTTACACTTAAACATTAACTCTTGGCGTTAAGAACAAAGGACTGTTTATTGTTATTTAGTCACTAAGTCACATCTGGGACTGTAGCCCGCCAGGCTCCTCTGTTCATGGATTTCCCAGGCAAGAATAGTGGAGTGCTTTGCCATTTCCTTCTGCGGGCCATCTCCCTGACCCAGCGATTGAAGCCACGTCTCCTGCACTGGCAGGCATATTCTTTACCACTGAGTAGGGGAACTGTGCAATAATAGAACAGAAACGTCACATGATGAGGAAGAGCCATTAGGGTTAGTCAGGAAAGGAGGAGTCTTTGCTGGAAGAACGTCCAGTAAGAACTTGTAATGTATCTAGCAGATCAAAGGAGGAGGGTGCGATAGGAAGGGATGGCGAAAGATGTGCTCAAAACATCCAAGTGAAGAGAGGGAAGGCAAAGGACTTGATGAAGGCAAATTCAAGACCCAGCATGACGCTTGATGGACCGACTTCACTTAAGAACTAGGACCCCGGAGTCGGCTGAACCTGGGTTCGAATCCCAGTTTCCCCACACTTCTTAGCCATGTGACCCTGCCTGGGTAATTTATTTAAACTTTCTGAGCCTCAGTTTCCTTAGCAACAGGCATACTGTGAGGGTCAAATGAGTTAACGCATGAGAAGGACTTACCAGGGCACCTTGCATACAGTAAATGTTCAGGAAAAGCTTGCTACAATCACCATTAAAAAAAGGGGGATGGGAGGAAATAGTTTGATAAAACCAGAAGCAACAAGAAGCCCATTCACCATGACTAGAGAAAGCCCGTGCACAGCAGCAAAGACCCAGTGCAGCCAAAAATGAATACATACACATTAAAAAGCAACAAAATAGTTGTATATACATGTATATATATCCACAGACTCACACACACATACATGTGTACAGCTAACATTTATTGAATGTTTACTGTGTGCTCGGCACTGTGCAGAATGCGTTCCATGTATTATTTCATTTACTCCTCACAACAATAATTCTGTGAGGTATGTGGGTTGAAGAGTGTTCCCTCAAAATTCATGTTCACTTGGAACCTCAGAATGTGACCTTACTTAGGACTTTCCTGGTGGTCCAGTGGTTAAGACTGCGCTTCCACTGCAGTGGGCACAGGTTTGATCCCTGGGGGAGGAATAAGATCCCATATGCCATGTGGTGCAGCCACAAGATTAAAAAAAAAAAAGTGACCTTATTTGAAAATAAGGGCTTTGCAGACACAAAGAAAGGTAGCATACTGGATCCGAATGGGCCCTAACTCCCAGGAGAGTGACTTAATAGGAGACAGAAAAGGACGCAGAGACACAGGGAAGGCGTATATGGAAGAAGGATAGAGGCAGACTTGTGGGGCACAGATAGTAGCAGGGTCACCAAAAAGAGCTACGAGAAGTGAGGAAGGGTTTTTCCAGCAGCCTTTGGCGGGAGTGTGGATGGATGATGCCCTGATTTCAGATTTCTGGTCTCCAGAATGATGAGGAGGCCTTTCTGCTCTTTTTTCATGTCACCAAGATTGTGGTCATTTTTCATGGCAGCCTCAGGAAATGAATACAGGTAGGAGTTGTGTCTGACTCTGTGACCCCATGGACTGTAGCCCGCCAGGCTCCCGTCCATGGGATTTCCCAGGCAAGAATACTGGAATGGGTAACCCTTCCCTTCTCCAAGGGATCTTCCTGACCCAGGGGGAGATCTCTTGCATTGCAGGTGGATTCTTTACCATCTGAGCCACCAGGGAACTCTTACTCTTTCCTGTTTTCCAGAGGAACAGATTTCAAGAGATGTTACTCAGAGTCACATAGTACATAAGTGGAGCCAAAATTTAAGATCAGGTACATTTGACTGCAGAGTTCATGATCTCTCTCTCTTTTTTTCCTCTTTCTTACTTTTTTTAAATGATGAAAGTATGAAAACACATTTACAAGAGACTTGGAAAATACAGAACAAAGTTACACATAGTTTCACTATATATATTACAATTATATTTTAAGTAGGTAAATTAAGATTTTTAGTTGCAACTTCAATATCAAACTCTCAAAAATTAGAGAATGAATATACAGAAAAGTAGAAGGATGTAGCAGACCTGAGAAGCACAGGGTTCATGGGATCTTTGTCATGTTACTGTTGCTGAATAAGGGACAGTATGTCTCCTGCCTTGTCACCTACGTGCCCCTTTCCCCCTCGAGGAGAGGGACAGAGGATGTGTATTACAACTCTTCTCACTCCTAACGTGTAATTGGATTGCAAGTCCGAGTCTCCATGTCAATTTCTAGACCATAAGCTCTCAAGAGGAAGAGCGATGCCAATTCCTCTTTGTGACTCCATGTTATCTGGTTTAGTGTTTGCTGTATAGAGGGGACTGAGTACTCATTGAAAGAATGGCATAAGCTGATCCTCATGACTTTCAAATTCATTCTGCTGCAGTTCTTCTTCAGCTGCTACATTCTGTCTGACTCTTTGCAACCCCATGAACTGCAGCACTTCGGTTCTTCACTGTCTCCCAGTCTTTGCTCAAATTTATGTCCATTGAGTCGGTGATGCCATCCAACCATCTCATCCTCTGTTGCCCCCTTCTCCTCCTGCCCTTGATCTTTCCCAGCATCAGGGTCTTTTCCAATGAGTTGGCTCTTCCCATCAGGTGGCCAAAGTACTGGAGCTTCAATTTCATTAGTCCTTCCAATGAATATTCAGGGTTGATTTCCTTTAGATTGACTGGCTTGATCTCCTTGGTGTCTATGGGACTCTCAAGAGTCTTATCCAGCACCACTGTTCAAAACCATCAATTCTTTGCCACTCAGCCTTCTTTATGGTCCAGCTCTCACATCTGTACAAGACTACTGGAAAAACCATAACTTTGACCATATGAACCTTTGTGGGTAAAGTGATGTCTCTGCTTTTTAATACGCTGTCTAGATTTGTCATAGCTTTTCTTCCAAGGAGCAAGCGTCTTTTCATTTAGTGGCTACAGTCACTGTCTGCAGTGATGTTGGAGGCCAAGAAAATAAAATCTGCCACTGTTTCCACTTTTCCCCCATCGATTTGCCATGAAGTGATGGGACTGGATGTTATGAGCTTAGTTTTCTGAATGTTGAGTTTTAAGCCAGCTTTTTCACTCTCCTCTTTCACCCTCATCAAGAGGCTGTTTAGTTCCTTTTCACTTTCTGCCTTTCAGTTCAGTCACTCAGTCATGTCCAACTCTTTGAGACCCCATGAATTGCAGCATGCCAGGCCTCCCTGTCTGTCACCAACTCCCGGAGTTCACTCAAACTCATGTCCATTGAGTCGGTGATGCTATCCAGCCATCTCATCCTCTGTCCTCCCCTTCTCCTCCTGCCCCCAATCCCTCCCAGCATCAGAGTCTTTTCCAGTGAGTCAACTCTTCGCGTGAGGTGGCCAAAGTATTGGAGTTTCAGCTTTAGCATCAGTCCTTCCAAAGAACACCCAGGACTGATCTTTAGAATGGACTGGTTGTATCTCCTTGCAGTCCAAGGGATTCTCAAGAGTCTTCTCCAACACCACAGTTCAAAAGCATCAATTCTTTGGTCGTCAGCTTTCTTCACAGTCCAACTCTCACATCCATACATGGCCACTGGAAAAACCATAGCCTTGACTAGATGGACCTTTGTTGGCAAAGTAATGTCTCTGCTTTTGAATATGCTATCTAGGTTGGTCATAACTTTCCTTCCAAGGAATAAGCTTCTTTTAATTTAATGGCTGCAATTACCATCTGCAGTGACTTTGGAGCCCCCAAAATAAAATCTGACACTGTTTCCACTGTTTCCCCATCTATTTCCCATGAAGTGATGGGACCAGATGCCATGATCTTCGTTTTCTGAATGTTGAGCTTTAAGCCAACTTTTTCACTCTCCTCTTTCACTTTCATCAAGAGGCTTTTCAGTTCTATGAAGACTTACAAGACCTTTCAGAACTAACACCCCCAAAAGATGTCCTTTTCATTATGGGTGACTGGAATGCAAAAATAGGAAGTCAAGAAACGCCTGGAGTAACAGGCAAATTTGGCTTTGGCGTATGGAATGAATCAGGGCAAAGGCTAATAGAGTTTTGCCAAGAGAATGAACTGGTCATAGCAAACACCCTATTCCAACAACCCAAGAGAAGACTCTACACAGGGACATTACCAGATGGTCAACAGCGAAATCAGATTGATTATATTCTTTGCAACCAAAGATGGAGAAGCTCTATGCAGTCAGCAAAAACAAGACCGGGAGCTGACTGTGGCTCAGATTGTGAACTCCTTGTTGACAAATTCAGACTTAAATTGAAGAAAGTGGGGAAAACCACTAGATCATTCAGGTATGACCTTAATCAAATCCCTTATGATTATACAGTGGAAGTGAGAAATAGATTTAAGGGACTAGATCTGATAGAGTGCCTGATGAATTATGGACAGAGGTTTCTGCCTTTAGAGTGTATCATTTGCGTATCTGAGGTTGTTGATATTTCTCCCAACACTCTTGATTCCAGCCTGTGGTTCATCCAGCCCAGCATTTTGCATGATGTACTCTGTATTGAAGTTAAATAAACAGGGTGGCAATGTACAGCCTTGACATACTCCTTTCCCAATTTTAAACCAGTCCATTGTTCTATGTCTGGTTCTAACTGTTGCTTCTTGACCTGCATACATGTTTCTTAGGAGATAGGTAAGGTGGTCTGGTATTTATATCTTTTTAAGAATTTTCCAGTTTGCTGTGATCCACACAGTCAAAGACTTTAGTGTAAGACAATGAAGCAGAAGTAGATGTTTTTCTGAGTCAAATCCAAAATTGAAACAGATCACCTGTTTGCCTCTACCCCAGCTCTCATCTTCTCAGGAACAATGAGGTCACAGAATCTGAGGATGCTGGAGCTTGAAACTCTATGACAGTAGTAAAATGCAGTTGCTACGAGTTTGGATTTTAAGAAAGATCCAGGTTTAAATATCAGAACTTGTCTGAGAACTGCTTGTCTGCTGTATATGTTTGAAGAAGGCATTTAATTTCTCTCAGGCTCAATTTGCTTCCTTGTACAATGGAAAACCTCCTTCAGCATGCTTTTGAGAATAAATAAAATGTTCATAAACCATTAGTACACAGTCTCAAAACTTGTAACTGGACAGTGTGGTGGTTTTTATATTTATGGTCAGCTAATCAAAGGTTTTGAAACTTGCAGATATCAGAATCATGGCAAGGGGGTGGATCTGTGACAAGGAGATTCTGAATGGGCTTTGCACATATGTATTTTCTTAGTTACCCTCACATAAGGATCTTTGGACCTGTTGACGGGAAAATGTTGGGAACCACTCATGTTGTCCAACCCCTAAATCCAGAGAGGCTAGCTAAATAATTTGACTATAATCACACAGTGATCTAAAGGCAGAACTCAATAAGAATCCAGGATTTTGGACATGCTCTCTAGTGTTTCTTTCTACTGCAGGAAGCATGTACTGCTCTAGACCTTTGGAGTGCAAGTACTGATTCTTTTCCTTTTGCCAGGATTGGCCTGAGTCCTCACATGCTATATTGTTGAGGGGCCTAGTATAATGTTCTTGCATCTTACCTGCTGGGGTCCAGCCCTGGTGGATCCAGGGAATTCGAAGCGAGGACAGCGTTGGTGAGGAAAGACTTATTTATTTATTGATATAAGGTTAGATTAAGAAACGATAGTGTAGTAGGAAAATTAAGTGGAGAAAAAGGGCTGAATAACTTGGATTACGTGGAAGACCAATAAAATTCCAGACAAGGAATTTGCACCATTTACGTTGGGCCACCGGTGCTCGCTTGAATATCTAAGGGTGCCTCGCCTTAGGCTCCCTTTCGCGCGGGTCTTAACAGCCAGGGCAAGTAAGTAGACTTGGCGAGCCTCCTCGCCCCAGATGGGAATTCAGCCTGAAATTAAAGTAAAGAGGAGACACGGGGGAAACCAGTCCTTCCAATGACCGGCCCCGCCTCTATTGTCTAGAAAGGCCTTTTATACCTTTTTGATTGTACATAGAGATCAATGGGTAATACAAAATTATGTAGCATTAGCAGCCCAGACTCTTCCTGTATATCTTTTTGTATACAAAAGGTCTCAGGTGATTTACATTATCTTCTGGCCAAGAGGCTTGCTAACACTTTTTGGCTCTCTTCCTTAATGAATGTTAATTTTGTTTCCCCTGAAGTGTTTTTCTTTAATTTGCATCTCCTTAAAGCACTAAAGTTACATCTCTACAGAACAAAGGCACAGTAGGTTATAACAAAGAAGGTACTTAACTCAAATATCTAATGTTGCTACTTGTTTTTTCTATATACCAACTATATCAACAAGTAACAGATATGAAAATTTGGCACAAGTATTGGCTCAACAAATGAAACCTTTAATCAGTCCTATTCTAATGATTTTGACTCCTCGGAAGCCCCTACAGTCCTAGGATGTTTTAAGCTTCCTGTGCCTCCTGCAGTCAGGAGGCCTCAAACAATCACATGCGCAGCTGTGAGTCCTGCAGGCAGGCTAAAAAGCCATCAGAGGGGTTTTTGGATTGAAACACTTGTTCAAATGCAGAAGACTAAGGCCTGGAGATGACTTTTTCCAGGCAGGCATATTCTTATTTTTGGGGGCACACGCTCAGGAAATACCAGGGGGAAAACCTGAGATCTGACTCGACCTTGCACATCAGATCTCTGCCGCATGACCTTGTCACGGGTGGGATTCCTCACGCTGGCTCCTGGCACTTACCCTCAGAAGACTGTCCAAGAACTCTGAGTTTAAACAATCCAAAAGGGAAGTATGCCAATCTTCTACTTTCATGTCCTAACTTTTTTTTTTTAATTAAAATTTTTTTATTATAGTTGAGGTACAATGTTGTGTTAGTTTCAAGCATACAACAAAGTGATTTCAGATATTCTTTTTCAGAATCTTTTCCATTTTAGGTTGTTAAAAGACATTGAATATAGTTTCTTGTGCTATACAGTAGGCTGCTGTTATCTACTTTACATTTACAAGTGTATATCTGTCAGTCCCAAACTCCTAATTTACCTCCTCTTTACACCCTTTCCTTTTAGTAATCTTGTTTTCTGTGTTTGTTGTTTGTTTTGGCATAAATTCATTTGTATCAATTTTTTTAGATTCCGCATATAAGTTCTACCACGTTTGATTTTGGCTTACTTCATATGATAATCTCTAGGTTTCCACAAATGGCATTAGCTAATATTCCATTGTATTAAGAGACCACATCTGCTTTATCCTTTCCTCGCTCCCTGATCTTCAGGTCCTAACTCCTACAGTGTGCCCCCTGCGGCTGCCATTCATCTGTCTACCACCTGGGGCTGTCAGCAGTGGTCCTCAGAGATGGCACGTTCTGCGGCTGAGTCACACTTGTCTCGGCTGGGATGATTTCTAGCAAGAGGGGTTGCAAGCACACCTGTGTGTTCCATGGCTCCATGCCACGTATCCACCCAACTCTTAAGGCCGGCCTTCCAAGCCTCCCCATCCCCTCTATTCCCACGCTGCCAAGCATCTACCACCTCAGAGCAGGGAAGGCAGTTTGCCAGTCTTGGGCCCCAAACCATTGCTTCCCCTCCAAAACCCTGCACCCATCATGGAGTTTGGAGGTTGTGATTAGCTGTGTTCCTTTTGGTGTTTGAAACACAAAGGATTCATTCTTCTTTCTTTGAAATCTAAATGTCTTCACTGGTTTGTAGGAATTGAAAATTTGTAGCCTTAAGATAGATCTTTTTTCCCCTTAGAGATTAAAAAAAGGTTTTTTTGGCTGCAGTTGGTCTTCGTTGCTGCACACGGGCTTTCTCCAGCCGTGGTGAGTGGAGGCCACTCTCTGTAGTTGCAGGGCACAGGTTCTCACTGTAGTGACTTCTGTTGTGGAGCACAGGCTCTAGGGTGTGTGGGTGGGATCTTCCCAAAGATCGAACTAGTGACCCCTGCATTGCAAGGCGGATTCTTAACCACTGGACCATCAGAGAATGCCTCCCACACCCCCACCTCCTGATGCCTGAGATTTAAAATCTCTCATCTACCTAACTCTGAGGCAGTTCACAGACCTAAATCTCCATAGAGAAATTGAAGATCAGATAATCTTGTGGAAGAACTCAAAGATGAATATTCTGAGCCTTTATCTTTGTTTCCTCCAAAAAGGTCATGGCCATTTGCTCAAGGGAAGTATAGAAAATGTACAGGGACTCTCAGGTACTGACCCTGAGCAGTTATCACTCTTGAGAACCTTGAGTGGGTGCTACTGCAGTCAGCTGCTTATAAGGTCTAGGTGGGACAGACTGTCTGGAATCCACCTCATATTTATGTGAGCTGGCTCGAAATTCATCCTGCGGTTCTTCTCTCAGTTTCTAAGAGTATAGTTGGAAAAACATTCTCAACAAGTGGCAAAATCTCTACATTGACTCAGTGACCTATGGAGTTGGAGCTGCTATGGGGAGGGCTAAGTGGAAGCTATTGGAACTCTTTAAGTCAAATAGTGAACCAAAAGCAGCACTGTGTCTGGGGAAATCACGTTGACTGGTTCCACCAGTGGAGGCTGTGTGTGCCTCCAAGGCTAATCCACTCTGGAATTAGAGCCAAGCGTCTTCTAGGACAATGGCAGTGACAGCTGTCAGAGGACTGCTGCAGGGGAATAGCTGTGGGCTCACACGAGACCCCTGCTAGCTGTGGGGCAGAACAGTGGACCGGAAAAGAGACCGAGATTCTCTTTAACTGTGAGAATCAGCTTTTATTACCTTTGAATAAGTTCTCTTTTTCCTTCATGAAGACAGCCTTCAAATTATGGCAAAAACCAATGGGAGTCATTTATTTAAACATTTATTTCACATACAAGTTTTCAAGAAGACATCTAAGTGAACATTCACACAAAACAATGAGTGGACATACATTTATACTAGGAATGCATTCAGAGGTAAGGGCTTAGCATTGCATTTGGGGTGTCCCTGGCTCCCTCAGAGTTGAGGTTCATCTGTCATGGGGCACCAGAGGTCCCCAAATCAGCTTTCTTCACTGCAGCTACCTGCCACTGTCTATCGCCTGCTGTTGAACATGAGTGATTTGTCCTTCTCCTCACTGAGCATGCTCCTGGACTGCTCACAGCAACCTCTTGCTGAAGGATGGGATGGACTCATGGGATGGATTCAGTATGGCCTGAATGCTGCCTGCAGTGGCAAGCCAGGGTGGCGGCCTGGTCTTATAACTTCTCTCTTCCGATGCCCCACAGCCTCACAGGACCTTGGGGCTGGAGTGGTCTTGGCAATCATGCTCAACTTCTCTTCAGATAAGGAACTCAGGCCCAGGAGAGACTGGTTTGTCCAACAACACTCAGAAAGTGGTAGTGACAAGAATAAAACCTGTCTACAGCTTCTGGTCTAATGCTCATTCTATGTGGCAGGCTGCCCTGAGCTGTTTTAAGCATACTGTGAAGTTTTCCTCTTAAAAAAAAAAGTTTCCTTCCAGATGAATAAAGTAGGTTGTATGTGTAATAAAAATGCCAGTAAGAATTAGGGTATTTGAGGGAGTAACACAGTAAGCGCAGGCAGGGATACAGCCAGGCTCCAAAGGGTCTTGGTGAAGAAGTCAGAGAATAAAATGACTACTTATGTACACTTTAAAAAAATAGGATATGGGGTAATTTTTAAAGATATAAGACAGGATTAAGTAAATACAGGTTTAAGTGGTTGGCTGAGGTGACTTAAAAGTTCTGTTTTTGTAAGTTTCTTTGTTCCAGCAGCCAGAACAAAGAAAGAATAGTAGTAAGTTGCTAAAAAAAAAAGTCACAGTGTTTGTAAGGTAACTTTTTTTTGCTTTAGGATCAGAGCTTTCCCTGCTACTGAAACTTAGGAAAAAAAACTTCTACGGATTGTCATGAAGGCAATGTTATGTGATATGAGACATAGTAATCAGTGTGTGACTTCACTTTTGACTTTCATGTTCCACCTGATAAAAGATAAAATACCAACAGCCTTGGTCTAAGATGGTGGGTAGGACTGTCTCCTTCTATAGAAGCAAAGTTCATTAAGTTAATTTAATACAAGTCCAAATGCCCACTTACAACTGAGAATAGGTAAGGGGACCCAAATTCCACCTCGGCATGATCCCAGACATGACAGACAGAATTGGATTGTTCCACTTGGAGAAGGAATGGTTCCTGAGCCTTTCTGGCCATTGGGGAAATTTAAGAGACGGAGGTAGAAAATACAATTTTAGGCATTGAGAAAAACTCTTCTGCAAGAGAAGGTGGCTCTTTCATTAATGAACAAATAATGTTCCATAACTGACATGAATGTAATTGGCATTATCTTTTGCTGCAATAGTTCGTTCACCATGTTGCAAGTTTCTTGAGCACAGACACCAAGCCTTTTTTCATTTTTATATTCCTCACTGTGCCTAGAACATAGCCTTACACAAAACCGTGCTTAATTAATATTTATAGTAAATCATCTACTTTCCTGAATCATGCTTTGATATAATGATCAACCCTGGGTACCTATTACTAAGTGGTGATTTCTATTAATGTGCATCTTCTCTAGAGCAGGAATTCCAGAACATCTACACAATACAAGCACACACCCACTGGCACCACACACACTTCTCTGTGCTGGGCACACTAGTGACATGAAACTGCACTAAACTATTAGGAATTTATAATTTGGACAACACAGCAGAAATCAACCTAGTGAGATGTGAACAATCGTAATGCTCCTAACAAATGTCAGAAAGAAACATTTATCAACGTTTACCTGAGTCACCTGCCTTCCAACAGGTCACAGCCTATTCTGACACCATAGGTTGGGTTTCCTTCCTTCCTGCCTATATCCTCCTTGTTTAAGTTTCAGAAAATTCAAACATACTCAGATGTCTTCTAATAAGACAGCATCTGACAAAGAAAAGGAGAAAAGTGAAAAAATGATCTACACACAGCCTTGACTCTGGTTATTTTTCCACTAAACTTGTGACTTCTCCTTTCCCAAAGCAAAGTCCCCTGAGGTCACCGTCATCTTAATGGTATAAATGCCACTGGTCGCATCCTGAAGTAACAGCTTTGGATGACCAAATCCCAGGTGTTTATCTGCAACATCTGTAAGTGAACTATCTCCCCATTTGAACTCTTCCTTCAGTAGTTATTGGGTCAGTGCTGGGGGTTGTCAAAGAGACTTTTCAGACCAACAGTTAAGTGTGGAAAACATTAAGTGTTCTGGGCTGGAAGTATCAGAAAGTATTTCCACCTTCAATCAGTGAGCTGTAGAGTTGTATAAATTACTCAGCTCTACAGAGAGGTTTATGACCACATGAACAAGGGCTAGCCTCAAAAAAAGACAACGGTATACTTAACAAACTGCCCTGGAGTGCTGGTCTGGACCAAGGTGACTACCTGATCTAAAGCAGGGCTAAGGAGCCCAACTGGTCTTTGAAATATTGAATGTTTTAGGTCTCTAACTCACTTCTTCCCTGGCTCCTCAGAGTTTTAGGAAACTATCTAAAATTATATAACATTATATATAAGTGTGGGGTTGGGAGGCAGAAAATTCGCCACCTATCAGTCATATTCTAGATAAAAACCAGATCAGTTACACATTCAGAACTGGAAAGTGTCTGAATTCTACTTTAATGAGACACACCAGGAGCATGCAAGCTACTCAGTCTGAGGAAGGCATGGTAGTTCAGAAGAGTCAGACAAGGGCACCCAGAACAACGAAGAGGTAAGTGTAGGACTTACAAGAAACAGTAAAGGGAACTGGATTATGCCTAGGCTGGAGAGGCAACAGCCAAGGGCATGTCAGTCTTCAGGTACAGAGAGCGTCAGTCTACAAAGGACAATGGGTGATCAGTTGCATCCTGTCTCTATGGAGGGCAGGGCATTGTTTCAGTGACAATACAGAAACACTACCCGAGCTCTTTAGATCAACTTCTTGACACAAAAAAGGTACACTGAAACAGACTCCTGAAGGGAACGAAAAAATCTTCAATCTCCTTTTGTGCATACCTTCAAAACCAAGACAGATCCGATGTGGTTCTTATCAGGCTCCTGAAATTTCTACCCAAACAGGAAACTGTGATTGAGTTGCATCCGGGATCACATGTGGTGGATAATGAAAACGACTTTGAACATTTTTTATCTCCTTGGCAACAAGTCTCCCCTGCGCTGAAGGATTCTGGATATTGCTGGGTTTAGCGATCCCACGGCAGTGGCCTCGACATACTGAAGAGAATTTCCCTCTGCACTCAGACCCTGTATCTTCTTCACTTTATTAAAGGGAAAAGGTTGAGACACATAGAAGGAGAGGAACAGACTAATCAAGTAAGAGGCAGAGGTGAGAACAGGATCCAAGCCTTTAGCTTATTTATGCTCTCAAGCTTATCTTGGCAATGACTCTTTCTAGCTAAGAAAAGATTGCTTCCGAGAGTGAGATCAAGGTAAAATGACTAAGGGGACGTTTAGGAAGAGAAGAGCTCATCATCATAAAGTCTGCATGAATTCATCAGTCTTGCCCTTGAGGGAGTTCTCCGGGGAGCAGAATGCTGGTGGGGGTGGCAGCAGCTTTTCTCTCACATGAGCCTCCCGATGTTTGGCAAGCACAGAACTCTTGCTGAAACGTCTGCCACACTGGATGCACCCGTAGGGCTTCTCCCCGGTGTGTACTCGCCGATGCTCGCGAAATCGCGTACAGTTATTGAAACTTTTCTCACAGTCCACACACTTGTAGGGATTCTCGCCGGTGTGGACTCTCTGGTGGGCGCTGAAGTGCGAGCTGTTTGTGAAGCTCCTCCCACACTCTCCGCACTGGTAGGGCTTCTCTCCAGTGTGGGTTCTCTGGTGTATAATGAGACTTGAGCTCTGGCTGAAGCATTTCCCACACTCTCCACATCTGTAGGGTTTCTCTCCTGTGTGAATTCTCTGGTGGGCACCAAAGTTGGAGGAGTCATTAAAGCTTTTCCCGCAGTCGAGACATTTGAAAGGTTTTTCTCCCGTGTGGATTCTTTGGTGTCGGACTAGACTCCTGCTTCTACCGAAGCACTTCCCACAGACACTACACTTAGAAGGGTTTTCCTTCTGGTGGGTCATGCGGCACATGAGACGCGCACTCCTTCCAAAGCTTTCTCCATATCTGAGGAGCCGGAAGGGCCTCTTCCCCACGAGAGGCCTCTGATGCACTATGGCTTTCCCCAAATCTCGAGGCTGAGGCATCAGTTTTCCCTGTCGGATTCCATGAAGGTTTTCCCACTGTCTTCCTGAGATGCAATCCCTTTTATGATATTTACCTGGATCAACATTCTGGGAAATGACCCTTTTAGACTTTTCTATGAATGCCCTATGCTGCTCCATGTCCTTACAGATCACCCGTGTTGCATCTTCCTTGATACTACTTTCAATTTCAAAATCTGAAAAAAAGAAGACAATAAAAATTTCAGACCAGTTCTGGGTTAATATAAATAATACAGCTGACAGGCCCTGTATCTTAAGGCCTCTGTGTGCTTCACTGACCTCAGGCAAGGGGGACTCTTTTCTGATTCACTGGGTCTTACTTTCTTTCAGTCCCATGGACAGCCATCAGTGAATCCACTGACTGACATAAGAAGCCCTAATCATGTCATCTTTGGAAGTGTTCTGATTGGGTCCGTCTGGGCCTTGGAGGAAGTTACAGCCTAGCAGTTGGCTTACACAGAACTTGGTAATTTGGTGACAGGTCTGGAGCTCATCTTAAAATACAACGTTCACCAGAGATGGTACAGAAGGACTTTGTTTCCAAAGTTATCAACTCAGCAGTTCCAGTTCCAGAGTCAACAATTTCATCTTGCCTACTACAAATTCTCATAAAAATACCACCAAAGAGCATGTGTGTGAACTCCCTTTTCAAACGTTTGTTTTGAACCAGCATAGAGTATAGGAAGGAAAATAATGACAGGTAAGGTTAAAAAGCTCAGATTAAGGATGGCTGTGGAAGCTTAACACAAGTCTAATGAGGAAAACTGGTTTGGGGACTTTTACAATAGTTTAGGCAAGAGACAGAGAAATGCTAAACTGGTGGTTATGGCAACTAAAGAGGGGGCAGATGCAAACTGCCCAACAGTTGAGGAAATATGTCATCTGCTTGGATGTAAACGAAAGAGAAGGCATCAAAAAACATCCCTACCTTTCCAGGTCGGATGTGCTATGGGAGGGCACCAGGAAGAGCCATGTTGTGGGAAGGAAGGTGTTGATATTCCTTTTCAAACTTCTAAGGCTGGGCTGCTGGTGAGATGCCTGTGAGGGCATTCAGTGGTTGGTGGGACACCCGCAGGTGGAGCTCAGAACCAGAATAAAGTCTTTCTGTCTCTGCCTTTTTCTTATGCATATCACAAATAACAGACATTTCTGCTCCGAGCTTACCAACATGTCTCCTTGGCCTGAGTTTTTCTCACATATAATTCCAAGTTCTTCCCAACAGTATTTCTAGGAGATATAAAACATTATCTTCCCCCTACACACAAAAACCAAGGCTGGGATCCCAAGGACTAAATCACGAAAACGTAAGCTCCTCCCTTGAACAGAAGCACCATGAGGACAGGGACTGTTTTATTCACTGCTACTTTACCCTTCTCCTCAAATGGCACAGGACACACAAATATTGTTTAATGAACAGACATGCACATGTGATGTGCCAGCTCTCCTAATTTGTCAGTAATCCCACTGACTCCTCCTTTACCCCAGAGCCCCAATGATCCTTACCACTTGGGCTTTGCAGTAAACCTGGAGGTCCCTGGAATTCTGGTTCTTGCATGATTTCTTCCTCACTCATTCTCTCACTGCCAGAGTCTTCAACAAGAGCCTCCTGGGAGTCCTCCTCAGGTTCCCAGACCGTAGGTTCCTGGGGTTCAATTTCCATGTCCTCTCTTTCTTGAACTGAGGGTGATGGGGCTTCTTCTGGGGAGCTGGTGGGAGCAGTAGATGCCCGCGAGTTAATCAGAGCATCCATCTCCTTGTAGAATGCGCAGGACTCTAGCACATGACCATTTTTCACTTTGCGGTAACTCTTCTGAAGGCTTTTGAACTTGGTCCGGCACTGTTCCGGAGTTCGGAGGAAGCCACACTCACGCAGCTGCTCAGCCACGGCCCCATACAACTTGCTCTTCCGATGACAGGCTTGCAGTGCTTCGTAAAACCGAGTCTCATGGAGGATGTCAAGGAAAGTCTTGGTTTCCTCGTAGCCCCAGTGCACACCTGCCATTCAAGGATAAAGTTCAAAGATACAAGGTGTCTGCAGCCATTCAAGGGTAAAGTTCAAAGACATAAGTTGCCTGTAGCCTTCATACATTACAAAATATAAGAAGTACAAGAAAACAAATCCCATTCCCTGGAACAATGATATGTCTTGGAATAAGCTTTGCAAGAAAGGAGAGGGTCTGAATAAAAAATCTATAATATTATATTGAAAGACATAAAAGAATTACAAAGAATGGAGAGATACTATATTTCTGGGTAGGAAGACTCAAACTGTACAGATATCAATTCTCAAATCTATTTAGTCAAAAACCCAAAAGGATTTTAAAATTGATATACTGATCTCAAAATTTATCTGTTAGAATAAAAATGTAGCCCCTAAATCTACTGTTGCTATGGTTATTAAGGAGTCAGCTGTCTGCCTTTAAAAATTTTTTTAGGAATAATAGACTAAGACACCCAACAACATGAGAGTTGCTATCAGCTCTTTAGCTCATCTTCTTTGAAGAGGAGAACTATATCTAGAGTAGTTTTTGATGTTACTGAGTCCTCTACTTCAAGAGATGAAATGATCTGTAAGAGAAGCAGATGTCCTGCTTTTATAGCAGAATTAAAGTTTTAAGAGTATGTTTGAATATAGTTAAACATGCTTTGGGGGTGTTTTGTAATCTGTAGTAGTAAAGTCTTTTCTAACCTCTGCCTCACAGGTTTCCTTCAGTCTCACTGGATTCCCAAATTTGAAACTGTCTGACCCTCAGGTTTACGGATCTCCAGAATGGTGAATACCTGTATGTGTGTAATACATTTTCCCATCTTTTCCCTGAGATTTGTTTCCTTTGAATAGGTACAATCATGATTACAGTCTCAGCTCTCCTAGTCTGGTTTATTTTTCCATTTTATCTAAGAAACTATCATCTGTTTCATAAGGTGGTACAAATAACTGTGACACCAGGCAATGTTCTATTGCATTTTAGCATCTGCAGAATGCCTTCATCCATATTATTTCATTTAACACTAACAACTAGGCTCGTAATCTAAGCCATATTTTAAAGACAGAAAATTGAGTTCTAAGTAGTTATACGATAAGTCAACTGTCACGCAATGACTGTCAACTGGTGGTTTAGTTCTCCATTTCCCAGTCCCCAAATTTCAACATCATTCTTTAGCATAGTATCTTTTTCTATCCTTTTAATTTTAATGTCTCTGTGTCCCTATATTAAAGATGTATCTCTTGTAAATATAGTAAAAAAATATATCTGAAAAACCTGTCCTTTAAATTTATAATTAATGACATGTGGATACACACCTACCATCCTGTTTTTTTTCTTTCCATTTGTTGTATCTACTTCGTGTTCCTTTTTCTCTCCTTTCTTCTTTCAGAATTTCATTTTTTTTCAATTCTTTTTTTGTTGGTTACACATTCTTTTACTGGCTATCCTTGATAATGGGTCCTTGACTTTTATAATCTAACACAATTGACTGTATTATAACAATTCTTAAATAACGTTAGATCCTTAGTACCCTGGACTCCATTTATTTTCCTTCCACAGACTCCAAATACTCAAAATCCATGCTGTGCTCTAATCTGAAAAAGAATCATTCATGGCTGTTACTCAGACTGCACTGGGGGCAGCAACGAACACCTAGGAGCACTTTCAGTTACGTGGCCAATCACAGTGATGAGTGGCAAGTGTGTGTGTCAAAATTCCCTGTGTTTGGTCACTTCTGGGGGTCTACTTCTCTTTCCACAAGACCACATTATCCATTCTCATATCAGAATAAAAGCACCATTCTTACCACTCAGGTTTTGAAATATGACAGGGGCACCATGAAGCTCAGGCTTCCGGATAAACTCAACGCCCATTTCATCACCATCAGACTCCTCTGCAGCTTCTTCCTCCTCCACCAAATTGATCTGTTCTTTAGCACTGATGCCAATTCTCTTCAGTCTGGGGACAGACAGAATCTCCCTTGGCTTATCCGTGGATGAAGCATGAGCTGAAGGATTCAACAAAGCGTCCATGTCCTCAAAGAAAGCACAGGGTTCTAGCACGTGGCCATTTCTCACTTTTCGGTAACTCTTCTGCAGACTTTTGAACTTGGTCCGACACTGTTCTGGTGTTCGGAGGAAGCCACATTCTCGCAACCATTCAGCCACAGCACCATACACCTGGCTGTTTCGGGGACAAGCCTGAAGTGTTTCATAAAAGCGAGACTCTTTGAGAATTGCAAGAAAAGTCTTAGTTTCCTCGTAACTCCAATGCACACCTGCTATTTTTTCATCTTCCAGACCCCACTGCTGCTGCTCTCTCCATGTTTTCCCTGCATTCCTTGCAGGGATCTGAATAGCCTGAACTGACTTTTCCTTGATGTAGTTGCTTCGCAGGACAGTCCTCTTATTAGAGGACTGCAGACCTATGGTCCATGGCTCCTTTCTCGGCTCCAGTCGGGCTATCTTGTTAGCTGCAGACACTGTGCTTCCTACAGTGAGACAAACACGTTTCATGACTGCATGCCCCAAGGTCCTGCTTAGCATGCTCTCCTGGACCCCTTGTTCACAGCTATCCTTTAAAGATCTCATCCAGTTCATCTTTTTTCTAAAGCCTTCCTCAACCATGACAGTGCACACTAGATTCTTGCATGAGTTATTCCTCACAATCACCTACTAACTTACACTACCGTTTCACATCTCATGTATGTACCACTTCCTTCCCCAGCTAGATCTTAAAGGAAAATCTTTATGGGTAAGAAACACTTATTACCTTTGACTGTCTCTCAAGTATCTAACATTGTTAGATTCACAGCATGCTCCTATGAACTGGTGTTTATTACTTATAAAGTGTGCTTACAGCTGTTCCCTGTATCTCCTCAATCCCCCACTCAACATACACACACACACATACCCACACACACCACACACACACTGGGGCTGTGGGAGATGAGAAGTCATGAATTTTTGGAGACACTCTGGCAAAATTAATGGGAAAGAGATGCAATAATAGAAAAGCAACTTGAATTTTTTACCTTACAGTACTGTGGAGATCAAAATGTCTTAAATTTGAATCCTAGCTCCACCACTTCTCCACTACTCGGAGAAGGCAATGGCACCCCACTCCAGTACTCTTGCCTGGAAAATCCCATGGATGGAGAAGCCTGGTAGGCTGCAGTCCATGGGGTCGCTAAGAGTCAGACATGACTGAGTGACTTCACTTTCACTTTTTACTTTCATGCATTGGAGAAGGAAATGGCAACCCAGTCCAGTGTTCTTGCCTGGAGAATCCCAGGGATGGGGGAGCCTGGTGGGCTGCCATCTCTGGGGTCACACAGAGTCGGGCACGACTGAAGTGACTTAGCAGTAGCAGCTCTACCACTTAACTTTAATTTTTGACGAGGGGAAGTTTCTTAATCTCTCTGAGCCTCAGTTTCCTAGGGAATAATATCATCTATCCAAAGGTCAGTGCATGCATGCTCAGTTGCATCTGACCCTTTGTGACCCCACTGACTGTAGCCCACTAGGCTCCTTCATCCATGGGATGTCCCAGGCAAGAACACTGTAATAGGTTGCCATTTCCTCCTCCAGGGTAGCTTCCTGACCCAGGACTGAACCTGTGTCTCCTCTGCACTGGCAGGCAGATTCTTTACCACTGAGCCACCTGGGAATCCCAACAAGGTGCTAAGAATATTAAATAAGTGATCATCTATAACGTATCTAATGTCTAATAGGTATGTAATAACATTTAGTTTTCTTCTATAGGAAACACAAAAGAGCTTCATGGAATTTTCCTAGACAGTGAAGTGAAAGTCATTCAGTCGTGTCCAACTTTTTGCAACCCCATGGACTACACAATCCATGGAATTCTCCAGGCCAGAATACAGAGTGGGTAGCCTTTCCCTTCTCCAGTGGATCTTCCCAACCCAGGGATTGAACCCAGGTCTCCTGCATTGCAGGAAGATTCTTTACCAG
The DNA here is from genome assembly GCF_001704415.2 of Capra hircus. Taxonomy (NCBI): domain Eukaryota; kingdom Metazoa; phylum Chordata; class Mammalia; order Artiodactyla; family Bovidae; genus Capra; species Capra hircus. The sequence goes on from NC_030832.1 coordinate 22,758,502, forward strand.
CTGAGGCACAAGGGAAGCCCAAGAACACTGGAGTGGATAGCCTATCCCTTCTCCAGGGGATCTTCCTGACGCAGGAACAAACCGGGGTCTCCTGGATTGCAGGCAGATTCTTTGCCAACTGAGCTATCAAGGAAGTCCCTCCTAGAGAAGCAGCATTAAATCAAATCCTTGATGAAAGAACTCTGGGGCTGAGGATCTGCTCTTCATTTTCACATGAGAGAAGGGCACGGACAATGGAAGTTCAAACATCTACAAGGACCAGGCAGGCTGGCGTGAGAGCCCTGGCCGTTCAGCACAAGTTCCTCCACTTTGCTCTGGTCACCTGCTGCAGTGTGAGATGTGCCTGATGGTAGGATTTTTAAGAGATGCTGGAATCCAGATTTATGAACAAATTTTAAGTTACAACTCTGTGCAAGGCCCAAATAAATTTTCAGGCTAGATTCATGGGCCTTTAGTTTACAATCTAAGATAAAACACTGTGCGAGGTGTCCCTGAGCTTTTCCATATATAATTATTGCACATGGAATCACTGGGCTACAGCTGAAGGTGCAGAGTACGGTCTCTAACCCACTCATGGCAGCTTTCACTAAGGCCTCTAATCCATCATTTTACTAGGTCTGGATGCTGTGTGATCCAAGGCAACACTAGGAAACACCTATTGTGTGGGCAACTTGCCACGTGGGTACCTTTCACTGGTCTCTGTAACTAACAGCAATGACTACTGAGATAACCACACAAGTGTCTGAAGGATGAATGGTCAGCAATGAAGCACGGATGCCCTGAGTGAAAGTTAAAATCAAGGGTCCTGCTGTTTTGGGAAGAGTGCTTTGTTACTGGTGTGTCATTGGTATCATCTTAAATTGGCAATTTTTTCCAAGTGCTTTAATTGCTTTCTGATCATAAACAACTGTTGGTTTATCTTCATTCATTCAGTTTGACATGGCCCATTTTGTAATCTCTATACTTTAGTGTCTACATGTATTGTCAAACAGAAATTCCTGTGACGAAGTTATATAACTGTGCTGTCCAGTACAGTTACTGAATAACTTAAATATGGCTACTGCCACTGAGAAACCGAATTTTAAACTTCATTTGATTTTAATTAATTTTATAAATTTAAATTGAAATAGCCATGGGTAGTTAGTGGCTACTCTATTAAACAACACAGGTCTGTAGTATCTATAATGTGTATTGTACACATTTTAGGCCTTTCATTCTATTCATAAGTAATCTTTGACTTGCAGCTTACATATGAATGAAGCATATTTATCCCTGCTGTTAAAGCAGATGATACAGTTCTTCAAAAGTTTGCTTGTAAAATTATACTTAACAAGTGGTTATGTGTGCTTGTAAAAATGTGTGCTATTTAAATAATTCAAATGGGTATTGTATTTAAGTCATTTTTTTCTTCCATTTATCAGATTTCTATCCATTCAATGAATATTTGCGGGGCATCACCCATAGACAGGCTCTGTGTACAATGTTGGGGTTACTGTATGTTAAACAAAAACAAATCCTAAAAATACCTTGTGATTTTATAGAGTTTTTAGTCTAGTGGATGTGGGTGAGTTTTATATTTAAATAACATGACAATCATCTATAAACCTCTCTAATGTTTTAATCACTAAATCATAAGAATATGCATAAATCTATAATATAAATTGGAAGAGAGGAATGAGTGAGGTACGAGAGCATGGTATGCTAGAGCACAGAAATGACTAGAAAACCCATGGCCCTTAAAATGACAACATTTTTATAACTATTTTACTATCAGTAGAAGTGAATACACTAGAAATCCTCACATTTTTTATTTGAAAAGGGATAGAATCCTTACCCAGGGAGACCATGTTCCCAACACTCTCCTTTCTAATATCCCGGTAGAGGTCTTTGTGAGCAGGAATCTGATGCACACTCTTTTTGTAGGAAAAACCTCTTGCCGTGTGGACATCTTTCACTGGTCCCTGTAATACACTAAGAGTAATGACTACCAAGATAACCACATAGGTTCTGAAGGATGAATGATCATGGATGAAGGATAGGAAAGCCCTAGATAAAAACTGAAATCAAAGAACCAAGTATACATTATGTGTCAAATGAAGCAAAGGTACTATAAAGAATCATAAGAGAGAGGACCCAGCAAGGAGTCTGATTACTCAGAAGGCTGCGTGCAGTCTTTTCTGGAAAAGGAGCAATGGGGGAAAAGTCTCTTGGAGTGGGTACAGAGGTTTGAAGAAATCACTGTGACTGAATATCCTAGGAAGTTAGGCCAGAGAGAACTATTACAATTTACCTGGGACCTGACAGGAACTCGTGTGGCTGTTACCTCCTGATCTATGGTGTTCCATTCATTAGCAGGAGAAGGAACCCAGGGAGAAGGCCGAGCTGTAAGAAGAAAAGAAACTATTAGTGCTGTGGGCTCTGGCCCTTTTACTCATTCTGCTTCTCCTTTATGGATGAGCATATATAAAAAAACCAACAAAAATCGGTCATTTTTTCAATGAGTTCAGAACAATGCTCCAAACTATGAGCAGGGCTCACAAATGCAGATGCTTTTAGGAAGAAAGCAGGTACAGTATATCATGAAAAGAGGGGAGGTGAGGACTGTGGGGAACTGGAGAGTACAGGTCCAGTGTTTGGTTCTGGGTGATGCCTCCTTGTTAGACTATGGCCCTGCCATAGCCAGAGCTTCTAATGTTTTTCAAAAGAAGCCAGAAAGCTGGATTTTTATGTACAATCTCAAGTCTTAAACCTTGAGAACTACAGACAAACAAAACCTCCATCCCCAAACTCTTTGAGAAACAAGTTTGACTTGGCACATGAGTTACCAGTTTGCAATCTCTAGCATAAATTCATCCCCTCTGAGTAAATATCATCCTTATAAAGTTAACAAATAAAGACACACAGTACTGAATACTACAGGCAAACGTACCCCCGGAAAGGTGGAAGGAAAAGAAATAAACTTATATAGTATAAGAAAATCTGCAGTCTAACTTCTGCCCTAGCACTATCTAGGAAAACTTCAAAAATAAATGTTACCGTGACCAAGAACTCAGAAGCTTGCTTTACTACTTTCTACGAAACCAAATGGAACCACTTCCTTGGAAACATATTATTCCCTTTGGCACACCTGGCTGAAATCCTATGTCATCTTTTAGAAGGTATACGTTTCTGAGATACTTATCCCTCAAATTTCCTGTCCTCCATACCCCCAGTAAGAACCTCCACAGAACAAACTTTCCCATTTTAGGAACTCCTTATCACCCTGGAATAGCAAAACCCAGAAATACCATACATTTACCAGGTAAAGTAACTGACAGCATCTAATCCACGTGAACACAGGAACTTTGATGTTGATGAACAAACATTAAAGAATCCAGAAACCATTAATATTTGCAAAGCATTCTATCATAACATGAATTTCGGGACAGATAAGGAGGTGGTGTCCATAGCAGTGAATCTTGCCTCTTGATGAGGGATTGTATAAATCAGATAGATTTGAAAGTTTAAAAATAACCATGCCATTATGGGAGAAAGGAAACTAACATGTGTTGAGCACTATTATGCATTGACTTTTTTATGAGGCTTCTTTTAATCTATGCTAAAATCTTACTATCTTCCTTTTAGAGATGACAGAATGGAAAGTTCAAAAAGTTTAGCAACTTGACCAAGGTCACACAGATAAAGAATGGCTGAATTAGGTTTTGAACCCAGATTGTCTGCCTCTAAAGCCTAATCTCTTAATCTCTATGCATTAATACAGAGGTTGATTAATACTACTTGTTCAGATCACAAAGAAAGAAGGGCAGAGAAAGGATATACACCCATGCTTTTTTATACTGTGCTCTAGGTCCAGCGATCTTTCCACTCCTCTCTTTAAGCCTGACACTATGCTGCAGGAGATGGGGAGGACCCGTCTTCATTTCCTTGTATCTGACTTGATTCATTAATGTCCAGGGCAGACATGAACATCAGTGGTCCCTTCTCTGCGAAGTCTTATCCCTCTCACATGTCACTTCTGTGACATCTTACTGTGAATCACTTTTGAAAATAAATCTCATTACCTCTTCCAATCTTTCAAGGTGTTTATGGCCAGCCAAGAAATCATATACATGCAGGACTAAAACCCACAAGCTGATTGCAGAATGAAGACTCTTAAATAACATTAGGAGACCTTAAGGCCAGTCTGGACAATTTAAACTTTCTCAAATTTCATCTTAAGATCCCTTTTACTTGGACTTCCCTGGTGACTCAGTCAGTAAAGAAATCTGCCTAAAATGTGGGAGACCTGGGTTCCCTGGCTTGGGAATATTCCCCGGAGGAGGGCATGGCAACCCACTCCAGTATTCTTGCCCAGAGAATCCCCATGGACAGAGGAGCCTGGTGGGCTACAGTCTATGGGGTTGCAAAGAGTCATCACCCATATTCCTAAGTCTTGAAGCTAATGAAGTCTTTCTCCCCAAATATTCAATTTATTTTCAAGTATGTATCGAGAGGGCCCTACAGTGAACAAGTCAGAATGTTAGGGCTACAAAACAAATCTGCCATGGTCTCTGCGTAGGGCACGCACTACATTCTTCTTACGATTTTGAGGTAAGGGTCGAAGCTCTCTCTGGTTCGGCTGCTCCTGGCGTCCTGAGTGGAGGCTTTCAGCTCCCTCCTGAGACGTCACCCTGGGCTGGGCCTCCACTGGCTCTGGCTGAAAGTCTGCCACCTCCCAGGCTGCTCCAAGGGGGGCTTGCTTCTCCGAGTGCACAGGACTGCTAACCTGGGAAATAAAGGCAATGCCATAATGGAAAATGGGAGGAAAAGAGGGCCGGATCAGGGCCAAATTCCATCATGAACGATATCAAAGAAGGACAGAAGATGTGAGAAGGAGTGAAAATTTCATTCTATTCCCAATGGGACCTCTGAGGACATCGGGTCCATAGTGCTATCCAAAAGTCTAGGCAGAAGGGAACAGGAGAGGGGGGAATACACAGAGAGGGAAAATCTGTTAAGAGTAAAATACAGACCTCCTTGTTATCAGAATACTGAGTACTCTGATACTATTAGGTTCACAGAGAAGTGAAAGTTCTCAGAACACTAATTCACTAGTGAAATGAAAACTTAGAAAATTAATCTTGACATTGAGTGTCTATTTCTGACCAGCACAGCAACTTGCTAATAGACAGGTCTTTACATAAATGCAAATCCCTTGCCAGGTGAAAGTGCAAATCTTGCAGGATTTCATGAGGTTAGGGAAAGGGCTGTTGGAAAAACAATTAGAGGAGCATGCAAAGTCACTGACAATAAGGATCAGAGATTAAAATGGAGAAGGGTGACAAGGATGATGACACTGACGGCACTTCAGGAGACTGGACTGGAATATAAAAGGATTACAGGAGGCCCTGGGATAACTGATGAAGTCCTTTCTTTAATTTTTTATTTTGAGAGGGATCAAAACAGCTCTCTATAGGAGCAAGCTGCAGAAGTCAAACCCTGTGAAGCATAATGTATTGTTCTCTCAAAATTTTGGGGAAACATTATGCAAAGATTTAAAACAAATACTCAGATGCATAATGTTTAGTGTCATTTGCAAGATAATAGTTCAACCAAAGCTTTTTTCCTATTTAATATGAAATTCTGATCCTTTTTAGGTAGATCCCCTTTAAAGGTCTTTCATTACTATTTATCCTTCTGTGATCTGCACTTTCTGCAATGCATCTCTTGTCTACTTTCCTTTCCACCCTCTCCTTGCTAAACATAAAAATCTGGAAAAGCCTCTCTCACCTGCTGTCTTAGTCCTCCAGTCTCTTTCTCCAAATGTATAACCAGGGCCACCGCCTCCTCTCCACTTTCCGGACACTGTTTCTGTGCCCACAGCTGAATCTTCTCCGGTAAAATGGTGAGAAACTGCTCAATCACCAGCAGCTCCAGGATCTGTTCCTTGGAACGCATTTCTGGCTTCAGCCACCGGCAGCAAAGTTCCCAGAGTTTACTGAAAGCTTCATGGGGTCCAGTCACATCCTCATAACAGAATTGCCTGAAGCATCTGCGAAAGGTCTCGGACTCAGAGCTATCCGATCCTTCCAGAATGGGCTCCGATATCCACTCGGGCTCCTTTTCCACCTTCATTATGAGGCATCCTTCAACCTCCAGGGGCGCGTCGGTCTGAGGGTCCAGGGATGCAGCCATGCTCTAACCCGGAGGTCAACCTTACTTCTGATTCGAAGGAGACTCAAGGAAGTCAAACCTCTGAGAGCCGCCTGCTAATGGTTTGGAAGTATGGGAAGGAAGGGAGGTGAAAACGGCAGTGTCAGCAGGAACAGGGTACCCTAGGCTGATTACTCAAATCTATTCCAGGCCCTTGAAAAGGTGAACTTGTAATCTAAGGTCCAAAAACTTGGCCTCTTCTCGCCACAGTATATGTCCCCGCGATGTGGTTTTTCAGGATTCATCTTTTAGTGCAATGTCTGCAACAGCGAGGCTAGAGGACCAGAAAATCTAGGGGACCGAGGACAGGAGGGCGGGGGCCGTCAGCGGGGCCGGGAGGGGGTGTGTCAGGGGCCCGGGGAGGCGAGCCCGAGGAGGCGAGGCCCCGAGTGGGTGGGGCCGGGTGTGCAAGCCCCTCCCGGCTCCGGTTCGAGACTCGGGGCACGGCGGCGCGCCCAGGCCGCTGCGGGCGGGTGGTAGGGGCCGGCGTTATCCGAGGCCAGCGCTTGGCTTTTCTGGCTCAAGGTGACCTGGGCCGTCCTCAGGAAACTTCCGCACGCTGAGGAAAGCCGCCAAGCGGCCCTGTCCCTTCAGGGAAAGGAGCTGCGGGGACCAAACGACGCTTCGCAGGATAGAGGCTACGGGTTCCTCACTGGCGGCTCGTCCGCTCTGTTCCCGGACTGCGCGGGGGGCGCTGGGAGCCGCGGCCACGCATGCGCCGCTCGCGCCCGTGCGCCATGGGGTTCAGGGGAGGCTCCCTCGCCGGCGAGGGGCTGGGGGGAGGGGGCTGCGCTGTGGACTCTCGCGAGAGCGCGCAGCGCAGTGACTCGCTGCTGAAACACTTTAGGAATGAGAAGGGGCGTGGCGGAGCTTACGCGCTGCGTCCGCGGGGCGGAGGGACACAGTATAGGCAGTTTGGTGGAGGCGGTAGAACTGCACGAGGAAGGGGAGTGGGCGTCCTCCCTCAGCCGGGGAATCTGGGAGGCGGGGAGACTGTGAAGTGGAGGAGCGCTACTGAGAAGGCGGTGCGAAGTTATTTCTGTCGCGCGGTGTGAGAACTCGTTTGCCTGGCGGAGGGTTCCGTGACGCTCTGGGCCCTGTCGCGTGCTGGCGGGACTCCTGCGTGAGGCGATCGGACGGCGGGACTGCAGCCCACGCGGAGGCACGTGGCGCCGCACTGGCTCAGTCCCTGTGGGAGCTGCTGTGAATATCCGCATCTGTAAATGTTCCCATCAGTTGCCTGAAGGGCAGCGGGAGGGTCTACTCTTCGCCTGGGAGATTCTTACTGTCTCGGGCACCCGGGAAGTCGGCGGCGGTGAGGGGGTGCAAAAATTTTCGGAGGAGATGTCTTCTCTGGCTCAGAGTCCCTCCAACGGGCTGTAGCTTGCTCCTGCTGGTGCCAGGAGGAGTTGTCCAGTCACCCAACTTATGTGAAACCCCCGAACAGTGCCCACCAATCCATCCTTCTCTCCATCCTTTTACTGTTTAGGTGCTAGGCAGTTTTAGGCATTTGGTATACCTCAGCGTGCAAAGCAAACAAAACAAAACAAAACAAAACAAAAAAAACCCTATTCTGGGGGTGGGGACTTGGGTAGATAGCCTTTTAGAAAATAGAACTTAGTGGCTTTTCTCAGAGAAAGTCTTGGTTAAATCTTGACATGCAAATTCTAACAGCCAAGAGACATTAGGTGAGACTCTACTGGGCATCTGCTGCTGCTGCTAAGTCTCTTCAGTCCTGTCCGACTCTGTGCGACCCCATAGACCGCAGCCCACTAGGCTCCTCTGTCTCTGGGATTCTCCAGGCAAGAATACTGGCGTGGGTTGCCATTTCCTTCTCCAATACATGAAAGTGAAAAGTGAAAGTGAAGTCTCTCAGTCGTGTCCGACTCTTAGCGACCCCATGGACTACAGCCCTTTCTCCATGCATGGGATTTTCCAGGCAAGAGTACTGGAATGGGGTACCATTGCTGGGCATCTAGTATATACCAGAAGTTGTCTTTACACAGCTGTCTACAAAGTTTGCTTTCCTTTACTTCATTTCTTTTGTCTTTTCAAAATAATTTTTATTGAGCCTCTTTTTTTTTTTCTTTTCCCAGGCATGGTGATAGGTGGTGAGAAAAAACAGCATCCCCTGCTGCTGTTGAGAGAGGCAGATGTTACACAATGGATAGTTGTAACTGTGGCAGGTACTGCCAACGAGAGGAACATGGTGCTGAGAGTCTGTGTGTATTAGAGGGAAATGGTCTGGGAAAGTTTCTTAAGAGGTGAAGCTAGAGATGAGAAACAAAGGAGGAGTAAGAGCTGACTAGGCAAAATTTAGTTCTCATGGAAATCCTACAAGGCAGGTAAGATTACCTATGTTTTAGAGTTAAGGATGTTGACTCCTCAGTGAGGTGATGTAACTGCCCAAGGTTACTTCAGACTTAAGTGGCCACCCACAATTCTGAGTCAGCTAAGAAATAAGGTCTTCTATAAGCTCCTTGAGCCATCTGGTGTTTTTAGGAGAAGCAAATGTCACAAGCAGCTCAGGTACATTAGGGAGCAGTGGAGAGTTATAGCTCAAAGTTTCAAATCTGCAGTGGACAGTTACAACTCAGCTTCCTTAAAGGTACTCTTGGAGCAGAGGATATTAAGGCTTGCCATGCATTATCTGTTAGGAGCAGGGTTATACATTCTTCAGGAATCACTTTTTGGTTTTTTGTGTGGGGTCTTCCGGTGACACATGCATGCACATCTATATGTATGTGTTTAATGGAAAACTTCAAACATACAGAAGTGTACATGTATGTTAGTCGCTCAGTCGTGTCCGACTCTGTGATCCCATGGCCTGTAGCTCACCAGGCTCCTCTGTCCATGGAATTCTCCAGGCAAGAATACTGGAGTAGATTGCCATTTCCTTCTCCAGGGGAACTTCCCCACCCAGAGCTCAAACCCAGGTCTCCTGCATGGCAGGCAGATTGTTTACTGTCTGAGCCACCAGGAAAGCCCATATAAGAGAGTAGAGAGAATTTAATGTTTTCATGCTCTGCCTTTAACAGTTAGCGATTCATGGCCAGTCTTGTCTTCCCTATACCTCTGTCCACTCCCCTAATCCTGGATTATATTGAAGCAAGTCCCAGATACCATATTATTTCATCTGTAACCGTCAGGATGTACCGCTAAAAGACAGGAACTTCCACCTTAAACATAACTTCAATATCATCATAAATGCTTCCCAACAGTATCAAAAATTCCACAGTGTCATCTATTAAAGACGTCTTATTTGTTTGAAAGGTGGTTTGGAAAGGAAAAAAGGGTCATAGATGCTGGACAGGTAAAAAGAACAAATGTTCTTCATATTTTCTAGTTAGGTATTTACATTTACTTCAGTATGAAAATGTTGGCACCTTGGGAACAGAAGAGCAAATTGCTGGAAAAGTAGTGAATCAATCTGGGTCAATAAATGAAGCAGATCATGCTACTCAGAACCATCTTGGCAGAGTGGTTGTTTTCTTAACACCCAAACCCTAATGCCACGCTCTTCCCATGATGCCCGGAGGAACATTCGCACCAGTCTCTCCTTGGTAGTACGTCTGCTGCCACAGCTGTTATTTTACAAGTAGCCTGGGAGTCACCTTTTGCACGATTTTCCGCTGTCCATGGTGCTGATCTGCCAGCCTTTAGCCAGCAACTAGAGCAGCTATAACTTGCTTTTGGCCAATGAGATTTAATGTAGGGTTACCATAAAAGTGAACATTAAGTGTATATTAATAGAGTTCCAAGAAATTCTATCAGTGCTTATGCTTAGTTAAAAAGAATCCAAGCTGAAAGTGAAAAGTGAAAAAGTTGAGTATATTTATATTGGTGTGTCTATTTCAGACATAGTCTAAATATTTTCAAATATGATTTCTTAACCAAATTGTAACTAATTGAAATAAATTTCCATTTCACAGATTAGGAAGTGCCTATCCCACTGGTTTGCTAATGATGGTCAGATAGTTGACAGAATAATAACCAATTAAATGTTCCAGCTCTTTTCACCACATTGAGTAATACAATAATGAAAAACTCTCAATTATTTCTTGATATGCATATGTAATAGTCAATGGTTTTTCTCTGCATCGCTATGAGGTGCTATGCTAGGCACTGGTGGGATAAACTGAGACATAACTTTTTAATTTGAAGTATTAACAGTAAAATGGGGAAAATTAGTCATGGAATTGTCATATATTCCTGCCTGGGAAATCCTGTGGACAGAGGAGCCTGACGGGCACAGAGTCGAACGTGACTTAGTGACTAAACAACAGGAATAAATGTGGTGGAGGGATGCATGAAGGCCTGTGACAGTACAGAGTATAGCCTCTCTGGCTACCAGGGAAACCTTCATAGAGGGAAGCTGAGGGGTGTTTAGTATTCCAAAGAGAGGCAAAACCATGAACATGAGTGGTATTTTCATGTAATGGTGTGAAGTTGATTGTGCCTTCCTGTGACCTTAGCTTAGGGGAAGGAAGTGATGAAAGATGAAGTTGTGCACACAGATGTGGAGAGCATTTGAACTTTATGAGGAAGGCAGTGGAAAGTATGCCTGTTCTGTAGGAAGGTAAGGGCATCTCTGTGTCTTTGGAAGAAAATCTGCTTCCATATAGACTCCTGGGCCAGATCCACTGTGAAAACAGTGTTCGAGAGAGTACTCAGTAAACAGGGAATTGAGTAAGATGATTTCTAGGGTCTATTAATTTTTCTATTCATGCACCCATCCTTTAAACACATATTGTTCCGTTGCTAAGTTGTGTCTGACTCTTTGTGACCCCATGGACTGCAGCACGCCAGGCTTCCCTGTCCTTCATTGTCTTCCCAGAGTTTGCTCAAACTCATGTCCATTGAGTCAGTGATGCCATCCAACCATCTCATCCTCTCTTGTCCCCTTCTCCTCCTGCCCTTTTTCTTCCCCAGCATCAGGGTCTTTTCTGATGAGTCAGCTCTTCGCATCAGGTGGCCAAAGTATTGGAGCTTCAGCCTCAGCATCAGTCCTTCCAATGAACACTCAGGGTTGATTTCCCTTAGGATTGACTGGTTTGATATTGAAGCTAATTATGTTCTAGGTAGAGTGTCGAATACCAAAGATACAGTGGTGAAAGACATAAATGAGTCTTGCCCTTAAGAAGCTTACATTCTAGGTAGAGATTGGAGAAGGAGGGAAATAACATATGAAGAAACATAAATAAATAGCGTAACATCAGATTGTTATAAATGCTATGAAGAAAATAAGATGATGGAATAGACTGTAACTAGGCAGAGGTTACTTTAGAAAGTCTGATCAATGAAAGGTTTCTCTAAGGTTTGATATTTGTGAGCTGGAGTCTGAAGGATGAGATGGAACCATAGATATGCAGCTAGTGGAAGAGCATTTCTGAGAGGAGAAAAGGCAAGAGAATGTAAAGACCTGGAGGAAGGAAAGTGTGGAGTGTTCACACAGCTGAAAGGAGGGACTTCCCTGGCGGTCTAGTGGTTAAGGCTGTGCTCTGCCAGTGCAGGCAGCATGAGTTCAATCTCTGGTTGGGGAACTGAGATCCCACATGCTGTGCAGCAGAGCCAGAAGATTAAAAAAATAATATATTAAAACAAAAACATAAAAGCTGAAAGAAGACCAGTGTGGCGGGTGCATGCTGAGCAAGGGGAGGAATGGGACCAGAGTGAGATGCAGTGTGAGGCAGGGGCCAGACTATGTTGCAGGAGTCTTGCAGGTCCTGGTAACTGATTCTAAAAATGGACATTTATGGATTTTAAACTAGCAAGTGACAAGATCTGATGTATACTTTAACAAATCACCCTGGCTGATGTTGAGAGTGAATTGGAGGGAGGTAAGAATGAAGGAAGAGTGGCCAGATGGGCCTCTGGATTCAGTTCTGGCAAAAGGTGATGGTGATTCAGATTTGGGAGAGACAACAAAAGTGGGGAGAAATGGATGTGTTCCATATATTTTGAATGTGGAACTGGCAGGCTTGGAACAGCTTGGTTATGGAGCATAAGAGAAAGAGGAATTGAGGATGGCTCCTAGATTTTTTGTTTGAGGGTATTTGGGTTTATGGCACTACAGTATTTGATATGGGAAGCACTCGTAGGGGCCTGTTTTTTTAGAGTGAAATGGTGGTGGGAAGAGGGGCTTCCCAGGTGGAACTAGTGGTAAAGAACCTGCCTGCCAGTTCAGGCGACCTAAGAGACTTGGGTTCAGTCCCTGGGTCAGAAAGATCCCCTGGAGGAGCGCATGGCAACCCACTCCAGTGTTCTTGTCTGGAGAATCCCATAGGTGGAGGAGCCTGATGGGCTATAGTCCATAGAGTCACAAAGAATCGGACAGACTAAAGTGACTTAGCATGCATGCATGGTGATGGAAAAATCATTAATTCTTATTTGGATGTGATATTTTGAGATCTTTATTAGATATGTGTTAAGTAGGCAGGTGGTGTACCTCAAGGGGGAGGCCTTGGTGAAGATATAAACCTGGAGGTCATCCTCATCTATTAAAAGCCATCAGACTTGAAGAGAACATATAAGGAAAGAGTATAGGTGGAGTTGGATATGCCTGAGCACACATATACATGCACACACATAGATATCGAAGGAAAGTGAAGCTTGGTTCATGCCCTAGAGCACCCCATCGTTTAGCAGACAGTGAAGGAGAATTGTCATGGGTTGAATTTTGTCCCTCACAAAATTCATATGTTGAAGTAGAGACCTGCAGTACTTTAGAATGTGACCTTATTTGGAAATAGGGTTATTGAAGATGTAGTTAGTTAATACGACATCATACTGGACTAGGGGGGACCATAATGGACAAAAGTCCATTATGACATTTGTCCTTATAAAAAGGGGACATTTGAAAATAGACACCCACACTGGGAGAAGTCCATGTGAAGACTGGAGTTTTGCTACCACAGTCAAAGGACTAGCAGAAGCTAGGAGAGAGGCCTGGAGGAGATCCTTCCCTGGAGCCTTCAGAGGGAGCGTGACTCTGCTGACACCTTGATTTGAGACTTCTGGCCTCTGGAACCGTGAATGGTAGATTTCTGTTGGATCCCTCAGTTTGTGGTGTTTTGGTACAGCAGCCCTAGTTAACTAACTCATGGAAGAATCTTGCAGAGCATGCTGAGTAGAGCTTGCCAGAGAAGTAGAAGGAAAACCACTTGGGTGTGGGGTCAGGGCAGCCAAGGAAAACAGGTGTCTCAAGAAGGAGAAAGGGGCCATTTTTATTAAAGGCTGTTGAGAGGTTAAATGCGAGGATAGTGAAAGAACTGTTAGATTAGATTTTGCATTATATTTGGGAATTCTTGTCCCCCCACCACCCCAAACCACTCATGTTTGATTGACATTCAGTATTCACCTGTTGATAATGTATCTACTTGTTTTCAGTGTTAGAAGGGACTTGGTGTGCTGCCAGGTAGAGTGAATTGATAGTTTTTGTTCTGGTTTGAGTATTTCTCATTTCTCCTGAGAGTTGCAAGGTACTTTTGGCAGTGTCAGGTGTCTTCCTCCTTTTTGTTCAGTCATGGCTTTGATTTGTAGGAAAAGATGGTTTCTACCTACTGCCCAGGAGTGTGAAAGTCTCAGTGAATGGACTGACCACTCAATTGCTTTGAACTGGATTCTTTGATTACTCCATACACGATTCGCTACTCACTGCTTCTTGTTTTGAATTTGGATCATCCCTGAAACCACTCCATCTTTATGGCCAGTTCCTTTCTATGCATGTTTTTAGCTCTTTTTTTCTTCTGTTCAGAATTTATGGTCCTTGCTATACTTTTTCTTGATTTTCATCAATGTTATATATTTATTGTTTAACAATATTTTTTCTTGGGTCATTTCTAGGAATTTGGGCTGAGAGCAGAGGTAGGCACGTGCACACGTTCTGACTGTGATATGTTCCTTTTTTGTAGATCAGTGTTGATTTTATTATCATGCTATGTTTGTGCTCATGGAGCACTGATACCTCCTGAAATCCAGGGTCTAATGAGAACTCACTGGCTAGTCTCCTTGGACATTTCTTGTGAACTGGGCTATTTGATTTGAATGCCCAATAAATGTAGCCTTTATTTATTGACTTAACAAATGATTTGTCAGTTAGTTACAATTATGTACATACCGTAGTTGGTGATACAGAGAGATATAATATAAGGTCTCTATTAATGAATACATGATCTATGTAGGAAAAAGAGGCATCCGCATGAAGGATGCTAAATGGCAATGCAGGAATTAAGCAACATGAAGTCTTTTTTTGACCAAAGCTATTTCAGTTGCAAGTGAAGAAATCTAGTTTATACAATATTAAGTTAAAAAAAATGTTAACTAATGTGTTTTAGTGTTTGGAGCAGTAGGCCTTCAATAAATATTTGTTGAGTGAAGGGAATTAGTTTCATCTAACTGAAATGTCCAGGGAAAGTTGAAGTTCAGGCATAGCTCTGTCCAGATTATGCCCTCAGGTATCCGATTCCTCCCTTTATTCAGCTCTGCTTTCTTCTAACTTGGCTTTATTTTCATAAAGGTTCTCTCCATCCTATGGTAGCTGTTGGTCTTTTGGTACCTGCTCTTTTGTTTTTTTCCCAATCGAGCAAAAATCCTGGGGCTGACATTGATGAGATTGGTTGATTTGGGTAATGTGCCATTCCTCAACCAATCATTGTGACCAGGGGGATGGAATACCTGATGGTTAGACCTGGGCCACACGTCCATTTCTGGAGCTGAGCTTTCTGAGCCACTTCTGGGTCGGTAAACATGTCCCTGTACATGGACGGCAAAGAGAGACCAAAAAGAGGCAGCCACTCCAGATAGGTAGGTGGTGGGTGTAACAAGCAAGGAAACTGACACATAAGGCTTGGCTTAGGGGCCACAAGATGACTAGATTTCTGCACCCAGCCCCAGAAACTTAATAGTTTATGTAGAGGCTTTAATAGGGTTCAGTCATGAATACTGTCCAGATGGTTTCAACAACATACTGCTCTCTCAAGGCTCTGTCCTTGAAACGGCCCCCACTTCGTGGCAGTGGGCAGAACATACATTCCAAGGACAAAGGAAGGGAGTGAGGAGCCTCTGATTACTGGGGTCCAGCTCATGGGTGAACTGGCAGTCATGTTCTCTTGGTGACCTCCGCTGACACTGCGCCTAGCCCCCACTTCCACAGTGGGGGCCCTGAGTGGTCGGCAAGCGGTGTCGCCAGCAGGGAGGCGGCTTGTTGGGTGGTAATCTGGTTGCACTAGAGGCAGAAGCCACAGCAGCTGTAGAGGCACATACAAGAGAACACACATCAAGATAATGATTCTCAGCATAAGTGACAGTCTTTCCCGTCAAGAAGCCCATAATCTGAGCCATTGGTTTATTAAACCCCCTAGGCTAGGGGTCCCCACTCCAGGACTCTTGCCTGGAAAATCCCATGGACAGAGGAGCCTGGTAGGCTGCAGTCCATGGGGTTGCTGAGAGTTGGACATGACTGAGCGACTTCACTTTCACTTTTCACTTTCATGCATTGGAGAAGGAAATGGCAGCCCACTCCAGTGTTCTTGCCTGGAGAATCCCAGGGACGGCGGAACCTGGTGGGCTGCCGTCTATGGGGTCGCACAGAGTCGGACACGACTGAAGCAACTTAGCAGCAGCAGCAGCAGCTGCAGCAGGTTAGGGGTTGGATCACTCAGGGCAAGCGCTTGTGTCCTCATGAGGTTTGTTAAAGATGCTGCATTAGCTGACTCATCTGGTGTGAACACACAACATCTTGTTTGGGTCATGGCACAGGTGCCTCCTTGTAGTAACAACATGCAAGGCCATCCTATTTTGTAGGATGGATTTTCTCACTGGACACACTTGAGTGTCTAGTAAGGACAGGCTTTGCTAGCTGTCATAGAAGAGTTTCTGGGTGAACTTAGTAAGGGCTTCTGTGTGTGCTATAATGTCCTCCAGGCCAATGGAGGGGATAAAGATGGAGGCCAGATGGAGTATTACCAGTGGAAAACAGGACGTGCCCATCTGGCCTTGACCACAGGGAGTATGGCAGCTTTTGTTACTCTGGGTGGATTCTCCCCTGGGCTCAGGAAAACCCAGGGTCACAGCAGCCAAACCACAGGTGGAAGCCATGGCCAAAGACCTGAGCCACACAGCCATTGGGTCACATTCCAGGTCATCTGGCAGATACGCGGTGTGACCAGTTAGTGCCAAATCAGTCACTAGCCCTCAATGTGACAGCATGACCACACAGTTCAGTGATAGCCCCCACACCCATGGTATAATCTTTTTTTTTTTCTATTTTATTTTTGGCTGCTCTGGGTTTTCATCGCTACATGTGGGCTTTCTCTAGAAGGGAGTAGGGGCTACTCTCTAGTTGTGATGTGTGGGCTTCTTATCGACGTGGCTTTTGTTATCGCAGAGCCACAGGCTCTAGGGTGTGCAGGTCAGTAGTTATGGCACATGGGCTTAGTTGCCCTGAAGCGTATGGAATCTTCCTGGCCCAGAAATTGAACCCATGTCCCCTGCATTGGCAGGTGGATTCTTACTACTAAACCACCAGAGAAGTCTGGGTCCTTTATTTTTAGAGTGATTTTTCTGTTTCCAACATTGAGTTGCCCAGGTGCTCAAATGTCCGCCACCTGGCATGGACCCAAGTGAACCCACCCCAAATTTGAGTGCAAACCATTTGAGTGCAAACATTTGAGTGCAAACCAAATTTGAGAACCGTCCATGACTCCAGTGATATTTTTAGGACCCTTCCTGTCAGCAGTTTGATGGCCTGGCTGTGTAGTTTGATTGACAGAAAAAGTGTACCCTGTTCGGTGTTATTGATCGTGGGGACCAGTGTTCTGGATCAGTGTTGGTGATAGTCCTGGCTTGTCATTCCTTAAGGTACTGCTTTAGAGCCTTCCAGTCCCCTCTCTGGAGTGGTGATCCCACTATGCCAGTCCTGACAAGTTGAGAGGGTTAGCTGCCCACATACCTAACAGGCGGATTGATTGGTTCGCCAGACATCAGGTGGGCCCACTGTAGAAGGGTATCTCCATCAGGTGCCCATCCCGTGACTGGGAACCACAGGAGCAGCAGAAGACCAAGGTCAATAAGACAGAAATGTAGTAGGAACTTACATGGGGAGGTCTTCCCTTTCTGTAAGAACTACAACTGTGACCTGACCCTTGGATGTTAATGCGGGTGCGGCATTTAGAACGTGACCTGGTTGTGCTTGTGGGGGGAGGTAGCACTGTCAGATGTGAGGAGATGGATGGAGGGTGGGTGGGAAATGCCCCACCTTCTCCCCTCTTTGGTGGTACATGTTCCATTCCAGATAGAGTGCATTTCAGCTGGTCTGGCCTGCAGCAAGACAACAGGATCCTGGTGGAGACCGAGTAGTTCCCCCGAAGGAATCCACCCATCCCAGTGGGATGTCACCTCACAATCCACCCATCTCAGTGGGATGTTCCCTCACAGATTGCAGTAAATAACACCCTTCCCAGGTGCAGCAGGGCTTGATGTTCTCAGCACATTGATCCAGATGGGGGAGTCAGGGCAATGTCTGCCTCCAGAGACTGCCTATCCTTAGGGCATTGAGTTTCCCCTTACTGGCAAATGGGGCAACAGACCCTACTGGTTGTCATTCAACTATATTAAAGGCTGGGACAGTACTTTAGTCCACCTGACCAGGGAGGTTTTACCTGTAAGCGATTTAATCTGCTTTTTTAATATTTCCTCCTTTTTTTTACCCACACTGCTGCCTGTGGCTTATGGGGGGGGGGCGGGACCTCCATTTGATGTCATGGTCTTTTCCCGTCTTGCATATCATGACCTTTGAAAGGTGACCATTGATCACTGCTTTTTTTTTTTTGACGAGGGTAGTCAGTTTCTCTAATCCCCTAGTGGTGGCTGCCTGGTTTGCACAGTGACAGGAAAGTTTGGGTTAGGCGAGACACAGTATCCACACAAAACAAGGCATATTTAGAGCCCTCACTCAGAGGGAGGGGGCCAGTATAATCAATCAGTCTTCCAGTCCCTTGCCAGTTGGGAACTCCAGTGGATGACCCTAGACTTTTGCAGCTGCCTCAGAAATATTTGGAACACGCAGGTCATGCTGTTACAGCATTAAACACGCAGATCATGCTGTTACAGCGTTAACCAAGTCACTGTATTTCAGGGGCATGCAGTTATCCTTGGCAATGCACCATCCCACACAGGCACTACTGTGGTCACTTTTTCTGTGCACCCATCTGTTGTATCTACTGAAGGATCAGCTGCTAGGGCTTGCACCTAGGCCACATCAACTTCTGGTTGCCCTGGGGTGTTGGCACATTCTGAGCCAGGATGTGGAGGACAGTGAGGACTGACTCAAGCTCTTACAGGCAAACTCAAATGACTCTGCACATATCCTGACTCCGCAAGGGCTTATTCATGATCAGCCACCCCTTAGCTTCCCATTTTCTAAGCTGTGGGGTCAATCCCCTTAGAGCAGCCCAACTGTCAGTGCAAAGGGCTAATGACCAGAGCTCAAGTGTGTGTGTGTGTGTGCGTGCTCAGTGGCTCAGTTGTGTCTGATTCTTTGTGACCCGTTGGACTGTAGCCTGCCAGGCTCCTCTGTCCGTGGAATTCTCCAGGCAAGAATACTGGAATGGGTTACCATTTCCATATCCAGGGGAGCTTCCTGACCCAGGAATTAAATCTGTGTTTCCTGAGTTTCCTGCATTGGCAGGCAGATTCTTTACCACTGCACCTGCTGGAAGTGATCACCAAATGCTGAGTTCAGCCGTCTGGCAACTGCAGTCCAGTCTCGTTTCCCTCCAGATGGTGTCAGTGTTGGGCTGAAGAGTGACTGCAGTCCATGTGCACGGGTCACCACCCCAACCAGACTCGTGCAACAGGCATTAGCGGAAATCTCCCCGACACCCTCCCTGCAGACTACAGGGTTCTCCCCAGGATTGGGGGCAGGAGCATTTGGAGGGTCTCCACACTGCAGCGCCTGGTAGCATGTGAGAGAACTTACATACATGGCTTGTCTTAGTGCCCATGGATGAGTAGATCTTGGTACCCACCCTAGAATCTTAGTAGTTTATATAGAGGCTTTGATTGGGTTCAGTCACGTATTCAGTCTAGTTGGCCTTCTACTGCACATTACTCTCTCAAGGCTGTATCCTTGAAGAGCTCTCACTGTACGATTGGAGGGTAGGATGTGTACTTATACTTCAAGGACAGGGCAAGGGCCTGAAGAGCCTCTGATTGCCCTGGTCCAGCTCGGAGGTCACCTGGTGGTCATGTCCTTTTGATGAGCTCCTCCAATAGCCATGTGGACCAAGAGTTTGGAAGGTTTTTTTTTTTTTTTTCCCAAAGAAAAAAATGAGGTAGGTATTGCTACCAGAGGGAAGAATAAAAGATGCTCCCCAGGTAAAACCAGTGATGTTTGCTGTCTTACAAGGCTTGAGTGTAAGGAATGCCACAAGACAGTGTTTAATTCCACCTGATTGTATCAGATAAAGAGAGCCATCAGTTCAAAGGATTTGGAAGTGGGCAACAAACTTTCTGGAGGAAACTGAAATTTAGTTAAGCTTGAGGAGTGAGTAGGAATTGACTTGATAAAAGCAATTCTAGAGGTGACTGAGTAGAGTACAGGCAAAGGACCAGAGTGACCCAAGTGTATAAGCTGGTGAAGGAGGGAGGTTGGAAGTGCCAGAATGCAAAGATGACAAGATACTTCGAGCTACAAGAGCTGCAGACAAGCCTTCAGGCAAAGTTGGCTTGTGCCAGCCCATCAAGTAGTCTCCACCCTCATCTCTATGCCTGGATAACAGCCCTTCCGGGTTCTACAGCCTTTGCCTTTGGAGTTTTGATAACACCTGCTACTGCTTTGTGATGCTGCTTCCTAGTTGTTAGCAAAGTCTGTTGTCCATTTATGCCCTCCTGTGACCAGCTTAGCTCACCTCTTGTAATTTAATGTGCCAAGTCTTTTCAGCCTAAGGGCAAGAAAAGTTTGCTGCCGACCTTTCCCCCCTTTCAGAGTAAACCAACGGATGCGCTTACTCCAGCATTGTCAAACAGAAGAAAAATCCCTGCCAATCAGAAAATCAAGTGGACAAAAGCAAGTAGCAATTTGTAAGGAAAACAAAGCTCCGTGCGTGCAAGTCACATCCCTATGGTACCTCAGCTTTGCCTCTGTGAGTCCATAGAGAGACATAACACTGTCCTGAGGTATTACCCAATCAACCAAGTATATACAGACAAGGAGCTTAGTTTCCTGAAGGAAGGGAGACTAGGTTGCTGCTTATAGAACAGCTAAGTGTATTCAGTTTTATTATGAGCCAAGTTTAGTTTGAATTAGTTACTATATAGATGTTAATTTCTTTCTTGTGCCAACACTGGGAGGCAGATGCTATTATTCCTAACAAGGAAATGGAGGCACAGAGAAGTTAAATAATGCACCTACGGCATTCTAGCTGTGGAGTAGAGGATCTTGGGTTAAGATCCGGGTGGTCCGAATCAGGAGCTGTGCTAAGGAACATGTCACTTTATGCTGTAGCTATCTCTGGTACTTTAACCGAGTGACCAGAAAGGCAAATAAACTCAACTCATTATAGAAAGGACTTAAATGTTCCTCATAGCTGGTCAGGAAGGGCATCAGAGTCCAGAGGCTGCTACCAACATTTCTGTTTTGTGTGTATTATTTTTCAGTCAGGTTAAGTTTTTACTTTCATAGACACCAAGAAGTCCCCTTTATCTTGGCATCCCTCCATTCTTATTTAATAAGAGCGCTAGACTTTTTGTGCACCTACTCTTTTAAATCTGTCCTGATAAGACCCATTTGCCTTGATTTCTCACATTTAATTTTTTTTTTTAAGAGCAGGATACCTAAAGACCATGAAATCCTGTGGCTAATATTGACCAACTATCACAGGATAAATTTGATACATTACCACACTCTGAAGACCCTGTTCATATCAGGGGGGAAGTTGAGAAGGAGGGACAATGGAAATGAAGGGATAGAGGACCCCATCTTGCCCCACTTATGGGGATGGGGCTAGATAGAGGGACAAAGTGACTAGGTGGAGACCAGGACCACTGGCTGGAATACTGTGAGTTTCTTGTAGGAAATACAGAAAGCTTTCAGAGATGCTTGGAAACAGAAAATGGCAAATGACTACCTTGGCCAAATGGGCCTGGGTTTGAGTCTGTGAACTACCACTTTACACTGTTGGCCTAGGACCGAAATCATCTCATCCCATGTGAGCATGTGCAGAGAGGGCCGACCAGCATCTCTGAGTTGAGCAAACTTCTCTGTCTTGTCACTCAGCACGTCTGCTTATACAGAAGGGTGAGTATCAATCTGGGGTTCAGATTCTGATGATGGAATACTGATTTTTCCTTCTTATGTTGTTGTTCAGTCACTAAGTCGTGTCTGACCCTTTGAGACCCCATGGACTACAGCATGCCAGGGTTTCCTGTCCTTCACTATTTTTTTTGAGTTTACTCAGATCCATGTCCATTGAGTTGGTGATGCCACTCAACCATCTCATCCTCTGTCACCCCTTCTCCTCCTGCCCTCAATCTTTCCCAGCATCAAGGTCTTTTCCAATGATTCAGCTCTTCACATCAGGTGGCCAAAGTATTGGAGCTTCAGCTTCAGCATCAGCCCTTCCAATGAATATTCAGAGTTGATTTCCTTTAGGATTGACTAGTTTGATCTTGCTATCCGGGGGACTCTCAAGAGTCTTCTCTAGCACCGTTGTTTGAAAGCATCAATTCTTTGGCATGCAGCTTTCTTTATGGTCCAACTTATGAGGCTGGCTGCCCTTCAATGATTTTGGGGTCAGAAGTCCAGCTGTGTTATCATATATGTGACTGATTTTGTGCATATCTCTGGGGTTTGACTAGGGCTATGTGAGTAGACACTTCCCTACCCAACTATGTGATCTGCGAATGGGCTAGTGGGTCATTTCCCAAGTGAAATGCAATCTATACCAGTTCTCTGTGGTTGCTGAGAGGATAAAACATATGTGTGGGGCTGCTGGCTAATCTACTAGCTTGCCATAAGTAAAGTCTTCCTGAGAATGAGGTCTGGCAGAGGAAAGCAGGCCCAGAAAGTGGAGAGGGTGTCAAAGTGTTCCATAGTCATCATTTGGGCTCATAAACCTGAAGCCAGAGGCCTGGCTTTTTAAATATTTTGAGCCAATAAATTTCTTGTTTTGCTGAGGCCACTTTGAATTAAATTTCTGTCACAATCCATACATTTCTGACTAACATGCAATTAAGCCTGATACATATTGTCTCAGGTAACTTAGATATTATAATGTCCATTTTACAGATGAGGAAATGGAGGTTTGAAGACCCAGGTAATTTGCATGAATATTACAGGTAGTCACTGAAAGAGCTAGGATTTGACACAAGGCCGATCTTGAATTTAAAGGGAATGTACTTTCTCTAAAACCTTTGAAAATGTTTTCAGGTTTGGCTTCTTTTAGAAACATAAGCATCTGTGAGTCAAAGTCTCCTTTAGAGAGGCTACCTTCCCCATGCTCGGTTCTAGAATTTAGTCAGTGCATCGTTGGCTGACTCGAGTAGTTCTTTATACAGTCTATGAACTTGCAGTTTATGGTATTTTGTAATTTTGTTTTCCCTGTCGTTTGCTAATGCAGCTTTGTGAGCAAACATTGCCGATGATTTAAATCCACCACAGTAATGAAACTCATGCACACACACATACACACGTTTCCTCAGAACAGTCCACAGCTCTCTGATTAATCTCATGTGTAAAGTACAGTGTTTATACAGGAAATCAGCAGGTGGCAATTAGCATCTTCGAAATTATCTGGGAAACACAACTGGAGCTGCCACTTCAGGATGGAAACATAGCAATAACCAGCAAAGTGACAAACCCCCTAGGAGCTGGGAATGAATTGGGCTGGGAGCCGGGGCTGCTAGGCACACAACAGCTGGTGGGGCAGCTCAGTGTGGATCACAGACTGTGTGCCAGCCTCTTACTTTCCCTCCCGACAGTCAATAAGCAGTCTTTGGGTAGAGACATAAAATACTTGCCTGATAGGCAGACCATCGTAGAACAACCTTCAAAAATACTCACCCCCGCCCATGCCTCCCACCCCCCATCCATCCCCCTGACCCTGCGCCAAACCCTCAGACCTTAGTCTAGGTGCAGACAGACACTGGTGCTACTACTGTATTAGTTGTTAAAATATTGAACTATTTCCATGTTGTTTAGTAAACAGCTGCTGTCTTGAGCTTGCTAAGTGGCATCCTACTGCTGTTTTCCCTGGGACCACCTCAGCTCTCTAGGATTCATTGATCAAAAGCTGAAAGCCTGACTCTTGCTCCAGTGCTGAGTTCAGGGTCCATTCTGATTGGTCTGTGCCTGTGGTGTCTGGTTGTTAACTATTTGAAACATCATCCCGCAGGAGTTTCAGGGACCACTGCAGAAGACAGATTCAGAGGATGGGTTCTGGAGAAGGAAGAAGAGGAATTAGTGCATGGACCGTTTTATGCTTGAGATGCTCTTTCTCAATAGCTGAAAAAAAAAATTCAGTATATATATCTTTGCCTACCTCTCTGCCATCTCTTTATCTCTATCTCTATCATTTCTTGCATATGAAGTGTCAGTGAATTCCAACCTTTGCTCTTCCAACTGCAAGCAATATGACCTCAGACTGAGAATCAATGTCAGTCATTGGTTCTCAACCCTGTGTGCACATTAGAATCACTGTTGGGAGCTTTAACTACAAAATACAGATGCTTGGACACCATCCACAGAAATTCTGATTCTGTAGATCTGACATGAGGTCCAATTACCAGAGTTTTTTTTTTTCAGAATCACTCCTCAGATGATTTTTAAGGGGCAATTGTACTACCAACAAACTTTCTAAGCTTCAGCTTTCTCATGTAATAAAAAATGAGTACAGTGTTAAACTCTGCTTAATGTTATGTGGCAGCCTGGATGGGAGGGGAGTCGGAGGGAGAATGGATACATGTATACATATGGCTGCATGCTTTTGCTGTCCACCTGAAACTGTGTGGATCACAATAAACTGTGGAAAATTCTGAAAGAGATGGGAATACTAGACCACCTGATCTGCCTCTTGAGAAATCTGTATGCAGGTCAGGAAGCAACAGTTAGAACTGGACATGGGACAACAGACTGGTTCCAAATAGGGAAAGGAGTACGTCAAGGCTGTATATTGTCACCCTGCTTATTTAACTTATATGCAGAGTACATCATGAGAAACGCTGGGCTGGAAGAAGGACAAGCTGGAATAAAGATTGCCAGGAGAAATATCAATAACCTCAGATATGCAGACGACACCACCCTTATGGCAGAAAGTGAAGAGGAACTAAAAAGCCTCCTGATGAAAGTGAAAGTGGAGAGTGAAAAAGTTGACTGAAAGTTCAACATTCAGAAAATGAAGATCATGGCATCTGGTCCCATCACTTCATGGGAAATAGATGGGGAAGCAGTGGAAACAGTGTCAGACTTTTTTTGGGGGGGGCTCCAAAATCACTGCAGATGATGACTGCAGCCATGAAATTGAAAGATGCTTACTCCTTGGGAGAAAAGTTATGACCAACCTAAATAGCATATTCAAAAGCAGAGACATTACTTTGCCGACTAAGGTCCATCTAGTCAAGGCTATGGTTTTTCCTGTGGTCATGTATGGATGTGAGAGTTGGACTGTGAAGAAGGCTGAGCGCTGAAGAATTGATGCTTTTGAACTGTGGTGTTGGAGAAGACTCTTCAAAGAGTTCCTTGGACTGCAAGGAGGTCCAGCCAGTCCATTCTGAAGGAGATCAGCCCTGGGATTTTTTTGGAAGGAATGATGCTAAGGCTGAAACTCCAGTACTTTGGCCACCTCATGCAAAGAGTTGACTCATTGGAAAAGACTCTGATGCTGGAAGGGATTGGGGGCAGGAGGAGAAGGGGACGACAGAGGATGAGATGGCTGGATGGCATCACTGACTTGATGGACGTGAGTCTGAGTGAACTCCGGGAGTTAGTGATGGACAGGGAGGCCTGGTGTGCTGCGATTCATGGGGTCGCAAGGAGTCGGACACGACTGAGCGACTGAACTGAACTGAACTGAAAGTATCACAACAATGTTAATCGGCTATACTCCAGGATGAAATAGAAAGTAAAAAAAAACGAGTACCAGTGCTTGTTTTGTGAGATTAAATGAAAAAAGGTATGTAAGGCTCTTTAGCAGAGAGTGTGGCACATAATCTTGTGTTAGTTCCGTTAATAATTAATATTCAGTACTTTAAAAAGCGGTTTTTATTGTATAATTTTGTAAATAATTACATTGGTAACAGGTAATTCATCCTAGTTATAAACAAATAACAGAAAGAGTAAAAAGTGATGAAAGGTATCCTTACTCCCTTTGTGCACAGAGGTAGACATTGCCACATTCCTATGTGCATCCTTCCAGAAATTTACTTTTGCTTTTGTTTATGTGTCTTTAAAGACGTTGTTGTTGTTGTTCAGTCACTTTTTGTGACCCCATGAACTGCAGCATGCCAGGCTTCTCTGTCCTTCACTATCTCCCAGTGTTTAGTCTTTAATAATGTAAATAGAGCCAGTTTCACTGTTCAGTGACTTCTTTCTTTTTGCTTAGCAGTAGGTCTCTATACCTTGCAAGTCTCTCCATGTCGGTAAGTAGGCATCTGCTCTGTCATTTTAACAATTGCCTCTCTCATATGAATAATGGATGCACCATAACTTGACCTTTTCCCATATTTATGGGCTAATATTTTAGAGAGTTTCTAGATTTTCACTCCAACAAATCTTCAGTGAATACTTTTGTCTAGGCATCTTTGTGCACAGGGGTGAGTTCTTTTTAGATTATCCCTATATCATTGGGTATAAGATATCACTGGGTCGAAGATGATGGCATAAAATGATGTTAAGTTCTGCTGAATTGCTCTCCCAAAAGCTGTGCCAATTACATTCCTAATGAAGAATGAGAGTGCTGGGGACTCCCCTGCAGTCCAGCAGCTGAGACTCTGTGCTCCCAATGCAGGGGGCCTGGTTCCATCCCTGGTCGGGGAACTAGAGGCTGCATGCCACAACCAAGAGTCCTGCATGCCTCAGTGAAGATCAAGATCCTGCATGCTGCAGTTAAGACCCTGGGCAGCCAAATAAATATTAAAAAGAAGAAGAATGAGAGTGTTGATTTTTCCATCCCTTTCATCTCCCACATTTAAGGGAGTTCTTTTCATTTTTAGGAATGCACAGCCCATAGTTACGTAGCAGGACATGGAAATAGTGAGTCTCCGTCTTTTGCATTTCCCTGATGAATAATGATGTTGAGTACTTTTTCCAGTGTTTATTGATATATGATGTTTCTGTTCAAGTGTTTCACTCTAAAAAGGTAGGACTTTGAGCCTTTTGGATTTCAGTCTATGGTTCATTTAAAATTCATGTTTGTGTATAAAGGAGACAGAGGGAGGAAGTTCTTTTTATTTTTTCCCTAATTGTTCAGCATCATTTGTTAAAAATTCTTCTCTTCATTGTATTGACTTGACACCTTTTTTAAAATAAGTGGATTGAATAGGTGTGAGTCTTCTTGCTTTTATTCTGTTCCACTGATCTATTTCCCTATCCTTACTTTGAGTCTTTGTCTTTTAATTGGAGATTATTGATGTACTTTGTTGACTGCCTGCTATATATCCTCATTTCTTTAATTGGGCGCAAACTTGCTTGGTAAAAAAGGGAAGGATACGAAAAGCAGATAAGGCAGATGACTATCCAGCCGCTGGTAAACTAGTTCACATAGCCATCAGGAGAATCAGTTCAGTTCAGTTCAGTCACTCAGTCGTGTCCGACTCTTTGCGACCCCATGAATCGCAGCACGCCAGGCCTCCCTGTCCATCACCAACTCCCGGAGTTCACTCAGACTCACGTCCATTGAGTCAGTGATGCCATCCAGCCAACTCATCCTCGGTTGTCCCCTTCTCCTCCTGCCCCCAATCCTTCCCAGCATCAAAGTCTTTTCCAATGAGTCAGCTCTTCGCATGAGGTGGCCAAAGTACTGGAGCTTCAGCTTCAGCATCATTCCTACCAAAGAAATCCCAGGGTTGATCTCCTTCAGAATGGACTTGTTGGATCTCCTTGCAGTCCAAGGGACTCTCAAGAGTCTTCTCCAACACCACAGTTCAAAAGCATCAATTCTTCGGTGCTCAGCCCTCTTCACAGTCCAACTCTCACATCCATACATGACCACTGGAAAAATCAATGAGCCTGCTTATTGTTAGTGGAGGTTTCCTTCTACTAATCAGTAGTCACCAGATAATAGGATTAGGCAACATGGATTTGCCAATGCTTTCTACCTTAGTTCTGACAATGTCAGTGAAAGAATAGGGCTGCAGTAGCTAAAAATGTCTGGGGCTCACAGCTTCAGCCTGTTGTAGCCACGCGTTCCGGGAAACAAACTCACTCAGAAGGACAGTGCAGATAGTGGAGTGCAGTTTATTACACCGGCGGGCCCAAGGCAGAGTCGCCTCTTAGCCAAGGACCCTGACCAGCATTTGTGAAAATCTTTTATACCCCATGTGTACATGTCTGAACCCACCACTCCAAATTCCTTGAGACTTACATAAACCAAGGAAAACACAATCCCAATAACCCCATCATTCACGTGCTATGTGCTCATGTACTCAAACAGTCAAACAATTAGCCAATAATCAATAAACCCTAGGTTACACTCCGATAGATACAGAAACATTTATGGCCTGTCTGGAGGAAGGGGTGATAGTGTATGTTTTCTCTTAGGTGATGAGTAACCTAGATACGATCTTCAAGGTTCCCCTGTCTGGAGGGGGTCTTATCCTTCTGTTGTTGTTTTGATAGGCACTAAACACAGAGTTCAGAGTCCATTTGAAAGGTGGCTGAGCATGATCAGCATGAACAGGCCTAAGATGGAGTCCAGGCCCTATGAATTCCTTCTTCAAGCCCAGCTTCCTTGAGTTTATATCCCAACCCCATCTCTCTCTCTCTTAATCCTTTGCTAATTGCTCATAAACCTCCCAAACCACTCACCAGACCTTCTACTAAAGTGGAACTGGCTAGACCATATGCTATTCTCCTGGTAATTACTGCTTATTCTATCCATGTCATTGGCATGTGACTTTTCTAATTGTAATATCGTTATCAAGAAAAGGAGACCCTCTGTTTTCATTTGCCAGGACTGCCATAACTACCACACTCTCGGTGCCCTGAACAACAGAGGTTTACTTGTTCATGGTTCTGGAGCCTAGAAGTCTGAGATCAAGGCTTCCATAGGATTGGTTTCCTTCAGGACCTGTCTCCTTGACTGTAGATACCCGTCTTTTCCCTGTCTTCATGTGATCTTCTGTGTGTATCTGTCTCTTATCCCTCTTCTTAGAAGAACACCAGTCATCCCGGATCAAGACACACCCTTATGACCTCATTTTAACTTAATCACCTCTTAAAACACCCTATCTTGAAATACAGTCACATCCTGAAGTATAGGGGTTAGGACTTGAACATATGATTTGGTGGTGGGATGGGGACACAATTCAGTCCATAACATTCTCTGGGCGGTCAGACATGGCCTTGGCCCCATTCAGTCACAGCTGGACCCCTGGCTGAGCCTGGCTAGACTTAGCTGTGGTTTGGGCTCACCTCATTTTTGTGGTCCTAAGAATATACAACTCTCTGTTCTATCTTCTTCTCAATTCTTTTTCTCTTAAGGTCCTCCCTGAATTCACGATTTGAATTTTATTGCTATATATATAACCGGAGAAGGCAATGGCACCCCATTCCAGTACTCTTGCCTGGAAAATCCCATGGATGGAGGAGCCTGGTGGGCTACAGTCCATGGGGTCGCTAAGAGTCGGACACGACTGAGCGACTTCACTTTCACTTTTCGCTTTCATGCATTGGAGAAGGAAATGGCAATCCACTCCAGTGTTCTTGCCTGGAGAATTCCAGGGACAGGGGAGCCTGGTGGGCTGCCGTCTATGGGGTCACACAGAGTCGGACCCGACTGAAGTGACTTAGCAGCAGCAGCAGCTATATATAACATAGCCAAAGCTTTTGTCAATTTATTTTTAAAATTAATATGTTTCTCTCATTTAATACAATAGATTAACCTTCTGATCCATTTGCCTTTCAAGTTTTCAATCTTTTTATCCCCATCATACTTTATGTTTCTGTTTACAATACTTCCTTGTTCTTTGTCTCCCTCCCCTATTCTGCTGCATATTATTGCATTGATTGAGTTTCTTTGGTTCATTTTTTTTCATATTGGGTTTTTAGAAGTTATAGATCCTCTTGTATTCTTCAGTGGTTGCCCTAATATTTTAACACATTAAAAACTCATCACTAAATTAGAGCACAAATGTCGGGGGAAAAAAAGCTAAGCAATATTGAAAGGAGGCATAACATGAAAAACAAGATTTTCCAGACCCCTGACTCCATTCCTTAGCATAATCTACTTTTGAACCATTTCTCTTTTGAATTATTATGCTTGTTTCTTTCATAGCAAATAATTTTTTATACTTTTACTGTTATTTGTTATATACAGACAGTATTTATTGAAGCTCTATTTTGAAAGTTACACAATGGAATACTACTCAGCCATTAAAAAGAATGAAATAATGCCATTTGCAGCAATATGAATGAATCTGGAGATGATCATACCAAGTGAAGTAAACCAGACAAGAGAAAGACAGATATCATATGACATGGCTTATATGTGGTACTTTAAAAAGTGATATAAATGATTGTATTTATGAAACAGAAACAGACTCACAGACAAAACAAATTTATGGTTATGAAAGGGGAAAGGTTGCAGACAAGGACAGATAGGGAGTTTGGCGTTGACATACATACTACTATATTTAAATAGATAACCAACAAGGACCTACAGGGAACTCTGTCCAATATTCTGTAATAACCTAAATGGGAAAAGAATTGGAAAAGATCAGATATCTGTAGATGTATAACTGAATCCCTTTTCTGTACACCTGAAACTAACACAACACTGTATTAATAAATCAACTATATAGTCCAATATGAAACAAAAATTAAAAAGTAAAATAGTTCCAGATTAAAAAACAAACAAAAAAATGCCGTAATATCTTTGTGAAACCAGTGATAATACTGTCAAACCTATGGAAAATTTCTTTAGACAAAGGAATAAAGTGAATAAATCTTTGTCAACAGGCAAAAAAAAAAAAAAGGAAAGGAAATCTTAAAAGTCCCCACCTCCAAATTTAACTAGCTACTTTATTATTTATAGTTCTAGCAATTATTCCTCTAAAGTTAATATGATCTACAAACTTTAATTTATTGTTCCAATATCTATCTTCAGATAATTTCTTCTGATACTATCAGAGATGTAGAAATTAGTATTCCTGCATTTTTCACTTTCCTCTGCCTCCCAACTTCTGTGTATTGCCACTTTCATAATATTTACATTTTGCTAATAGATTTAGCACAGAAATAATTGAAAATGAATAAATAGATGTATTATCATGACATTATAAATATGATAATACAAATATCTTTCATTCCAGAGCTAAGTACTATGATTGGACTTGTTGAAAGGAAAATAGGAGCTTATGTTGCTAAACATGTATGCTTGAAGGTAGATGTTGCATGGTATCAAAATAAATTGGATTATCTTTTCTTAGAATCCATCAATTGCTCAAAAATCACTTCACACTTAGGTTGGCTTTATATTTAGACCCTAACTTCCTTATATAGCTTTCTTTGGGAGAAAGTGGTTCTGGAATTTCTAATTGCCTTTCTTTTTGTTTTTCTCTCTGTAGCTCAAGAAGCTTGTCTTTATAATTTCCCTAAGCATGACCATATTTCTAACAGATGTCCAACTCCACTCTCTGCTGAGTATGGTCTTTTTTTACAAAGACATCTCCAGCTCCCTCAGAGCCCGCTGACTTCCACCTTGGATTTAAACTAGTTGTTTTGCAACCTGCTACACAAATGTCTAGGGGTCTCCTTTTATGTATTACTAGGTTAGAGCCATTGTATCTTAGATGCTATGTTTTCCTCTTTTTTTGAAAAAATGAGGGCTTTTTTTAATAAAAGAATGAGAATCAATTTTCTGAATCCTTGAATGTCTGAAAAATGACTTTATTTTATAACATTTTATGCATAGTTAGGCTATTCATAAATTTACATTTCCTTACTGTGGGGAAAGTTTTCCCTTATTATTTCTTTTATTATTTTATCCCTTCCATTTTCTGTGTTCCCTTTTTGTGAGCTACTGACAGACAAATGGCAGAAATTCTGTACTTATTCTCTACTTCTCTGAACTTTATTTATGGAAGACTTTTAATCTTTTTGTTCTTTTATGTTCATTCTGAGAGTCTCTTAGTTTGATCATAAATTCAGGCTTTTAGCTCTGTGATTCTGTGCTGTCCATATATTGGCAAATTATATAAATTTCCAATTTTTAATTATTAAAAGTTTAAATAGTTTTAATAATTATTTTTCTTAACAGGAGTTTTAAATAGGATTAAAAAAAATAGTTTTATTTATTTATTTTTGGCTGTGCTGGGTCTTCATTGCTGTGTGGGTTTTTCTCTAGTTGTTGCAAGTGGGGACTACTGTCTAGTTGTGGTCTTGGGCTTCTCATTGCAGTGGCTTCTCTTTTTGCAGAGGCCTGCGGACTTCAGAAGTGGTGGGTCCTGGGCTCTAGGACACTGGCTCAATAGCTGTGGCTCACAGGCTTAGTTGCTCCACAGCATGTGGAATTATCCCAGATTAGGGATTGAACCCGTGTCTCCTGCATTGGCAAGTGGATTCTTTACCACTGAGCCACCAGGGAAGCCCTTTAATGTGGTTTTAATGTGTTTTTAATGTGATTTCTTATTGAATATTTCTGAAACTATTAATTATATAATTTAACATTTTCTTTTGCCTCTCCAACTAACTGTCACTTTTTAGGGGTTAATTTTCTCTTTCATGGGTTTGAAGCTTTTTTATGGTATTAGTTTTCTTCATAGGTTGGACTAGAGCTAAAAGTCTGGACTCCACATAATTCTCTTTCAAAACTTCATAGACATTGCTTCTCTGTCTTCTGATAGTCAGTGTTGTTAAGAAGTCTGATGATATTATGATCATTTTTTCTTGTATGGGTAACTGGTTTTACATTTTTTAAATTTCTTGGAGCTCTTAGGTTATTCTTTTTGTCAACTGAAAGTAAGCATACCTTCAGGAATCACAAAAATATTTGGGAAATAACGTTACTAAAAAGTAGGTAACAAATTGAGTAAACTGAAAAAACTAACACACTAGAAACAGGGAAATAGGAAATATGGGACAGAAAGACTTTAAAATACAAATAGCTCATATTTTAAGAGTTATTGGGCAAGAAATAGCATTCACAAAACATTTTCTAGGGTGATATGAAAAAGAAGCACTAAAGATCCTGAAACGAGCACACTGACATTAAAAAAATCCCTCAAGATAGACTAAACCACTGAAAACACACCACTGAAAACAAATCTGTGATGGTTTGTCCCAAAGTGCAGTACAAATGGGCAACAAAAAGGAAAGAAAAGAAATTATGAGACAAAAGTTAATATGGAGGATGAATCTAAAAGTCCCTGCAAAGCAATTTACCAATGATTTCAAATTTGCGAGCCAAAGCAATTTTCAACTCAGACTTAACATTCAGCTAAACTAGCATCACATGGGAGGTTCTCATCCAGCTGGAAAAGCAATGAGAGATTCTTATCTGTGAACTTGGGATTTCTTGCTGATTTGTTGAAAAGATCTGTTTTTATACCTGTGGCATCCTTCTTCAGTGCATATTTTGGGCTCTAGTTTTCTCTCCTCTTTCCCTCTCTCTCTCTCTCTCTCTCTCTCTCTCTCTCTCTCTCTCTCTCTCTCTCTCTTTTTTCTTTAACATAAAAAAGACCTACCCAATAATCTGGCTCAGACAGTAAAGCGTCTGCCTACAATGTGGGAGACCCGGGTTTGATCCCTGGGTTGGGAAGATCCTCTGGAGAAGGAAATGGCACCCCACTCTGGTACTCTTGCCTGGAAAATCCCATGGACGGAGGAGCCTGGTAGGCTACAGTCTATGGGGTCGCAAAGAGTCGGACATGACTGAGTGACTTCACTTCAGTAGTCTTTTTATGTTTTAGAAATGGAACTCTTCAATTTGTGTGTATGTGTTTTTAAATAACAATTCTGAAACTGTCTTATGTGTATCCCAGAGGAAATATATTGTGAAAAATGAGAGACAAGCTTCTCACTGCCAGAAAAACAGGGGGAAAATGTGGAAAAAGGAAAGGCTTGAATAAATCCAGTGGTGTTGGATTGGAACTGGACATATCCACGTGAATTCATGGTTTTAAATATGGGTAGAAAAATACAGAAATAGATTTATTAATATATTATTTATGTAAATAGTATTATGTATATATACATGTCTTTCTTTTCTATCTAATGTGTAAGATGGTCTCATAGCAGTGACAACCCAGTAATGATGAGTACACCTAATACTCATATCTTGGTATCTAAATCCCATTCTCCAATAAAAAGAGTCAAGACATCTTGGAGAAATATGTGACTCCAAGGCAAGGGTAGGGAAAGTACAGTATGAACTTGGAATATCATATACCAGCAAGCAAGGAAAGTGCTCAGATGATGGGGATATGGGAAAAGGACTCAGGAGTCAGTTTTAAGAGTCTCCCACTGACCAAATCTGGGACAGTTTGAACAACAAAATAAATAATGATAGTACCGGATGAAGAATAAAATAAGAATCCATGAGTCCATATAGATGTTACTATATGAATAAATGGTGAGGAGGGAAACATTTTGCTTACAGTAGAATTCCAGCTAGTAAATCTATTAATAGAAGCCATGAGGGAACTAGAAAATCACCATTTGGCAATAACCAGAGCAATAATTTTTTTTAGGTAAGAGTCATTAATGAATGTTAAAACTGGTAAATACATGCATGATGAGAAACAGGCTAGTTATACCATCTTGGAGTATCTCCCAACAGGGAATTTATTGTTTACAAAAGGAATATTAACTTTATGGTAGAAAACCCTGGCTGCCATCCCCTTAGCCCAATGGTCATATGTCTTTCTTTCTGCACTGTAATGTAAGTCCCCAAGCACAGGGATTTATTTCTGTTTTATTCACGTCTGTACCTTGAACACCTAGAGGAGTGCTAAGCACACAGTAGATGCTCAGCAAGTAGTTTTTGGCTGAATATCATATTCATCTTTATGCCTGCATTTGTAAGCTCAACTTCATCAGCTGTATTGTTTGTAAGCTCTATATCCTTATGAATGTCTTATCTACTTGATCTGTCATGGGCTGAGAGAATTGAATGAACATTTACACTGTGTTTTTGTCTAATTCTTATAGTTTCTGCTGTTTTTGCTGTAAGCACTCTGAAGCCATGCTATTTGGCATATAAACATTGATGATGGTTAGATCTTCATGTGGATTGTACTTTTGTCATCATTAACATAAACTTCTTTGCTTAGTTTAATACTTTCTTCTTTAAATCAAATCTCACAGTTACAGTGTAGTTCATGCTTTCTTTTTTCATCTGTATTTTATTTTTTAGCACTCTAACTCATTGACTATTTATTTATTTAATCTAATCAGTTTTCCTAAGATTCTGCCCTCGTTTACTTTGTTACCCAGTCAAGAGAAACGTGACTATTTTGAGACTGTTCTGTTAGTTCTAACAGAATGATTTTCTCTTTCCTTCTCCATCTGTCAAGCTATCATTTCACCTTGAAATGTGAAATGTTCTTCAGTTTCCCAGGTAGAGCTAGTTACTGTCTCCAATATGTACCTACAATATTTTGTATTTCTAGACTAGCCT
Source organism: Capra hircus (assembly GCF_001704415.2). Taxonomy (NCBI): domain Eukaryota; kingdom Metazoa; phylum Chordata; class Mammalia; order Artiodactyla; family Bovidae; genus Capra; species Capra hircus. Next base: position 22,793,526 of record NC_030832.1, read on the forward strand.
TTAGCATGTTTTTCAAATTATGTTTTAATGATGGCTTTGATAAGGAGATTTCATTCTCTCAGGTTTGAACTTCCCAAGGCCAAGGATGTTCCAGCAGTTGGTGTATTAGCTTCTCCTTATGTATCACTTCAGTTTTCACCTTAAGGTACAGGTAATGCAGCACTTGTTTTTTTTCACACCCCCTGAAAAGTAAGTCGCACTTTACTAAGCATTAGTAGGCAGTGCAGATCCTACTGAAGCTTTTGTCGGGAAGCGATGGAGAGTTTTACATGACACTCCACACAGCACGCGACTTCTAAAAAACCCTTCTGTGAAATGTCTCCTAGCTTGTTTCTCCTTGGATAAAGCTTCCAGACTGTCAGGCTTCAACCACCTTCTTTCCCTCACTATTCCTGAGAATTGTCCTCTTTTTCCAGGGCAGGAAAACATAACCTCTCACCCTTTAATTTTGTGGTCTGTAACCTAAGTCTGATGCCTGGGTTCTTCAGGGCCTTCATAACGGACACCCCAAGCCTAGGGTTTGGAGAAACAGAAACCCTTTCTCTCAAATGATTTTCTCTGCTGTGAGTTTCAAAAGCTTATTTTAAAAACTAAACAAGTGAGCACCCATGCTTTTCTATCTCTTGGTATCTCTGTAACTCTACCCTGAGGGCATGGGTCTTAGAAGCTTTTGCTACTTCCTGGGTGGGAAGAGGAAAGATAGAGAAGATAGGAAAGATAGATAGAGAAGTAGGAGATGCTCTGGAATGAAGCACAGATTAAAGTTAGAAAATGCTCCTCAAGAGGTACAGAGTGACGTGGGCCACAGTGTAGGGTCACATCCTTCTCCCACCTCTCCATCCTTCTGTCAAAAGCTGCAAAACCTTCATATCAGAAACCAGAGAATCACTATGGGCCGGTGATGGGACTCAGATCAAGCCAGGAAGAGACCATCAGAAGGAGGTTTGGTTGGTATGATGACAAGTCACAGCTTTTTATCCTGAAAAAAAGGATTTTTGTTTTCTGTTTCATATTTTTAGACTGTGAACAAATCATCTCTTTGCTGCCCTTCTGCTGTGCTGGAGTGGGCTTGGAGGATCTTGACTCTCACCCTGGTTTACTATGCACTGGCTAATGGGACTGAGTGCCAGTTTTACAGCCTCTTGAAGCCTCAGTCCTCTCACCTGCAAAATGGGCTACCAAGGCCCCACTGCTTGCCCTGCACGTGTTTGTGGAGGACCAAATGAGCAAGTTGACAAGTTAATTGAGTCCTTTCAAAAGTGTAATATATGATGGAAAATGAGTGTGCTAAGCTTTGGGAGACCTGTTCTTGTATTCTGTCCTTCAAGGGCTTCCTGAGATATCAAACTTGCTGGCAAGGAAGACGAGGCATTCTGACAACGGCTTATCTGCCTTTTGGGACAATGACTTTGCTGCTTCAGGGGATACTCGTGGGTGCGCATCCAAAAGTGAACAGCAGAGGGCAGCCTGTGCTCAACAATGATGATACTCCGCAGGCTCCCGGAAGCTTGAGGATGTGGTGGCCGGGAATTAGGATAAAATGCTCATGCTGCTGCTGCTGCTAAGTCGCTTCACTCGTGTCCGACTCTGTGCGCCCCATAGACGGCAGCCCACAAGGCTCCCTCGTCCCTGGGATTCTCCAGGCAAGAACACTGGAGTGGGTGGCCATTTCCTTCTCCAATGCGTGAAAGTGAAGTCGCTCAGTCGTGTCTGACTCTTAGCGACCCCATGGACTGCAGCTCACCAGGCTCCTCCGTCCATAGGACTTTCCAGGCAAGAGTACTGGAGTGGGGTGCCATTTCCTTCTCCGAAAATGCTCATAGAGTCCACTAATATTGGAATCTTGGAGAGCAGCTCAGGATTGTTATTTGTTTTTGCTGTCTGTATTTCTTTAAAATTATGGTTTTGAAAAGCACACACATTTGGTTTTGAAATGCTAGAAAGGTGCAAGAGTTTATAAGAAACTCCTTACAGTGGTCCTACACAGCCTGGTCTCCCTTTCATCTCTCTGCCTTCAAATCCTGTAGTCTCCCCTGGCTCCAGCTCTCCCTTGGGAGCCCATCTTTGCTTTGCTCTTCCCTCTCCCAGTATGACTCTTCCCCAGCATTTCAGTGAGGCTTATTTGCTCTCCTTCTTCACATCCCTTCTTCTTCTTCTTTTTTTTGGTAAATAATTTCATTTATTTATTTTTGGCTCTGCTGGGTCTTCCTGGCTGGGCAGGCTTTTCTCTAGTTGTGGCAGGTGGGGGCTGCTCTCTGGTTGCAATATATGGGCTTCTTACTGTGGTGGCTTCTTTTGTTATGAAACACAGGCTCCAGGGCACTCAGGCTTCAGTAGTCTTCATTCAGAAGCATGTGGTCTTCGTTCAGGAGCATGCAGTCTTCATTCTGGAGCATGTGGTCTCCGTATTTTCATCTTCTGGGTTCAATAGTTGTAGCACATGGGCTTACTTGCTCTGTGGCACGTGGGGTCCTCCCAGATCAGGGACTGAACCTGTATCTCCTGTGTTGGCAGGCAGACTACTTACCAATTTAACCACCACGGAAGCCCCATCGCATCCCTTCTTAACACTCCCTATCCTCATTTAAATGGTGCCTGGAACACACAGTGTTACAAAAATTATTTTTTTTTCTTCACTAATCAGATAGGTGAAAAGTAGTCTCTTATTTGCTCAAAAAATTGAAAAGACATCCCTGATAAAAGGCAGAGCCTGACCCCTGGCTTGCAGAGCCTGCTCACTGTGAGCAGGATATCAAGCCCCATCCTTGACTCTGGGCATGGCCCTGTGACTTGCTTTGACCAAAGGGGTATTATTGGATATGATGCAAGCAGAGGCTTAGTGCAGGCTCAGTGCGTGCTATCTTGTACTTTCCTATTTGCCGTAAGAGCATGCGCAGGCTAGAGTGCTAGGGAATAAGAGACATTTGGAGCAAAGCAGAGCCCGGACACCTGGCAGAGGCTAATCCAGATAGCTGATAGCCAGTTGACATCCACAGGAGCAAGCCAGCCAAGCTCAGCAGAGCCACCTGGCTGACCCTCCGCTCACCCCAGGTATATGTATTAAACGTCCTCATCCCGCTGGTCTCTCCAGACAACCTATGAATTTAGGGAACTGTGGGGCCCAGAGCTCCAGGTTACAGAGGAGCCCTGGGGAGCCCCTGTAGCTATGTCTGGACCTGGGTCTGGGCCCTCTGCGTGGGCGTCCTCTACAAAGAAAGTTATGCTTTCCTGGTCTCTTACAGTTTCTCCAGGTCTGGAGAGCTTTGATGATGCAGAGGCTGTTTGGCTGGGTTGGAAAAAAATCTTCATAATTGTCAACAAACTGGCCAGAGCTAGACATCTGATGGAAAGGGTCATGAGTGGCAGGGAAGGAGGCCGGCTGCTGTTGCCCAGTGCCTGCCTGTAATGATGGATGGGAGGCCTGGGGAGGATGGAGACGTTTATGTTTCCAAAGGCGGGGCATTTTCTCCCAGGGCAAGGGGCTAGTGGAAACAGGGTCAGAACAAATCACTTTACATTTTCTCTCTCTATTATTTTTTTCTTCTGACGAGAAATAACTCTTACTCCCAGGGCATGATAGACAAAGGAAACAGTATCAGAACTGCATGTTTTTTTGAAAAAATTTTTTCCTCTGAATTTTTAATCTTAATGGGACCCTGACCTTTCTGATAATCTGATGGAAACTATGGACCCATTCCCCAGGGATAATACTTAGAAATACAAAGCTTTACTTATGATGTCAGAGAATTTACAGTTTCTCTGAAACTGATTCATGGAAATTAGATTAGGGGTTTTTAGGAGAGACAGAGAAACTGGAAGGGGAAAAAAGGAAGACAGAAGTAAAGATGGTATCAGAAAGAAATGGGGAGACTTTGGAAATGATTTGTTGAAGAGTTTTAACCAAAGATGGCTCTGGTTCCAAACACATTCCCTCTTCACTCTGCACTATCCCTACAACCTCTGCTTCTAAAAATCAGTTCTTTCACTGGTATTGTACTTCATGTATTATTCTGCCAGTTTGCCGTTTTCAGTCAAGTATGCATATTTGAGATTCATTCATGATGATATACATTGATCTAGGTAATTCACTGTAACATCTAGACAGTGTCCTATGGAACGAATACACAATCTTATGTGTTCATTCCCTGATAAAGAGACATTTAAATGGTTTACCTTTTCCCATGCTGCCAGTAGGAAGCATCCTTATACGTGTCTCCTTGTATACAAACGAGAGAAGTTTCTCTATGAACAATATCTAGAAGTAGAATCATGGGGTTATGAGTTTTTAAGTTTTCTAGATACCTTGCTTTTTTCTCTGGATTCTATGCACCAGTTTACAGCTCCCAACAGCAATGTCTAAGGGTTGTACCCATTATCCTTTCTAGTGCTTATTGTTTTCTGACTTTTACATTTTAAAATGAATCTGATGAGTGTAAAATGATATACATATATTTTTAAAAATTTATATTTTATTTACCTCTCTTTTTTCTCTCCGGCATTTGTGTTTCTCTTCTGCAAATTACCTATTCATATTCCTTGCCCATTTTTTCCCCTTAGTGTATTGAAGGTGGTCTCTTCTGGTGTCTTTGTCACTGATTTCTTTTAGTTTGGCCATAGCTCTAACTCCTTAAAATTTGGTAAAAAAAAATAGATTAGCATGGTAGACAAGAAGGTCTGAATGTGGATTTAGGGTATTCAGTTTGAGTCCTGACTCTGATCCTAATCGGTTGTGTGAATTTGCACAAGTTTTTAACCTAAGCCTCTGTCTCCTCTCTTGTAGAATGGGGAATAACCATCTCTATTTCCAAAGCCAGCAAGAGGCTTAAGTACCTGATATGTATGAGTGTTTGGTAGTTGAGTTGAAGAACCCAGATGAAATTGTCTCTATGCCCAGATGTGAACTTGCCTATGACATGGCCTCCATGAAGGAATTCAGACATCACTATGGAACACAGCTGTCCTATAGGACAGCCCTGCTGTCCTTCAGGTGGTCCTAGGAATTGACTCATGGCGCTGGAGGCCCATAGACTTCCCTCAGGACAGATCCTATCTTCTCTGCCACGTCCAGAGAAGCCTCATGAGGCCATTATTGACCTGCCCATCAGAACAATGATTCTGGAATGCTGAAGCCCCTAGTGCCCACTTGGGAAACTAAATCATTTGGAATTAACAAATCATTTGGAGTTAACAACAGCAACAACAAATCAATAGCTAACCTTTTGGAATACTAACGGAGTAAGTATACGTAAAGCATTTAAAACTTTGCCTAGCAAATAGAAAGCACTATGTTTGCATTAATAATAATACTAAGTAATGAAATAAATGCTTATTATTAGAAATAATTTAGTATTGTTAGAGTAAATAATAATAATATTATTATTACTCTGATGATGAAATGCTAAGCCTTGAGCTAAGGAGAATGGGTATAAATTTGTTTAATCCTCACAGCCATAATATTTTTTATTATTTCTTATAAGTGTAAGAAGTGCCAGGGGTAGACCTCCCTTGCCAGCATTTATCTAAGGTTCAGGTTTGTTGGAAATATCCTTCCTCTGTGGCCCAGGTAGGACTACTGTACCAGGAGGAGAGTAATTTTTCTACTTAGATGATGCTAATACCTCATCTAGTGTTTGTTTGTGCTGTGCTAAGTCACTTTAGTTGTGTCTGACTCTTTGCAACTGGCTGCTCTGTCCATGCGATTCTCCAGGCAAGAATACTGGAGTGGGTTGTCATGCTCTCTTCCAGGGACTCTTCCCCACCCAGGGATTGAATCCACATCACTTTTGCCTCCTGCATTGGCAGGCAGGTTGTTTACCACTAGCGCCACCTGGGAAGCCAGTGTTTATCAATTAAAACTTTACAAAGTGCTTTGCGTGTGTTGCTTATTGAATTATCATAACAGCCCGGTGTAGCAATGTTTGATCTCCTTTTTGAAATATACACCACTCAGCTTCCATGAGCCATAACTCCTGGGCATCTTCCTGTATCACTGGCCACTTCTCAATCTTCTTTTGCTGGTCCCTTCTCCCTCTAATCTCTAAATCTAAGTGTTCCTTAGAAGGTCTGATGCCTGGTTTCTACCTCCAGAGCTTCTGATTTAGTTGATTTGGTGGTAGTGTCTGGGCAGTAGCACATTTAAAAAGTCCTTTAGGTAATTTATTGAGCAGCCAGAGTCAAGAATCCCCCTTCTATATGCTGAAGCTGTCCCTTTTCGGCCTGTATCTCAGCTCTCTTTTGGATCCAGAGAGTCTACTTGGAATGTTCACTTGATTGTCCCTTAGGAATTTCAGTCTTACTATGTCCCACACTGAAAACTTGATTTCTCAGCTCCGCTCCTCTGCTTACTTATTTCTCCCATGTTTTTCATCATCTTAGCAAATAGCATAATTGTTTCTCCAGTTGCCGAAGCCAAGACCTGGGAGTTGTCTTTGATCCCCTCCCTTTTCCTTGTCCTCTTTCTTTTTTCAGTCCATCAACAGGTCCTGCTGGCTCTACCTCCAAAATTCATTAATTCCCTGTTTTCCTGCCACTATCTTAGCTAGAATCAGCACCATTATCTCTTTCCTGGATTATTTACTTCAGTGATCTTCACCCGTTTTCCTTGCCTTCATTCTTGCTCCTCTCCAAAACCGTCTTTACAGAGTGTCCAGAGTGATCATTCAATCTGAAGTGAAATCAAATTGTTTCATTTCCTCTCAATCATTTCCCAAGGAGAAGACGCCTCACTATGCCTTTGCAAGGTTCCATGGCCCCTGCGTCTCTCTCCAAACTCCCTTCAGTCCATTCTCCCATCTTACTCATTTTGCTACAGCTGTACTGGATTGTTTTCTAGTTCTTGGAACACTTTCAAACTCATGCCATCACACCAGAGCCCGTGTCATTTCTTTTACTTCGGTCATTCCTGCTTTAGTCTCTGTAGACGCCTTACTCTTCATTCTCAGCGCATCAGGTATCACCTGGGCGGAGAGGCGTGATTATAAATGGCATTGTAGTTTTAATTTTGATTTTTATATGTTTATTATTAATATGTAGAAATAGAACTGAGTTTTGAATATTTATCTTATATCCTGTCACCTCGCTGAACTCATTTCTTCTAGTTGTATTTTGTAGATTCCTTGGAATTTTCTATGTAGCATATCATGTCCTCTGTAAATATGGGCCACTTTGTTTCTTCGTTTTCTCTTTCTTTTCGTCAGTATGCTTCTCTCTTTTCTCTTCTCTTCTCTCTCCTCACCCTTTCTCTTCTCTTACCTTTCTGCACTGGCTAGAACTTCCAGCACTATATTACATAGCAGTGGCAGAAATGGACGTTCTTGCCTTGTTCACAACCGGCTCACCTTTTTACACGCAAAGTTGCATGATGCCATGGAGAGACAGAGCGTTAGTATTAAAGTTAATCAAATCCATAGTCATACAGATCCTATCCACTATCTATGTGATCTTAGAAAATGACTTTTTATCTCCCCATGTTTCCTCGTCTCCAAAGTTGAGATAATAATGTCTATGCCTTGGTTTTGTTAGGGAGCAGGCAAAGTTCAGAGGCTATGAGCTGGGTTACCTGGGCTCAAATTCTAGCTCAGCCACTCTCAACTGTGACCTCAGGCAAGGCTTTCATCCTCTGTGCCTTAATGTCCTTTTCTGTTAAATGGGCAAAATAAGATTAACCACTTCATCAAGTTGTTGCAGAGACTGAAGGAGTTGATAAATGTGAAGTGCTTAGTATCTGGCAGTAAGCCAGAGCAGTGTTTGTTGTTTGCCTCAGTGGCAAAGAATCTGCCCGCCAGTGCAGGAGATGCAAGAGACATGGGTTCGATCCCTGGGTCAGGAAGATGCCCTAGAGGAGGAAATGGCGACTCACTCCAGTATTCTTGCCTGGAGAATCCCGGGGACAGAGGAGCCTGGCAGGCTCCACGGAGTCACAAGAGTCGGTCACAACTTACCGACTAAATAACAACAATACTTAGCACAGGGCAGGTCCTTGGTAAAACTTTCCCCGACACTAAGTCCTGTGCTCACTAGAAATGGTTAGATAACATAAGAACTGTGATGAGAAGCAACAGTCTCTGTTCCACCCTCCTTTCCTGTTCTCTGAAGGCAACTGTTTTTAACTCTTCAAGCTGTTTCCCAAGTGATAAATTCCTTTACTTATTTCTTCAGGTATTGTTTATGTACATCCTAAAGTAATAGTTGAGGATTTAGCTCACTTACACTCCCTATCTCCCATCCTTCTACTATAGTGATGTCACTGTTTATATAATTGAACCTTGAGCCAAATGGGGATTAGCGGTGCTGACACCACACAGTCAAGAATCCATGTATCGCTGTAGATTTGGCCTTGTGTGTCCATGGTTCTACATCCATGGGTTCAACCAGCCATGGGTCATGTAGTACTGTAGTATATATTTACAGGAAAAAACTGGTGTATAAATGGAACTATGCAGTTCAAACTGTGTAGCTCAAGGGTAAACTAATCGTATCAATACTGGTGAACAATATCTATTATTGATATAAAGAGTCAAAAGGTATACAGTGATTATATTTCTTATCTTGAAAAATTTCCCATTATCCTTCCTTTTTGTCCTTTTCAATTGTAATACTTGCCTTTCTCATATACATAGTTTTTAAAAGTGCTTTATCCTATCAGTTACTCTATCAAATTCATTTGTTTTTCCTGGAGACTTCCAAATCTTATATTGTTTTCTGTTATACAGCTGTCATGACAGTTACAAAGAAATCTGTCTTTTTCCCTTTCAGTTCCAGCCTAATAGCATCCCCACAGCTCTGATGGCAACCACTGCCTGTGTTTCTCTTTCTTCCTTTTCCGTCCTTGCTTTTGATCAGTTCACCTCTTCTTCCCAGCTGTGTTCTTTCTTGATCCATTCTTTCAGCCTCTCAACAGTCCACTCATAGCAGTAGTATTATTACTCTGTCAGTCAACTTTTGACTTATTATAAATTAGCATTTTGAAGTGTTCTCATTTACATAGGGCACTCCAAAGAAAACTTGATCCATAGCTAAAAGGGCAGTTGTTCTAATGCTTATGTGATTGAGGCAAAGCCCTTGCAGGGAATAGCAAAGTAAGGGCAGCTGATTATAATGAAAGGCTTAAGTAAGGCATAAATGCTTCAAGCATGACAAGAACACAGACTGAAAGAATTGATGATCTGTTTCAGCAGAAAAATAGCCATCAAAAGAGGCAGCTTTCTTAAAGGAGTGCCTGGCCAAGGTGTGGACCTTAAAAAAGCTGAATCCATATTTTAGGAGACAACAACCCCTTTGTTGACAGCTCATAAGTCAAGAAACAAGTTTAATAAAGAATTCGTGGGAAAACACTATTTTAACATCAGGCTATAAAGTTGGCTTCGGTAGAATAGGACTTAGGAAGGTTTTTGAACATATTATTGGTTGATATCAGAGGTTGAATTTAAAGGGCTGCATTTTTAGATTTATGGAGGAATGTCCAAGCATCATGACCTTGGCCCTACTCCAGAGTCCCATGTATTATCTACATGAATCCATTCGTACATTAATATGTACCTACTCGGCTTTCATTGTGCGCTCTCTCCTTGTTAATTCCTGTTGTCTTTGAGCCTGAATTACCTCTAGGGACCGACTCTCGCACTCTCCCCACCTGGCTGTAGCACTTCTGTTAAAACAACTGGATTGTGGACTCTGGAGCCTGTGTTGTTTCATGCAGTGTCTTTAGACTCCTTATTTGCCTTTTCTTGGTATCCCTGTCACTACTTAGGACTTTACTTTTCTCATCTTAGACCCATCCTGTGACCTGTACAGCCTGCTTTACTAAACCAACTACCGACACTGGTCCCTTGGCTGGTGCCTGAGCTGAGTCCACCCCAGCCCTTCTTTGCTCCAACCCATTCCCCTTTCCCTGCCACAGAAAATAGAGGATGTGGCAGGCCCTATCATTCAATCTCCATGCATGTAGAATAACAATTTCTCTTTTTAAAGAAGTATGACCTGAGGGTGAGCCACACACAGTATGAATTTCTAGAGTGAGGGGAAGTGGGGATAGGCTCTATGTGGAAGTACACCTGCAGGGACTTCCCTGATGATCCAGTGGCTAAGACTCTGGCTCCCAGTGCAGGGGCCCAGGTTTGATCCCTGGTTTGGAAACTGGATCTCACATGCTGCAACTAAAAGATCCTGCATGCCACAATTAAAGATCCCATGTACTACAACTAAGATCCAGTGCAGCCAAACTAAAAAAAAAAAAAAAAAAAAGCACGCCTGCAAGTTTCAGAAGTAACTTTGTTTCCATGTTCAACACCAATCTCAAGAATTTCTGAACTTAGTTTCTTATTTTCTCCTTCTCAATCATTCTGCCAAGTAACAGCAGAGATCAATGTGACACTGGACACAGGGGAAGGCTGGGTATTAAAGTCAACTTGTTGGGTCTTGTAGCAGAAGAAGGTGGGTGAAACAGAAAGGTGGACGATAGGCATTCTCCCATTCATAGGTGGGAGATAGGTCCTCAGTCAAATCCATTCTCTCTGCACTTAATGTGAAATTATTTATTTATTTTCGACTCCTTGAGATCACTAACACCTTTGGATCAGCCCTTAAAGAGGCCTTCTGGGAAGAGAAGCCCCTAAGGAAGGTTTTTCTCCAGCCTGGTTCCCCTGAGACATCTGGTATTCTTGCTGCCCAGCATCTAATCCTCCTTCTGGTAATAGAATCCGTAATTTCCTTGGGGAATCACTTATTTCTCCTACTTCAGGTTGCATGTAACTCAGGTGTGGCTGATATGGATTCTATTCCCTCTGTGTATCAGTGTCATTTTAGGGATGGCACATGACCCAAGCTCGTCTGATCACTTGTGTTCACCCCGTTTGTTAGAGTGATTGGAAAAGAGGCATCCTCTTTCTGTAAATGTGTTGGGAAAATAAAACATAAACTTGAAACGAATCACAGCCATCTTGCTTCTGTGAAGGGTCAGCTTGCTGGGTAAGCAGCCAACACACAAGAAATCAGTCAAGAGGCGGTAGAAAGCTAAACTGACCAGAAAGCATCACTCAGGATCCAGTAATGCCTGAAGCTGTAGAAGTTTTCCCCTGACTTTACAGATACGTGAGCCAATAGCATTCCCTCTTTTTCCTTCCTAACTTCCTCCATCCTTTCTTTTCTTTTCCTTTCCTTTCTTTCTCTCTCCTTTTTCTTAAGTCAGTTTGAGTTTTTTTTAGTGGCAACCCAAAGATCCCACCAGGCTTTCCTGGTGGCTCCAGTCTGTAAAGAATCCACCCGCAATGTGGGAGACCTGGTCAATCCCTGGGTTGGGAAGATACCCTGGAGAAGGAAATGGCAACCCACTCCTGTAATCTTGCCTGGGAAATCCCATGGACAGAGGAGCCTGGTGGGCTACAGTCCATGGGGTTGCAGAGAGTTGGACATGACTTAGTGATTAAACCGCCATCATTAGAAACCAGGATCTGGGTGTGGGCTGTGGAAGTAAGTAAAGATCCCAACTATTTATAGCCAATTGTTTTATCTAGATCCTGCACTCTGAATTCCACAGACTCTGTGTGTAACATATTTACCAAGTTTTATAATGTACTCTCAGATATTTGTGTTCCCAGAGTTCAGTTATCATGCCTTAGGAGCTCACCTCTGTTTCCTCTGTGCTCTACTGCTCAAGGATCCCGCCCATCTCAGAGCTTCAGCTGTGATATGTAGATGATCTACATTCCTCAGCATCAGCAACCCATTTGGGAATTAGAAACACTCACATTTTATGAAACAGTTGTCCTTTACATGGAAGAATTCACAAGGTACAGCTGGAATTCTGAAAAGTGTGGGCTGCTATGAAGATTTCTCATCTTACAGTATCAGCAGTCCTCAGCTTGTGAATGGGCTATACACAGGGAAACAGTATTATACAGCAGGTGGTTAGTTTCCTATGCTAGCACACAAGACCAAATTCACCTACAATGTAAATGATCAATTGCACTGTACCTAATTATTATGCAGGGTCAGTTACCATAGGGGGTTATATTGGAACAATGCATTCCAAGTTCTACCTGGAGAGAGAGTAAAATCTGTTTCCCATTGGATTCCTATCCATTTTTATTGATACTTCCTACCATCTCTCATCCCCCACACTGTAGGGTGCCATCGTAAGGCTTCCGTTACAATTCCAGGACCTACGATTTCAGCTGGAACCCTTGTAGCTACCATTTATGCAATGAGATTCCTTGGTCTAACTCAGATCTTCACTGAATCAAATCTCTGACTAGTTATAGGCATCTTCATTGGCACATAAAATTCAATATATGCAAAATCAAACTCCTTCAAATTGCCACTCAAATTCTCTGAAAGAAACCAAAGGAGTCATTTAAGATGCCACTTGTCCCCCTTAGGTATTTGCCATTGTCAGCCAGTCACCATGCCCCACAGATTCTCCCTTTAGATGCCTGTCACTCTGCTCATTCTCCCCCATGCTTGTGCTCACAGTCTCCATGAAGGCCTTCTTGACTTCTCATGGAGATCACAGCTTTAGTCTCTGAAATGGTCTCACTACCTGTCCGAACTGTTCTCCACACCCTAGTCTAAAAGATTGTTTACAGTGTGACTCTGATCACACCACCCCCTGCTGTCACCCCTCATGTTTCCTCACAGGATTTAAGCTTAGATTCTATCTCCTTGTCTTAGCCCACAGGCCTCCCTGTGATCTGGCTCTTGACAACTTCTCTTTTGTTTTAGCCGTTTTGTGACTGACCACATTCATTCATTCAATTAACCTTTATCAGGTGCCAGGAACAGTCCTTTCTTCGTGCTGAGAATGTAACAGTGAACAGAAACAAAATCTCAGAGCTTCATTCTAGTTGGGTAGACAGACGGAACCTATCTGAAGGCAATAAGTTCAGTGGAGAGACTTAAGGCAAGAAAGGAGTAGGGGGTGAGAGGAGAGGGTGGGACAGTTTAAAAGATGGTGTTCAGGGAATATCTCACTGATATATCTCAGGTGATAGTTGAATGAAAACTTGAAGGAGCTGAGATAGCGAGACATGCGGATACCTGGAGGAGGAGCTGTGAGTGCAAGGGCCCTGGGGGTGATTTCAGGGATCTGTGAGAAGGCTGGTGGGTTGCAGGAGAGCAGGACAGAGAGAAGTGGGCAGAGGCACATCATCAGAGGTCTTGTAGACCATTCCTCGTGATGACTTCAGCTTATATCACAACTGTGAGTGATATGGAAAACTATCAATCATTCTGATCCTAAGAATGATATGCTCTAACTTTATGTCTCAAAATGAGCTACTTGTTCCCTAGAATGTGCCATATCTCCTCCTGCATTCTAGTTTTAATCTACATTATACTTTCTCTGAACACCCTTCCCTCTTTCTTCACTTCCCTAGCTCAAAATGTCAATTTAGATCCATGTCTGTGCTCTCATAGCACGGTCATTAATACTTGTTTGTGGATCAAAGGAATAAATGAATAAGGGTGTTGTTGTTCAGTCACCAAGTTGTGTCCAACTTTGCGACCCCATGGACTGCAGCACACCAGGCCTCCCTGTCTCTCACCACCTCCCAGAGTTTGCCCAAGGTCATGTCCATTGAATCGGTGATGCCATCCAACCATCTCATCCTCTGTCACCCTGTTCTCTTCCTGCCTTCAATCTTTCCCAGCATCAGGGTCTTTTCCAGTGAGTTGGCTATTGCATCAGGTGGCCAAAGTCTTGGAGCTTCAACCTAAGTATCAGTCCCTCCAATGAGTATTCAGGATTGATTTCCTTTAGGATTGACTGGTTTGATCTCCTTGCTAAATACAGGTGTAAATCTGATTAAAAGTGAAGGATGCCACTTTTGCCAGGGGAAGGGAGGTAAGCAGACGCTATGTTCAATAACCAGCATTTTTCCAGGGTTCACTATCTGCTAGACGTTTCCCGAAGTGCTTCCCATGGCTTACTTGTGTCATTCTCAGAACACTCTGCCAACGTTGATGTTATTTTAAAACTTATTTTTCCAGAGGAGGAGACTGATAATGGAGAGGTGAAGGGATGGAGCCAGCAGTCACAGTCAGGAAGGATTTCATATCTGGATGAGGGAAAGTGGTCCATTTCCCCATTGCTTGCTTTCTGGAAGATCAATGAGTCATGTCAAAACCATAAAAACAAGGTCTGGACAGCAGAATTTCTACAAAGGTCAAGGGTGGGTTGTATATCAAGCTGCAGGCAGTGGGAAAATTGAGAGCAGTGGTTAAGATCACTCAGTATAGTTCTGGCCCTCCGAGTTGTCGCCTGTGACACCTGGGAAAGTTACGAAGCTACTCTGGACTCATTTTCCTCATCTGTATATTAGGAATATGATTGTTTGTAAGAATTAAATGCTATAAAGCTTATAAAATCCTCCACTCCCTGATCATGTCCCTTCATGTTATTTGGTTCGTTTCTGTCTTGCAGCAAGACAAGCAGTAGATCCATGCTGCCAGGCAGCCTGGCTCCATCTTTTGAAATGGACCCTGAATGAGCATGAAATACTCTGGGTATTTTTTAAGATCTTTATTTTGAGAGCTCAAAGTCTCAAAGAAAAAATCAGATCAATAGAGGAGTTAAACCCCACATTTCCTAGAGAAACTGTCACTTTAATGGAAGAAGATCAGTATCTACTGAGGACCCACTCAGCACCTTGCAGATGGAAAGAGGTGGACTTGGGATACTGCAGAAGAGGAAGCAAAGACACAGTGAGGTGTGCAGTGTGCTCCAGATCACATGGCTGGATTGAGGTAGACCTGAGACTAGGATCCAGGTGTCCATCCAGCTCCAGGACACACCTCTGTTTTGTTCTTGCCTAATGACAGAGAATGAGATGGTTGGATGGCATCACTGACTCAATGGACATGAGTTTGAGCCAACTCCAGGAGATAGTGAAGGACGGAGAAGCCTGGTGTGCTGCTGTTCATGGGGTCACAGGCTGAGCAACAACAACAATAGCATAGGATACAGGTGATGCCTGACTTGTGGCTGCTGGACCATTGAGCGAGGTTTTCCCAGAAGCTAGGAGTAACTGTGTCAGAATCCTTAGCTTCTGCTGCTTTTGGTGAGGAGTGACAGAAACCCACTTTCAACTTGCTTCAGTTAAAAAAGATTTTCTAGAAGGAATGCTGGGATTTTTCACATAAGAACAGTTAGAACCTGGGGAGGCCAGAAGCAGAATCTGTCAAGCCATTGGGAACCCAGGAAGTTGTTTCTTGTTCTCAGGTCTCTTGTTTCCATCTCTACTTTTTGCTTGGCATATATGCTTTATACTCTTGCACTAAACTGGCTCGGTCCGCTTTTACAGACATTTGTTGTTGTTGTTCAGTCACTGAGTCATGTCCGACTCTTTGTAACCCCATGGACTGCAGCATGCCAGGCTTCCCTGTCCATCACTATCTCCTGGAGCTTGCTTACACTCATATCCATTGAGTCGGTTATGCTATCCAACCATCTCTCCAACTTCTCCAGCACCACAGTTGAAAGCATCAGTTCTTTGGTGCTCAGCTTTCTTTATGGTCCAACTGTCATATCCATACATGACTACTGGAAAAACAATAGCTTTGATTAGATGGATCTTTGTTGGCAAAATGATGTTTCTGCTTTTTAATATGCTAAGTTTGTCATAGCTTTTCTTCCAAGAAGCAAACATCTTTTAATTTCATGGCTGCAGTCACCATCCGTAGTGATTTTGGAGCCCAAGAAAATTAAATCTGCCACTTATTCCATTTTTTCCCCCATCTATTTGTTGTGAAGTGATGGGACTGGGTGCCATGATCTTAGTGTTTTGAATGTTGAATTTTAAGCAGCTTTTTTACTCTCCTCTTTCACCTTCGTCAAGAGGCTCTTTAGTTCCTCTTCACTTTCTGCCATTAGGGTAGTATCATTTGCATTTCTGGGGTTGTTGATATTTCTCCCAGCAATCTTGATTCCAGCTTATGATTCATCCAGCCCAGGATTTCACATGATATAGTCTGCATATAAGTTAAATAAACCCTTAGTTGGCCCCAAACTCCCAAGTTATGTGTCTAGCATTCAAACATCCTCCCACACTCCCTAGAGTCTGTTCCTCGTTTCCCAAGTTCAGATTCTCCAGAGAGAATTTGTCTCAGCCTGAGCCAGTGTCCATGCTGATCCACTCAGCCATGCTGGAAATCAGGAAAAAGTCAAGACTTTCACAAAGGAAAGTCACTGAGGCTGAGGTCCAGAAGAGCAAAGGCAGTCCTCAGAGAAGGGGATGGATCAGAGGCTCATTTTCTTAGTCTCTACTGCAAACCTTAGCCAATTACACTGAAAATAAAAAACCCTCTAAATAAAATAAGTCATAATTAACTGGCTATGAATATGAACACTTAAAAATATCCAAAAATACTATATGTTTTCACCTATATGCGAAATCTAAAGAACAAGCAAATGAACAAACGTAACAAAAGAAATAGAATACAGAGAACAGATGGGTGGTTGCAAGAAGGGAGGGAGTGGGAGGAGGGGAAATGGGTAAAGGGGATCAAGAGGTACAAACTGTTAGGTATAACACAGATAAGTTACAAGAATGTAATGTATAGCACAGGGAATATAGCCAATATATAATCTATAAAAATATCAAGATACTATGTTGTACACCTGAAACTAGTATATGTTAACTCTACTTCATTAAAAAATAAAAATATGGAAGGGTTAGAGCAAAACTTTAAGAAATATGAATGCTTAAATATGATGTGGTATTTTTCTTTATACAGTTCAAATGTTCATGATCCAATTTAATTTAATTCTAATTGTACTACTAGGACTCAGGAGATGGATAAGTTTTAAAACCCGAATTCATACCCAAATAGGACTCAGCTTCTGCTGTTTGAACCTTAGAGCATCAACAGTCCTCACAGGAGACTGTCTTCACATTTCATAAGAAGCCTCTAATGACCTGTTTTTACTTATTGATGAGAAGAGATTATTTTGCTTCCTAATTTCCTAATCAGTATAACTGCCTACAGCATCCTGCTCATTTTGCCTTCTCTGAGCCTTCTTCCCAGGAAGGAGAACATTTGATTCCTAACTAATCATGTTTTGTTTTTGAGCACTTGGTCTAAGATGAAAAAGGAGAAGAGAGAGCCTTCCTACAAGCTTTCTTCTTCTCTTTCCTCCACATCCACTCAACACCAAGTACTTATTGAGCACCTGTAGGTGTCAAACATCGCAACCTAGGCTCTACCTGCAGCTGTTTTATTGTCTTGCTGCTCTGATAATAGAAATACTTAAAGGATGCATTCACATTTTCCAGCTTTTTAAAGTGTACACTAAAATTATTTAGTGAGTTATACAACGATTCCTGAAAATAAAGACCTGGAAAGTTCAAAATGAGTTGAGGAATCTAGGCAAGTCCCTTGGCTTTTTTTTTTTTTTTTTAATTTTAAAAATTTTATTGGTGTGTAGTGGATTTACAATATTGTGTTAATTTCTTCTGTACAGCAAAGTGAACTCAGTTAAACATATATTCTTTTTCATATTCTTTTCCAATGTGGTTTGTCACAGGATATTGAATATAGTTCCTTATGTTATACAGTAGACCTTGTTGTTTATCCATCCTATATATAATCGTTTGCCTCTGCTAATCTCAAACTCCCATTCCTTCCCTCCCCTCACTTGGCAACCACAAGTCATCCTTTATATCTATGAGTCTATTTTTGTTTCATAGATACGTTGAATTGCACTGTATTTTCAATTGCACATATAAGTGACATCATGTGGTATTTGTCTTTCTCTTTCTGAGTTCGCTTAGCATGATAATCTCTAGGTACATCCTTGGCTTTTTATAAAGCATATACCAATCTGCATTCAGTCTACACTAACTACATGGTTACAGATCAGGTGAAGAGGCAGAAGGGCTTCCCAGGGAGCGCTGACAGTAGAGAACCTGCCTGCCAATGCAGGAAACATAAGAGACGTGAGTTCCATCCCTGGCTTGAGAAGATCCCCTGGAGGAGGGCATGGCAAGCCACTCCACTGTTCTTGCCTGGAGAATCCCATGGACAGAGGAACCTGGCAGGCTATAGTCCATAGGGTTGCATAGAGTTGGTCATGACTGAAGCGACTTAGCACACTTGCAAAGAGGCAGAGAGTATGTTATGGCTCTCACAGCTAAATCGTAATCCAGTCTTGGCTTAAGTTAACCATATGCCCACTACCACTTCCTGTCCAAATGTTAAAAAATCAGTTAACACATTCCTTGATCAAGTCAGCTGAAATGGTTTTGGTGGAGAGAGTGCAGAGAGACTGCTGAGGTCTGAAATCTGTCAGGCCTCAGATTTGTATTAATGTATTTGATCCTGGAACAATCAGAGAGTCTTCATCTACTGGGGGAGTCCAGTCTGTGTTTGTTTATGACTTTCATTCAGCTGAGAAACTTCCATCATGAACTTTCCCACTCTCCTTGCTAAAAGGGAAAGGAGGTTGCAAAAACTGGCTTTGCCAAATTCCCTGGAAATATCTATTTATTTGCTTCACGAAGAGGTGTCTGTGATTGAATAATGATGCTTGAGTTCTTGACTGCAGTCTGTAGGGAATGCCTCTCTCATTTGCCACCTGAAAAGCTGCAATTACTAAAATACTTATAATTCCTTTCCATTAGGAATTCATGTTAGGAGCACCTTCAGGAAAATTCATCCATGCACCTGTGCATTCATTCCTTTCCCCTCAGTGGCCGTTTGGCCACATGATGCAAAGGGCTGACTCATTGGCAAAGACGTTGATGCCGGGAAAGATTGAGGGCAGGAGAAGAAGGGGGAGACTGAGGATGAGACGGTTGGAAGGCATCACTAACTCAATGGCCATTAAATTAAGCAAACTGTGGGAGATAGTGAGGACAGGGAAGCCTGGTATGCTAAAGTCCATGGGATTGCAAAGAGTCAGACACAATTTAGCAGCTGAAAAAAAACAAACGGACATTTGAGTGAGCTTGTTCTGCCTGTTTGCGTGAACCTGCCTGCCAAAAAAGACGACTCACAAAATTGGATGCTTAAGAACAATTGATCTCCTCAGGTAGACTCAGTGGTGGGCTGGGACAGGTTGGACAACCAACTTGCTTAAAAAAACCAACTCTGATTTGCAAGATTTGCCGGTTTCACCAGTGTAAACATGGCAGTGGCTGAAATTAAGTACAAGGTGATGTCCCTGAAGGAGGATCAGGGGAGAAGTGTGTACAGTGGCCCTCCTGAGTCCTGTGAGTCATATGAGCCAGCTGCCAATGCTCTATACCCAAATCTCTCCCCCTTTCTCAGCTGATTTCTTATCTTTCTTTCTGTTTTGCTGATTTCTTTACCTCAGCGTTTTCTTTCTTCTCTCTTCCTTGTCCCTGGCTTGAACTCTTCACATCATCTGCTGCTCTAACCTCATTTCTCACCTCTGGTCCTTTGGATTTATTGTATGTGAAATTCTCATTCCAGCTCTTGGGCTTCTGGTCTCCCTGTTCTCAACTGCTGCTTTGGCCTGTGACATTTAAATGATTTGGTCAAGGTCACATGGCTAGTTAAGTGGCAAAGCTGGGACCTGAGCCCCAGGCTTTTAATCCAAAGCCTATGACTTTAACCAGAGTGCTAAAATTTAGGGGAGGTTACAAATGCCCCCAAGTACAGGAAGAAAATAGGAGCCCAGAAGGGGATCCAGGAGAGCTTTGCTAAAGAAATGGCATTTCGGGCTATTGAAATGGATTTTTAAGGGAAATGAAAAGCTTGCGTTGAGGCACAGAGGAAAGCAATTGTAGGTTGGGCTGTGGGTTTGAAGAGTATTATTTAAGGTGTGGTGAGCAAGTTAACTTGGTTAGAATTATTTGGTGGGGGTTGTTTAAAATACTGCTTGCTGCATTTCCTCCAGGCCTCCTGAGTATGACTCTTTGAGGCTTGGGGCCTCCGGATCTACTTTTAACAAGCTCTGCTGGAGTTTCTGATGTACTCTATAGTTTGAAAACCAAATGGAGCCATTAGATGGAACCAGCAGGATTGTAGGGGTAATCATTTGACAGTTTTATTCTTGTTTGCTGCTGTTTGTTCAAACCCATTCTAGAGCCCTGAGAGAGGTCCTAGGGAAGCGTCAGGATTTTCCTGGTCATTATTAGTCACCCAGTTCACCTCAAACCATGGAAAAGTCTTATTTTAGCATATTCATATAATATTTCAAGTTTCAATGAAAGATTTTATTTTTATGTTCAATTTTATTAATAATTTAAAAACTTTATTTAAAGGTTTTCGGAAGTGAAGTGACAGCCTCTGTCTTCCTGCTCCAAGTGCATGCTCAACAAGGTGACTTCAAAGTTTCGAGCTATGTTGGATGGATGGAGAGAGTGTCAGGTGTAGAGAAATTCTTAATTTTACTTTAGTGCTACATTCCAGAGAAAAACCTGCTTTAACTTCTGAATCCCCAAAGTGGTCTTCATGTGTCCTGCTCCTGCTCAGCTTTTATGTTGGGTTTTCAATTTAGTATTCATGATTTAGATTTTAAGAATTCTGCTTATTTTTATTGTTGGCAGTCTAATTTTGATTTAAGAATGTAATATCTTCTCAAATATTTCTTAGTGTATCAACTATACTTATTTTAGAATTCCTCTTCTGATTCTTGTATTAACTCTATTTCATTTGGGGTTAGTTCCTTTATTTATTTAGCCTCATACCTCTCTTTCTCTAACACAACATCTTTTATGGTGTTTGCTTGAAGTAGTTGGTTGGGTTCTGTTAGCACAGTTGAAAATTACTGCAGCTCAGGCAGTGAATGTGGATTGTGATTAAAAGGCATTTGGTGTGAGGTGGGTTTTTCTTTGAAAAATTCAGAAAGTGCTTATGCTCTGAATATGTGGACTCCTTGTCTATCGGGCCACTTGGAAGGAACTTGGGGATGCTGATCTGCTTCTCTCTCAAACCCCAATCCCTCTTCATGGAATTCTCCTATGGCAGATCCCCTACTGTATTAAGATTTTTCTTTTAGCAGGACAATCAGTAGTACATGGATGATTTGATATATAACCTAATGACCATAAATATTAGGTTAACAGATCAAAGGATAAAAAATATTTAATTTAGATAAATGAAAAATGGATAATCAATACATTTGAAAATCAGATGCTGATTTTTAAACATTTGGTTACATAACAATAAAGATACATATACTTCACATGATAAAATGTGTAAAACTGGCACACATTTACACCTATAGCAAAAAGAAAGAAAGCCAGTGTTCATATAATGGTGAGATGTTAAAAAATTTCCTCTAAAGTAAGGAGTAAAATGAGGCAAATAATGCATGTTGTGATATAAAATTCAAACATTACAGAAAAATATACTGAAAATTGAAAGCCTCTTCCTCCATAATTCCACACTCTTGAAATAACCAATATGAATAGCTTGATGGCTTTTTTCTCTGACTTTATTTTCCTAAGCAAATACTGCAATTTATTATGTATTTTTGGATGGATCACAAAATGGGATCAAAGACTAGTTGATACATTTACTGTTGTTGTTTATTCATGCAGTCATGTGACCCATGGACTGTAGCCCTCCAGGCTTCTCTGTCCATGGGATTTCCCAGGCAAGAATACTGGAGTGGATTGCCATTTCCTTCTCCAGGGGATCTTCCTGACCCAGGGACCATACCTGCATCTCCTGCATTGGCAGGCGGATTCTTTATCACCGAGACACCTGAGAAGCCCTAGTCAATATATTTAGATGGGCGTATAAAGTAACGTGGGCTTCCTTGGTAGCTCAGCTAGTAAAGAATCTGCCTGCAATGCAGGAGATACGGGTCTGGTCCCCTGGGTCAGGAAGATCCCCTGGCGGAGGGCATGGCAGCCCACCCAGTGTTCTTGCCTGGAGAATCCGCATGGACAGAGGAGCCTGGCATGCTACAGTCCATGGGTCACAAAGAGTTGGACACGACTGAGAGACTAAGCGCAGCACATCAAGTAATACGGCAATTTTAACTGAGGACACAGAGTTGTTATTTACAGATGTTTCAGTGATCTACTGATGTGTATAAACTACCCCAAGACTCAGTGGCCTAGGACAACAACCATTTCATTTGTTCAAAATTCTGCTGATTGTGGTGGCTCCTCCCCTTCTCCACACCCTCCCCCCACCTGCCATCGTGTGTGTCTCTCTCCCTGGCCTTTCCATGTGATCTCTCCAACAGATGAATTCTTACAAGATGGGTGTGAGCTCTCAAAAACATGAAAGTAGAATCTTCTAGGCTTCCTTAAATGTTGGCCCAATGTCACTTCCCTTGTAGTCTCTTGATTAAAAGCAGGTCATAACTAGAGCTGATTCACGAACCAATACAACATTGTAATGCAATTAACCTCCAACTAAAAATAAATTAAAAAAAATTTCCAAATGAATCTTTAGCAAAACATTTATGTGTTTAAGTTACAGTTTTTATACTTCTGTATATCTCTTTTGGGACCTTATTATTGCTTTATTAATTTATAGCATTTTGGTATTTTATAAACATGTTTCCCTACATTCACAGTATTTATATGTCAATAAAGATAAAAAGTATCAAAAACCAACCAACCAACCAACCGACCAACCAAACAATCAAAAAAATAGGTCACAGGCCTTGCCCAGAATCAAGGGCAAGTGTGTAAATACTGGGAGGTATGGTTTATTGGGACCATGATTTATCAGATGACAACTACATGACATGACTTTAGTTACAGACAACCCAAAAGGATCAACCGAAAAGTGATTAGGAACAATAGGAGAGTTCAGTCAAATTATTGGTAATAGGACAGATAAACCAGTTATATACCTAAAACAGTGTTACAAAGTTTAATGACATCAAAGATGGTATCTGTAATACCTCTGATAATTTATTTCATGAGTATTTATTTAGCCACTACCACATAATGAGTATTGTACTAGGCCCTGTCTTTACAGAGGTACACAGAATAGAAACAGATTTAACCATCATGAGACTTATAGTCTAGAGAAGAACATACATTAAGCAAAGTCCCTGATATAGGAACTTATATCCTACATCAAGTCCTGGATATAGGAAAGAACTTAGTGCATTAATGTATTATTGCTGTGATGAATGCTGTGTCACAATCCCAAAATCTTAGTGGCTTAAAACAGCAAATTCATTCTGCTCAAGGGGTTGCTTAGGACAAAACAATTATAGTGGAAGGGATGGGCTCATATCTGCTGCACTTGTCTCTCAATCTGCGACCAGCAGCTAATCACACTGTACTGTTCTGCCAACTTGCAGGAGGACAAGCCAAACCATGCCTTCATTTAAAGCCTCCGTTTGCATCATATACCTGCATTCTTTTGGCCAAAGTAAATCACATGAGAAGTTCAATATCAATGGGACAAAGATATATAATTCTCTTAGATGGATGAAGTGAAGAATTAGAAATAATAATATAATCAACTACAATCAATAATTTGAAGAACTGGAGTTAGTCCAATGGCTCAGAAGCAGAGTGGTGGGATATCTGGCTGAAAAGCTGGTTAGGGACCAGATCATTTAGGACCTCGTCTGTCTTGCTAACGACATTGAATTGCAGTAAGTGCAATGCAAAGCCATTGTAGATTTTTAAGCATGAGAGTGATATGATGAGTTTACCTTTAAAAAAATGCTGCCATGAAAAGATTGGATTGGAGGAAGAAAGGAGAGGACATGGAGAAAGTAGCTTTGAAGTCATTGAAATGAATTAAGATGGTGGCTGGGCTTGGACAAAGAGAGTGGTAGTGTAAAGAGAAGTCAGCGGGTTTGAGGTATATTTTAGAAATAGAATGGTTAGACTTAGTCATGAGTTGGATGTGAGGTTGAGGGAGACTCAGATGCCTGCCAGTTGCAGCAGGTGAATACACGTGCCTTAATAGCACTGGGGACGACCTGGTGAAGGAACAGATTTCAGGAGGTAGATTAAAAGTTTAGTTTTGGATATACCTGTTTCCATGTACTTGTGAGACAATGCTCATAAAATATCTACAGATAAACTTAACAAGCAATGTGAAGGATCCATATGAATAAAATTATAAACCTCTATTGAGGGCCATAAAAGAAGAGATTTGAATTAATGGAGTGTCAAACCTTGCACTTGGATAGGAAGACTCAAAATTGTAAAGATGTCAATTTTCACTAAAGAAATCTATAAATTCAATGCAACTTCAATCAGAATTTCAATAGTGTTTTTTCTTGAAACTTGCGGCAATTACCAGGAACATTCTCTAAGAGAAGTCTAATGAGAAATAACCTGTTCCATCATGTATTAAAATACATTATAAAGCAATAAAATTTATAACAGTGATATATAGACAAGAGAAATAGATTGATAGCTCTATGGCATTGACTAGAGTATGGAAATATAGATCTAAGAACAGATGAAGATTTAGTATATTATGGAGATAGCATTTCCAAGTGGGGGAGAAAAGTCATATTATTCGATCAAAAGCTTAAAGACAACTGGATAGGTATTTAGAGGGAAAAAAATAAAGCAGCATTCACAAAACTCTCCTCTTTTTATCTGCTGTGTGCTATTCCATAGTTTCCATATAGCATAGTTTAGTAAGTTATATTCATATTGATGTAATTTTAGGTTTTCTTCTTTTTTTTTGTTATAAACAATAGCATATAAAGAAAACTTTTTATATTTTCTCTTTGGACAAATGTGTGAATCCTCCTTTAGGATAGATTCCAAGATGTGAAACTGATGGACTGCTATTTCCCTTTGAAATCTCAAACTACACTCCATCAGCAGTGGGCAAGAAAACAAAACCAAAATAAACCTACATATAAAGCAGATGTATCAAGTTCATAAAAAATGAAAGCAGAAACAAATGAAACAAGAAAAAAAATTGAGATGATCAATAGAACCCAAAGCTAGATTTTTTGAAAGACTGAAAAAAAACACACAAACTTTCTGAAAGTATGATCAAGGCAAAGAGAGAGAACACACACAGTGTTAGGAAAGATGTAGGATGGATACAGAGGAGATTTTTTCAAATTAGGAGACTACTTTGTATAGCAGCTTTACAGAAGTCAGGAGGTGAGATAAAAACTGCATGTAACAAAAAATGTCATTGACTTTTTTTTTTTTTTGTAAGTTGTGCTCATGTTGGAGACAGATATGCTTTTGCAAAAATCTAATATTTTTCTTCACCTTTGAATCTCATCCCTGCTTATTTGATTAGTGGCCAACTTATATGAAAAATACCTGTGGACTTCCCTCATGGTCAAGTGGTTAAGAACTCACCTGCTAATCCAAAGGACATGGATTTCATCTCTGGTCCAGGAAGATTCCACATGCTGCAGAGCAACTAAGCCCATGACCCACAACTACTGAAGCCTGCTGCCTAGAGCCCATGCTCCCCAATAAGTGAAGCCACTACAGTGAGAAACCTGCTTGTGGCAACTAGAGAGGACTTCCCACTTGCTACAACTGAGAAAGCCCACACATAGCAACAAAGAACCAGTGTAACCAAAAATAAGTCGATAACTTAAAAAATACCTTTAACCTGTAGACTCATGCTTGGAGTGGGGAAATACTCAAATGTAGAAACAGACTGGCTGCATGAACAGTAGAGTCACATCTTTATCAAGTGAGGCACAGCCTCTATAATTAGAATAACCAGAGGCATTGTCCACACGGTTTAAACTACCAGGCTCCCTCTTTTCTTTAAAAAATAAAAAAATTGGGGCATGTATAGCTAAATTCACATATATTGAATGCATGTTTGATATGATTAAACTATATAACTATATATCTTATATCAACTATTCAACTACATAAATATTCAACTATATAACTTTATATCAACTCATTTGAAAACATAGATGAATGGACTAAAAATCTCAGGGAAAAAATATAAATTCTGAAAAATTGGCCCAAGAAGACCAACAGAAACACCCACTAAAATAGAAATGATAGTTAGAGGTCCATCTTCCAACCAGCTCTCCCTCCTTATCATCCCGGACACAAGTCCTTTTTAGTTATATAGGCGAGTTCTGGGGCTTCCCTATGGCTCAGCAGGTAAAGAATCCACCTGCAATGCAGGGGATGCAGGTGGACTGGATGCAGGATCTTGGGAACATCCCCTGGAGGAGGGCATCACAAGCTACTTCAGTATTCTCACCTGGAGAATCCCATGGACAGAGGAACCTGGTGGGCTATAGTTCATGGGGTTGCAAAGAGTAGCTCAGCTGGTAAAGAATCCACCTGCAATGCAGGAGACCTGGGTCCAATTCCTGGGTTGGGAAGATCCCCTGGAGAAGGGAAAGGCTACCCACTCCAGTATTCTGGCCTGGACAATTCTATGGACTGTATAGTCCATGGGGTCACAAAGAATCCGACATGACTGAGTGACTTTCACACAAAGCGACTTGGGCTCCAAAATCACTGAAGATGGTGACTGCAGCCATGAAATTAAAAGATGCTTGCTCCTTGGGAAAAAAGCTGTAACCAACCTAGACAGCATACTAAAAAGTAGAGACATTACTTTGCCAACAAAGGTCCATCTAGTCAAAGCTATGGTTTTTCCAGTAGTCATGTATGGATGTGAGTTGGACCATAAAGAAGGCTGAACACCAAAGAATTGATGCTTTTGAACTGTGGTGTTGGAGACGACTCTTGAGAGTCCCTTGGACTGCAAGGAGATCAAATCAGTCAATCCTAAAGGAAATCAACCCTGAATATTCACTGGAAGGATTCATGCTGAATCTGAAGCTCCAATACTTTGGCCACCTGATGCAAAGAACTGACTCATTGGAAAATACCTTGATGCTGAGAAAGACTGAAGGCAGGAAGAGAAAGGGACGACAGAGGATGATGAGATGGTTGGATGGCATCACCAGCTCAATGGAGATGAGTTTGAGCAAGCTCCAGATGTTGGTGATGGACAGGGAAGTCTGGCGTGCTGCAGTCCATGGGGTTGCAAAGAGTCAAACACAACTGAGTGACTGAAATGATTGAAAGTGACTGAGCACCCAGGCAAGTTCTGCAGAGTGTCGCTGACATATTTTAGAACATGGAAGAAATATGAGGACCCACCAATCTTATTTTGTAAGGCTATATTATTCCTGCTGTCGTTTTCAAGACAAGAAAATGCATTTATGGGCTGATATCACTTGTGAATATAGAGACAAAAACTATAAAAATAAACTAGAAAATTGAATCTAATGGTATATTTTAAAAGTTCATCTTGATTAACCAAGATTTATTTGAGAAATTCAAGTTCGGGGATGAATGTTACTATCAATGTAACTTCCTGTATTTACTGATTAGAGGAGAAAATCATTCATTGGATACTGGGAAGACATTTGCTTAAATGCAACATCTTTTCATGATCAAAAACTCTAGAAATAGAAGGAATAGTCACATAAGTATATAGGAAATATACTTAACGGTGAATCTTTAGAAACATTGTTATTAAGCAACACATGGATGCCTGCTTTAGCACTGATAATCACAATTCTAGTGAGAACATGGCCAGTGCAATATGAGAGAGATAAATATTGGACATGAATACAGAATTTATAGAATGGTTTTATTAGAAACATGAAAACACTGTCTCTCCACCTCCCTTGCTGTCAGTAACACTTAAAAGAGCACATAAGAAAATACTAGATTTACTCTTCTATCTGTTAACTATAAGGAATATCTCTACAAAGATACATATACATTATGGTGAACTAATGCAGTTTGTTTAACCAGGTCCTCATGGACGAATTTTGGATTTCTTTTGTTTCTTTACTATTGTGTCACTGTATCTGAGGGATACATTTCCAGATTTTGCATTGCTAGATTAAAAACAGCCCAGATGTCTTTCAATAGGTAAATAATTAAGCCAACGGTGGTTTGCTATGCATTCCAAAACAAGGCACATCTCAGCAATAAAAAAGGATATTGGTACACATTACATCTTGGATGTAGCTAAGGAATTATGTTGAATGAAAAGAGCCAATCCTAAAAGACTACATAATGTATCATTCCCTTTACAGACAGATTAGTGATTACAGTGGTTTAGGGATGGCATGGGACTGGGGTAGGGTGGGTAGAGGGTGGGAGGGAGGTAGGAGTGGTTATAAAAAGGCAAAGGGGGAAAAAACCTGGTTAATACTACAAATATCATCAAATCTAAGAAACTTGAATATTATTTTTATTCGTACAAAAGCAGAGAGGGGTTTCCCTGGTAGTCCTGTGACTGGGACTCTGTGCTCCCAATGCTGGGGCCCAAGTTTGGTCCCTGATTAGAGAACTGGATCCCACATGCTGCAACTAAGACCTGGCCCAGCCAAATAAATAAATTAATAAATATTTTTTGAAAAAGCAAAGATAATAATTCTTTTGGTGACAGAACTGTTCGTGTCTTGACTGTGGTGGTGGATATATGAACCCGAATGTGATAAAGTTTTATAGGACTAAATATATGTAATGTATATACATACATGTGTGTGCACACACACAAATAAGTACAAGTGGGAAATCTGTGTAAGATGAATGGATGGAGTCTTTGTCAGTATCTTAACTGTGATATTGTACTATATAGCTTTTCAAAGTGTTATCACTGGGGAAACTGAGTACATAGGATCTCTGTGTACTATTTCTTTCTTTCTTTGGCTGCACTGTGTCTTTGTTGTGACACGAGTGATCTTTTAGTTGTGATACACAAACTCTTAATTGTGGCATGTGGAATCTAGTTCCCTGATCAGAAGTCGAAACTGAGCCCCTTGAATTGGGAGCACAGAGTCTTCACCACTGGACCATCAGGGAAGTCCCTGTGTACTATTTCTTACAGTTATTATTTACAATATTATTACAACTATTATTTCTTAAAATTATCTCAAAATATAAATAAAATTTTTAAAAATCACTTCAAGTTAAAGAATGTATATATACTCTTCAATTTTTATATTTTTCTTGTGTTGCCCTCCTGAGGTGCTGCTGCAGTGTGTACTCCTAATGACAATAAAGCATGTGAAATCTCCTTTGTTGTTGTTTAGTCACTAAGTTGTGTCTGACTGTGTGGTCCCATGGACCATAGCACACTAGGCTTCCTTGTCCTTCCCTACCCCCCTGAGTTTGCTCAAAGTCTGCTTGGTGGGTTCTATTTTTACTCTCCCATTAGAAATGTGAAAACTGAAGCTTAAGAAAGACTTAGCCATTTGCTTAAAGTCAGAATCCAGGCTTAAACCCAAGCTCTTTGATGCTTAAGGCTATGCTCTTATCATTCTATTAAATTGCCACTCTGCTTGATTAAAATAGCATTATTTTAAATTATTATACATTATTAAATTAACATTATCTACATGCTACTTATAAGAGAAAAGCCAAGGTAAAAATATATACATAAAATCTGAAAATAAAGGGTTGGAAATGATAACAAAAATGAAAGGAGACAGGGACCATACTATTAATATCTGTGTTACATGATGTACACAAAGCAACTTTGAAAACAGTGCCTATGATATAATTCTGTTAGTGTCAACAAAAATTAATACGTGTGTGTTGATGATGTGGAATTAGTGGTGGCATGTAGTGGGTGTGCACATAGATTGTTGAAGTTATTGTATGGTGTTATTTTATTTGTGTAATTAAAAATGATTTTTTAAAAAATGTAAGGAACAAACACTATTCCTGATCTTTAGAAATTAATATGTTTAGGTAGAGAATAGGTCCGACTCAACTGAAGCGACTTAGCAGCAGCAGCAGGGAATAGGTAGGGGCCCAACTGTTTATAATGTAAACCAAAAGAGAAACTAGGAAGAGAGGTTATGTGCCTTGTTAGATGAATACAAAACTAAGCCTTAAAAGTGGCAATAAACTGAGGTGTCATCAAGCACTTTCTCCCATCAGATGGTTTGATAATTCTCCCTTCCCACTGAGGATTGAGAAAGGGGGAGATCAGGAGGCAATATACAAAAATGACAGTGTCAGCCATATGTCTCTGTTTCAAAGCAAAGAGATGTTTTTGATCAGAAAGAAAAATGAAAAAACAAAAACAGCTCCACTTTTATTGTTTCATCCAAACTTGGTTGTCCATCCCTTCACAGTTACCAAGACAACAGCAGCTCTCCTCCTTCTTCTGGATCTATTTCCAAGCTGAGAACAATAAATATAAAAGATCAGAAAGAGGGAAAAGCAGCTAGGCATTCAAGGCATTCGAATTACACACCCTGGAGAAGAGAATGCTAGGAGGTGGCAATTATATTGTTCTGGTCTATTAAAGGTTACTACGATGTAAGTAGTTTTCTGCTGGGGCCCAAGATAAAGTCGAATTTAACTAGAAGGAAATTGCTTTAGGGGAAAAGTTCCTGGTAGAAAGTTCTGTGGGGCTGCTTCTCCTCTTTCAAAGTAGATTTATGGGGAGGCACTGGAATCCTGTGTGCTGCCGTGCTGGCCGTCATTCTGAAAGATTCTTGATCGATGAAACACCATACCACAGCAACAGCACACACTGGACGCGCAGTATTTCAGTTCAGTTCAGTCCAGTCGCTCAGTCGTGTCCGACTCTGCGGCCCCATGAACCGCAGCACGCCAGGCCTCCCTGTCCATCACCAACTCCCGGAGTGCACTCAGACTCACGCCCATCAAGTCGCTGATGCCATCCAGCCATCTCATCCTCGGTCGTCCCCTTCTCCTCCTGCCCCCAATCCCTCCCAGCATCAGGGTCTTTTCCAATGAGTCAACTCTTCGCATGAGGTGGCCAGAGTACTGGAGTTTCAGCTTCAGCATCAGTCCTTCCAATGAACACCCAGGACTGATCTCCTTTAGGATGGACTGGTTGGATCTCCTTGCAGTCCAAGGGACTCTCAAGCGTCTTCTCCAACACCACAGTTCAAAAGCATCAATTCTTCAGTGCTCAGCTTTCTTCACAGTCCAACTCTCACATCCATATATGACTACTGGGAAAACCATAGCCTTGACTAGATGGACCTTTGTTGGCAAAGTAGTGTCTCTGCTTTTGAATATGCTATCCAGGTTGGTCATAACTTTCCTTCCAAGGAGTAAGTGTCTTTTAATTTCATGGCTGCAATTACCATCTGCAGTGATTTTGGAGCCCCCCAAAATAAACTCTGACACTGTTTCCACTGTTTCCTCATCTATTTCCCATGAAGTGATTACTCTGTGAGTTTTTATATTTAAGTATAAAATACCACTCAGAGTTTTATGTTTATTATCTCAATTAATACTTGAGGCCGTCCTAGAGCAAGAGACCATTATTATTCCCACTTTATGGACAAGAAAACAGAAAGAAGAGGGAGGGGATATAAGTATACATATAGCTGATTCACATTGTTGTACATCAGAAGCTAATACAACATTGTAAAATTATACTCCAATTTAAGAATTAATTTATAAAAAAAACAGAGTTGGAGAACTTAGCAACTTGCCTGAGGTCACACAGTTGATGAATGGCAGAATTGGTATCTGAATGCAGGAAATATATTCTTAACCAGGAATGGTTTCTCATGGTAGATAATTTCTCTCTTGAAATCCAATTCTCTTGGGCTCTTGGAAGGAATCCTGTAAAGTCCTTGCAGACTTAGGTCCTAATCTTACTTATTCATTCATTGGGTCATTTGTTAATAACTATTTATTGAATGCCTACTATATGTAATCTCTAGGTAGGCACTGGGGATGCAGAGGAGAGCAGGATGGACCACGGTTTCTCATGGCTTATAGTCTAGGAAAATACCGCAGACCAAATAAATGAATATGATGATTTCAAGTCCTAGTAAATGCTATGAAGGAAACAAACTGGGCAATGATATATGGAATATAGGATGGAGAGTGGAAGATAGGCTGCTTTACGAAGGTTGATTGGGGAAGACCTTTCTAAGGAGGTGATGATTTGAGTTGAGATCTGGGTGATAGGAAGGAGCCATGTGCAGATCTGGGAGAAGAACCTTTCAGCCAGAGGGGCAGCAAATATAAATTTGGGAACAAGTTTAAAGGCCGCACAGTGGGGTTAGAACATTGTGAACCAGGGTAGGCTAGGCATTGGAGCCTGGAGGGGTAGCTACAGATGAGCTTGGTTTGAAAGGCAAAGCCACCACGCGGGGTTGTGGGTCTGCTGCCGTTGTCTAGAGGGTGGAGGCCATGAATCCTGCGAAACCTTTTACCATGTACAGGACAGCCCCCACCAAAGAATTGTTGTTGTGTTATTGTTTTCAGTCTCTAAGTCATGTCTGACTCTTTGTGCCCCCATGGACTGCAGCACACCAGGCTCCCCATGTCCTTCACTATATCCCAGAGTTTGCTCAGATTCACACCCACTGAGTCACTGATAATATCTAACCATTTCATCCTCGGCTGCCCCCTTCTCCTTTTCCTTCAATCTTTCCCAGCAAAAGAATCATCCTCCCCTAAACGTCCAAAGTGTCAAGGTTGAGAAACCTTGATCTCTGTATACAAACCCTGACCTCTATATAAAAGGGGCCATGAGTTTTAGCAAACTCCAGGAGATAGTGAAGGACAGGGAAGCCTGGAATGCTGCAGTCCATGGGGTCGCAAAGTGCTGGACATGACTGAGTGACTGTGCAACACGACCCAGTTACTCATCTCACCAAAATGTCTCCTCAGAGCACCACTGTAAAAACAGATAAGAGATGAAGAGATTGGTCTTATTTTGCAGAAACCAGATTATGCTGCATAAGAACTAACATTCTGCAGGAGCCAGAGTGAATCAGTTATTGAATAATTGCCTGGGAGCCTCCCAAGAACTAAGTCTGGGATCTCCCCAGCAGTTGAGGGAGATTAATAGAACTATTAATAAAATCACACCGTGCTAAGGAACTGGGCTATTTGAACCTCCAAGGAGTGGGTGGAACCTTGGAAGGTTATAACTCATGATATTCACCAGTTTCTTCCCCAGTGGCCCTGAGACTGCTATATGTCTCATTCCAGGTTCACGCTAGTCTTGTGTTACTGACAAACTTTGGAAAGGATTGACATAGGTAAAACGCTTTGTTTTAAATTTGTAGCTGTTTTCTTGGTATCTCTCCACAGGCTGGAAAAGGACTCATTCTTTTGAGGTAATCTGGAGCCAAATGAACTGAAACTTTTTTCAGAAGGAGGAGAGGTGACGGTATGAGAGGAAAAGAAGACCAAAAGTAAAATTCCTTTTGTTTGATTTGATGATGTGGGTGAGCAGCCTTGGGAACAGTGAACACACCTCCTCTTCTTGTTTGTGTGAGTGACTTTCCCGACTGAGACACAGTAACACCCAGAGGAAATCATCTAACTGTTACTGGTAATTAAATGGAGAATGTCAAGTCTCCCAGAGGACCATTGCTCATTGGAGAAGTGGAGAGCCATTTCTGTTTGCAGTTACTTACTGGTGGAAAAGTAAAATGAGCCCTGTTTTGATGAAGTGTCCTGGTGCTAATGAAACATTCCATGAAGGGCATTGTCTCCAAGACTTACTGAATCTATTCTACTGAATCATAAAGCTAAGTTAAAAAAACAATCTTGACAGTTAGTTTATAGGGGAGAGAGAATGAGAGAGAGAGAGAGAGAGTAACATGGACAAATAATTTTTCAAAGGCTTGCCATATGCCAAGTTTGGTTATATGGATGCAATGGTGAAACAAGGGGTCTTGGGCAATTGCTTTGGCTTTCTGAGCCATACAGTTTCTGTTGCGTGCCCATGCTCAGTTGCTAAGTTGTGTCTGACTCTTGCGACTCCATGGACTATAGCCTGCCAGGCTTCTCTGTCCATGGGATTCTCTAGGCAAGAACCCTGGAGTGGGTTGCCATTTCCTCCTTCAGGGGGTTTTCTCGACCCAGGGATCAAACTCATATCTCCTCTGTCTCCTGCACTGCAGACAGATTCTTTACTGCTGAGTTACTTAGGAAGCTCACAGTTTCTGTTGCTGCTGCTGCTGCTAAGTCGCTTCAGTTGTGTCTGACTCTGTGCGACCCCATAGACGGCAGCCCACCAGGCTCCCCTGTCCCTGGGATTCTCCAGGCAAGAACACTGGAGTGGGTTGCCATTTCCTTCTCCAATGCAGAAAAGTAAAAAGTGAAAGTGAAGTTGCTCAGTCACGACCCCATAGACTGCAGCCCACCAGGCGCCTCTGTCCATGGGATTTTCCAAGCAAGAGTACTGGAGTGGGGTGCCATTACCTTCTCCTCAGTTTCTGTTACAACTACTCAATTCTGTTGTCATAATGTCAACTTAAAGAAAAACACATAGCTCGATAATTGTGAATTTAAGTTTTTACTCATGATCTTACTGAGGAGCACAGCCTGGGAGACAACTCTGAAAAATTGCTCTGAAGAGAGAAAGGAGAAGCTAGTTTATATATGATTTTTTTTCTTTTTCTTTTTTTTTTTTTGCTAAGAAATACATGCAGTCAAAAGTATTGTTGCTCAGTTGCTAAGTGGTGTCTGACTCTTTGCAACCCCATGAACTGCAGGGTACCAGGCTTCCCTGTCCTTCTCTATCTCCCTGAGTTTGCTCAAACTCATGTCCATTGAGTCCATGATGCCATCCAACCATCTCGTCCTCTGTCACTCCTCCTCCTCTTGTCCTCAGTCTTTCCCAGCATCAGGGTCTTTTCTAATGAGTCAGTTCTTTGCATCAGGTAGCCAAAGTATCGGAGCTTCAACTTCAGTATCAGTCCTTCCAATAAATATTCAGGGTTGATTTCCTTTAGGATTGACTGGCTTAATCTTCCTGCTATTCAAGGACTCTCAAGAGTTTTATCCAGCACTACAGTTCAAAAGCATCAATTTTTTAGCACTCAGCAAAAGTATATATCTTGGTAAAAGACTGAGAGTTGGTAAAAGTCGTGTCTGACTCTTTGCGACCCTATGGACTGTAGCCCACCAGGCTTCTCTGTCTATGGGATTCTCCAGGAAAGAATACTGGAGTGGGTTGCCATGTCCTTCTCCAAAAGCCTGGAGGCTGCCCTATAAACAGCGAGTAAAGTAGGTGACTGAGGTGTAGAGTGTGTTCTATTCTTAGAGTCCTCAATAAGAGCCGTTTTTTAAAAAAATGCAAGATGAATTATTAATAGTTCTAGAGATCTGCTATGGTATGGTGTATTGCCTATTATCAGCAATACTATATTGTGCACTTAAAACTTGGTTAAGATGAAAATCTCATGTTCATGGTTCTTAACACACATACACACACACAAGATTTGGAAGACAGATAGATGGGTTGCTCAAATGTATACTGAAATCACTTGATACAGTGGCAGGATTTGGAATGGAGAGCAGAATGGTACACATGGATAGTGAGAGAAGAGGGTGGCTATGAATGAGTAGGTAACTATGGTGTGAATGTAGGGAGACTCAAATCTGGGCAACTTTGTTGATTCCTCTCTCTTCCTCACTGTGCACACTAAGTCACTTCAGTCATGTCTGACTCTACAACCCTATGGACTGTAGCCTTCCAGGATCCTCTATCTGTGGGATTTTCCAGGCAAGAATACTGGAATGGGTTGCCGTGCCCTTCTCCAGGGGATCTTCCCAATCAAGGGACTGAACCCAAGCCTCTTACATCTTCTGCATTGGCAGGCATGTTTTTTTCCTTAACACTGGCACCACCTGGGAAGCTCAAAAAGTACAGCTTTGAACCCGCTTGTGTTAGTTGCTCAGTCATGTCCAACTCTTTGTGACCCCATGGACTGTAGTCTGCCAGGCTCCTCTGTCCATGGGATTCTCTAGGCAAGAATACTCGAGTGGGTAGCCATACTCTTCTCCAGGGAATCTTCCTGACCCAGAGATCAAACCTGGGTCTCCTGCATTGCAGGCATATTCTTTACTGTCTGAGCCACCAGGGAAGCTCCAGCTTTGCCATTATGGTAGCCAGCCAAAATCTAATTTTGACCCTCTTCAAACCATTATCCACATTATAGTGGATCTTTTTAAAATAATGAATCTTAGCACAAAGACCTTTCAATGACTTTCAATTGCTCTTAGAATAAAATCTTCATCTGAAATTGTATTGTGTTCAAAGTAGTTGATGTCCTTCCCTAGCAGAGGATTCTACTCCCCTACCTTTCTGATGATAAACTTGGTTATGTGACTTGAAGGGACCCCCCCCCCCCACCGCCATGTAAGAGGATCATATATTCCTACCTTATTGAACACAAAAGTGACTTGCTTTGGCTAGTGGAATGAGGGTCAACATGATATGTATTATTTCTAAGCAGAAGGTTTAAGAGCTCTTTATTTTTCTCTCTCTCATTTTTATAAGACTGGCATCAGCCCAGATAAAGGCTGATCCATCAGGCATGAAGGCAACATGAAGACAAGACCCACAATGGACATATAGCACTAGTTGAAAATTGATGGCTGTTGTAAGCCATTGATATTTATTACTATGGCAAAACTTAATGTGGTCTGTAAGGCTCTGAATGATTTAATGGTTTGGTCCAAGTTCTCCAGCGTATCTCTCAAACATTTCCCCCTTTACCTGAGCAACTGCTATTTTTCTTCCAGATCCCAGCTTAAATGTCACTTCCCCCAGAAAAGTCTTTTATAACTCTCCCTTCCCCCACAACATGGGACTAATTTAGATAACCTATTATTCTACCTCGTAACATCTTGTCCATTTCCTCCATATCACTCAAACACAGTCTGTAATATTTTCTGAGCATGAGTATCTGCTTACCTCAGGAGAATGTAAGTTCAGAGAAGACAGAAATTATGTCTGTTGCCTGGTATACAGTAAGAACTCAATATGTTTTGATCAAAGGGGCAAATCTGACTCTAGATCACATATGAGTAAAGAAGCCAGAGATAGTCTGAGGTATCAAATGTAGAGAGATGAGTGGAAATAAAGAAGAATCCAGTGAAGACAGAAACAGGTTGTGAGAAGGGTGGTGCATGGAGAAATGGCCAAAGACAAATAGTCACGGGGAATATGTAACCAGGCAGGACCCTGGGAGGCCTTCCCAGAACAGACCCTCACCCATGTCTTCCGCCTGCCTTTTGTCTGTAGAAAAACTTTAGAGGAACAATAAATTTAGTCAGAGAAGTGAGAAGATAAAAGAAAGACAACAATACTTTAGCCATTAAACAAAGTCAAGGACCTTTAGTTCCTCCTCAAGGAGGAGCTATTGGTAAAGAACCTGCCTGCCAATGCAGGAGATGCAGGTTTAATCCCTGGGTTGGTAAGATCCCCTGGAGGAGGGCATGGCAGCCCACTCCAGAATTCTTGCCTGGAGAATCCCAAGGACAGGGGAGCCTGGCGGGCTACAGTCCATGAGGTCACAAAGAGTAAGAGACAACTGAAGCAACTTAGCATGCATATGCAATTTCAAGGACTATAGTTAATATTCTCAGTCATGTCCCTTGAGCTGTTTTGCAGATATCGAAACTCCAGGCCAGGTGGGAGAAGTTAACTTTATGCTGCCCACAGGCACATAGACCAATTAGAACCAGAAGGTTGATGATGCTGACTTCCAATTACCTCACCACCAACCAACCAGAAGAATGTTCAGGAGTGAATCATATCCTGTTCCTTGAACACTATAAGACTCCTCATCACCCCCTCCAGGGTGGGACACACAGTTTTGAAGGCATTATCCTGCTGTGGTCTCATTTGCCCGGCAAAGCAGTAAAGCTACTCTTTTCTACTTCATGTAAAACTCTGTCTCCATATTTGTATTTGACACTTAACCAGAGGCTGAGTTTCTGAAATGAGAGGGCCTCTTATAAGATGCCAGTTGCCATTTCTACAGGAAGGGAGGTAGCCATTCAGGGCAAAGAGTGGACT
Organism: Capra hircus; assembly: GCF_001704415.2. NCBI lineage: Eukaryota > Metazoa > Chordata > Mammalia > Artiodactyla > Bovidae > Capra > Capra hircus. Next base: position 22,831,236 of record NC_030832.1, read on the forward strand.
TGTACACTAACCTTCCATCCCAGCTCTCCCCTTTCTTTCTCTCATTTTGTGATTTCCCATTTAATCAACTTGTTGAGCATTTTCTAGATGCTGAGTAATTATTAGGGATGCAATTATGAAATAATTCAGTTCTTAGTTTCATACTCTTACCCAGCTGCAGAAGACAGGATATGAACCCAATACTTCTAAGAGTGATAGGTGAATTCTTCAAAAGAGAAATTTGGGGACTTCCCTGGTGGTCCAGTGCTTAAAAATCCACTTGCCAGTGCAGGGGACATAGGTTCAATCCCTGGTCTGGGAAGATCCACATGCGTTGAGGAAACTGAGCCCATGGGCTACAATTACTTGAGCCCACATGTCCTAGAGCCCACTGCAGTGAGTCGCTCACGAACCACAAGTAGAGAGTAGCCCTTGCTTGCCGCAACTAGACAAAGCCCGAGAGCAGCAGTGAAGACCCAGCATGACCAAAAATAAAGAAATAAATAGAGGAATTCAGAGGCCATGGGAAATTCCATAGAGAAAGCTATGTTTACCTTCCCTGTCTCTGCTTCTACTCTTTGTTTGCAATGCTCTCTGCTTGTCCAAATTTTACCCATTCTTCACTTCAATTCAGAAAGTACTTTGTTTACTAGGACCACAATCCTGTGGCCAGAGAATTTCTTTACTAACCCTACCAATCATCGTGAGATGCTATAGTCCAGGATCACTCAAGATAATGGTTTTTGTTTTTGTTTTTGTTTTTTTTTGTCTAGATCCCCTTAACCCTCATGTGAAGAATTACAGGTATTTTCTTTGGGATGTTGTCAGTATACCCAGGGATGGAGAGAGCTAAGAGGGTATGGGTAGGGCTCCGACAGCATCAGCTATACTTCCCCATTGCCTCCCATAACCAACCTTTCCTTCTCTTCCCCCACCCCACTGTGTTTTGATGGAACTATGTGCCTTTAGTATATTCTGCCTTATCTTGTGTGTTCATGTTTTTCTTTTACTTTCCTGTAAGCTCCTGGAGGCAGGAACCATGTCTAATTCATCTTTTTATCCTCCCCATGGCTTAACAGAGGTCCTGTCACAGAGAATCTATTTACTCAATAAATGTTCACAGAATTGTATTGTGGGGGATACCACTGCTCCCCAGGGCACTATTAAGTCAGGTCCATTCTTTTCTAACATCATGAAACGATATTATCACAACATTGTCATTGATTCAGAGAATCCATCTCCAGAATTTTATCTATTAAAATTTTTAAAATTTTAATCGAAGGAATATACATACATAGTGATGAGTCATATAATACAGACACACTTATTGACAAAAAGCAACAGCTTTTCACCCTACCTGCAGTCTTCTCTCCAGAGGTAACTTTATTTCTGTTTATTGCCACTAAAACTCTAAATAATACACTTAGATCTCTATTTTTTGGTTTATCTGCTGCAGGCAATTTTTAATCTCTTCTTTTCTATGAAAGATGAGAATTTAGCTCAGGTAAAGAACACTCCCCCTTCTATCCTTCTCCTCCCAATAGTTAGTCATTTGCTTTTAGTTCCTTAAAAATTTCCTTTGTTACTTTCTATAATATAGTTTAAATGCTGTTCTCTATCCTCCCATTTCTTATTTCATCAGTGTTATTTTCTTGCATTCTTTGTGAGATGAGGACATTACTGCTTCCTTTCCTTTTTCCTTCTGTCTCAGCTTATCCTCCTATCTCCCATCCCCTGTCTGCTCCCCTGCTATTTTCATATTGCCAAGATGGTTAACAGCCTCATCCTGTTCTTCAAACACAGTCAAATTCTTTGCCAATAGGTTGACACTAAAAACTAAACACAAACCAGTATCCTCATTACTATGATGACTTAATTATCATTCATGCCTGGACCAAGGGTTGGATTACAACTACCTGTTTTTCCCTGTCAATCTAAAGTCACAGCCCTTGGATTGCTCAAATAAGAATAACAAAAGCATTGAGGTTTAAACATTTCCTATTCTTAACATCAGTTTGTTTAAAATCATGCCACATCTAATTAGTTTGATATTTATACCATGATTTTCTTATAATTTTTAAAGCCTGGAGTTTCTAATTGTCCCTTTAACTTGTTGCCAAAAACATGCTGTTCCTTTATTGTGTCTTCAGCTTTTCCTCTCTATTACCGAGTGTATTTCTCTGGTATACCCCCTCTTCTAACACCTCATGAAGGGAATGGGATGTGGAAAGACTGGGGACACTCTGCCTGCCATGTTGAACCATAAGCTTCTCTCCATTTTTGAAATTTATTTCAAAATATATGGTGGGCTTCCCTGGTGGTCCAGTGGTTAAGAGTCCACTGGGGGACACAAACTCTATCCCTGGCCTAGGAAGATCCCACCTGCTGTGGAGCAACTAAATCTGCCTTCTACAGCTACTGGGCCCGTATGCTGCAACTACTGAAGCCCACAAGCCCTGGAGCCCTGTGCTCTGCAACAAGAGAAGCCACTGCAACGAGAAGCACGTGCATCGCAACTGGAGAGCAGCCCCTGCTCACTGCACCTAGAGAAAGCCCAAACGCAGCAAAGAAGACTCAGCACAGCCAAAAATAAATAAATAAATAAAAATTGTGAAATATAATATTATTAAGTTTGATTGTGACCAAGAATGATTTCAGGTTCTGCATGATTCTCATGCCACAAAGCTATTCTCTCTTGTTGGACCTTCTCATATTTTCAGTTCTGGTTTTCCTTGCACCTTCATTTTCTTATCAATAAACAGGGGATATTCCATCAACAAAATGGGGATAAGAAATTTAAATGATATCACAGCAAAAGTGACTAGAAAGTGTACTTCTTTGCCTTTTTGGTGGGGAAAAGATCTGTATACAAAAGTTTTATACAAATGATAAGTAAGAGCTATACAAAAGGTTATTATGCTTATAGGAAAATAATAATATATGAGTAGAACTCTCCCTGGGAATAGCATAGAACCGTTGTAAAATATGCATCATGTTTATTTTCATCACTATTGCGGTAGAAGCCATTAATTTATGATTTTATATGGTGTTCCTTGAATTGGTCCTTTTTTTCTATCTATTTAAAAAAATTTCTATTGGAATACAGTTGCTTTATAATGTTGTTAGTTTCAGGTGTATAGCAAAGTGAACCAGTTATATATATATACATATGTCTACTCTTTTTTTTAAAGATTCTTTTCCCATATAGACCATTACAGAATATTGAATAGAGTTCCCCATGCTGTACAGTAGATTCTTATCAGTTATCTATTTTATTGTATGTGTCAATCCCAACCTCCCATTTTATCCCTCCAGACTCCCCTTATCCTCTGGTATTGGTCCTTGATATTGCATCAGGACCACGACTTTCCAGTGACTGAGGGTAGAGGCTGGAGCCTCAGGTAAGCTTAGATGCTGAACCACAGCCTGACCTTGGAGGGTACAAATGTTCTCTCCTACTTCTCAGCTCTGGTGAATGTCCATGTGCAAAGTTGCATGTATGGAGGAGAAGAATTCCTGCACTGTTTTGGGCTTTCTTCATCTCGAAGGGAGCAGAGATCTCATTAAATCCATCAGACCTCATCCTCTATTCTGAAGCCAACCTGGCAGCTTTGGGTTACTTGAAAATTAGAATGGTTTGGCGGTTACTGCTCACCATCCCTTCCAGTTTCAGCTTAAAGATCACTTTCTTAGGGAACTCCTTCCCAACTCCATAGACTAGGTTAACTCCCCTTGCAGCACACTCTGAATGGTCAGGTCCTTTTCCCTTGTGAGGAGCAGGTACTCAAACTTGTTTAAGCAGAGAGGGAATTTCCTGAGTCACGTAGAAAGAAGACTGTGGGCCTCATAGATAGAACTATGGTGGATATTGGAGCTGAAGTTCTGTCATGCGTTTTGTCTGTCTTCCATCTTTCCGTACCTTAACTGTTACTACTGCCTCTTTCTCTTCCTCCTCTTTTCCCCCATCTCCATCCACTTCCTCTTTTTTTAATGTCTATTCATTTATATATTTTTAAATCTCCATTTACTCTAAATCAGAAGCCATACTAAGTGCTGGGGGATCCCAAGATGAATAAAACAATGTATTCTTGCCCTTAATCAGCTCTCAGTTTTGAGTTTTATTTGCAAAAATGTAGTATTTTAAGCCATCACTTATTCATGATTGAAGTAGGCACTATTCATAGCTGAAACCAAAGGCTTAGATGGGATAGAGAAATGGTACAACAGAGCTGGGAATGGGCAGGAGACAGGACTACTAAAAAGACAGGAAAAGGAAACTAGGGCACAATTCTGGTCCTGGGAGTTAGAGACTCATTCAGAGTCCGGATCTGCCAACTACCAGCAGTGCAAACAATGTTTTTGGTGCAATTAGTATGTATTTTATAATTTAAAAAAATTAATTGCCAAAAGCATTCCTTATTTCATAGAGTTTTAAAGATCAGATGAGAACACTGATCAAAGTCCACAACACAGAGCTTTTTACTGGGAAACTCAACTTAGTATGCATGCATGCTCAGTCGATAAGTCGTGTCCAAATCTTTGCAACCCCATGGTCTATAGCTGGCCAGACACCTCCGTCCATGGGATTTTTCAGGCAAGGATATTGGAGTGGGTTGCCATTTCCTTCTTCACTCCTCTTTAAAAATTTTTTTAAAAATTTTTATTTATTTATTTTTGGCTACTCTGAGTCTTCATTGCTTTGAGAGGGTTTTCTCTAGTTGTGGCAAATGGGAGCTAGTGGTGGTACATGAGCTTTTCACTGTGCTGGCCTCTCTTGTTGCAGAGCACGGGCTCTAGGGCACACGGGATTCAGTAGTTTTTGCACACTGCCTTAGTTGCTCTATGGACTGTGGGATCTTCCCAGATGAGGAATTGAACCCGTGGCCCCTGCATTGACAGGCGGATTCTTAACCATTAGACCACCAGCGAAGTCCTCCTGTTTTTCTTTCCTTCCTTCCACCTTCTTTCCCCCTTTCTTCCTTTTGGCGTTTTGTACCACTGAAGTTCTAGTTCTAGTTTACAGTAACCTTATAGCCCACAGTCACAGAGACAGTAAGTACATCATTCTCCCAGAACCATGTGTCAAGCTAGAGAAGATGCTAATTGACATTTCTCAGATCAATTGGTTGTCCCTGTACCAATTATTGTAACCAGTGGCATGGGGTATTTGTACTTGGCTTGCCTGCCTAGTTCACATGTTTACTTCAAATCACCTAGAAGAATGTTTTCTTGTCTGGAAAGATGGATTCAGTTCAAGGAAGGGAGGAAGGATGCTGAACATATAATACAACAGTAACCATTTCCATCAACCCCAGTACTTGCTAGACTAGGGCCCCCTTACGTGCATAAGCCTTTTGAAAATTTGCAAAAGTAAGCTACTTAATTAATTTATGGCTATTCTGGGTCTTCATTGCCACATGGAGACTTTCTCTAGTTGTGATGAGTGGGGGCTACTCCTTGTTGGGGTGCATGGACTTCTTTCTTTTCAATTTATTTGTTTTTTTTTTTTTATTGAAGCATAATTGCTTTATAGAATTTTGTTGTTTTCTGTCAAACTTCAACATGTCCCCTTTGGACATCTCTCCCATCTCCCTCCCCATCCCACCCCTATAGGTTGATTTGCATTTTTCTCCTAACGAGCGACGTTGAGCATCTTTTCATGTGTTTGTTAGCCGTCTGTATGTCTTCTTTGGAGAAATGTCTGCTTAGGTCTTTTTCCCACTTTTTGATTGGGTTGTTTTGTTTTTCTGATATTGAGTTATATGAGCTGCTTGTATATTTTGGAAATTAATCTTTTGTCAGTTGTTTCATTTGCTATTATTTTCTCCCATTCTGAGGGTTGTCTTTTCACCTTGCTTATAGTTTCCTTTGCTGTGCAAAAACCTTTAAGTTTGATCAGGTTCCACTTGTTTACTTTTGTTTTTATTCCCATTACTCTAGGAGGTGGGTCATAAAGGATCTTGTTTTGACATCAAGAATACTTGATGTCATCAAGTATTCTGCCTATGTTTTCCTCTAAGAGTTTTATAGTTTCTGGTCTTACATTTAGGTCTCTAATCCATTTTGAGTTTATCTTTGTGTATGGTGTTAGGAAATGTAGGAAATGGTGTTAAAAAATGGAAATGTTGTAATTTCATTCTTTTACATGTAGCTTTCCAGTTTTCCCAGTACCATTTATTGAAGAGGCTGTCTTTGCCCCGTTGTATATTTTTGCCTCCTTTCTGAAAAAATAAGGTACCCATAAGTGCATGGGTTTATTTCTGAGCTTTCAATCTTGTCCCATTGGTCTATATTTCTGTTTTTGTGCCAGTACCATACTCTCTTGATGACTATAGCTTTGTAGTATAATCTGAAGTCAGGAAGGCTGATTCCTCCAGCTCTATTCTTCTTTCTCAAGACTGCTTTGGGTATTCAGGGTCTTTTCTGTTTCCATATGAACTGTGAAATTTTTTTTCTAGTTCTGGGAAAAATGCCATTGGTAATTTGATAGGGATTGCATTGAATCCCTATCTGTAGATTGCATTTGGTAGTATAGTCATTTTCACAATATTGATTCTTCCTACCCAGGAACATGGAATATCTCTCCATCTGTTTATGTCATCTTTGATTTCTTTCATTAGTGTCTCAAAATTTTCTGTGTACAGTTCTTTTGTCTCCTTAGGTAAGTTTATTCCTAGATATTTAATTCTTTTTGTTGCAGCGGTGAATGGGATTGATTCCTTAATTGCTCTTTCTGATTTTTCATTGTTAGTATATAGAAATGCAAGTGATTTCTATGTATTGATTTTGTATCCTACAATTTTGCTAAATTCACTGATTAGCTCTAGTAATTTTCTGATACAGTCTTTAGGGTTTTCTATGTACAGTATCATGTTATGTGCAAATAGTGAGAACTTTACTTCTTTTCCTATCTGGATTCCTTTTATTTCTTTTTCTTCTTTGATTGCTGTAGCTAGGACTTCCAAAACTATGTTGAATAATAGTGGCTAAAGTGGACACCCTTGTCTTGTTCCTGGTCTTAGAGGGAATGCTTTCAGTTTTTCACCTTTGAGAATAATGTTTGCTGTAGGCTTATCATATATGGTTTTTACTATGTTGAGGTAGGTTCCTTCTATGCCCATTTTTGAAGAGTTTTAATCATAAATGAGTGATGAATTTTGTCAAAGGCTTTTTCTGCACCTATTGAGATTTTCATATGGTTTTTATTTTTTAATTTGTTAGAATGGTGTATCACATTGATTAACTTGCATATTTTGAAGAATCCTTGCATGCCTGGAATAAACCCAACTTGCTCATGGTGTATGAGCTTTTCTATGTGTTGCTGAATTCTGTTTGCTAAAATTTTGTTGAGGATTTTTGCATCTATGTCCATTAGTGATATTGGCCTGCAGTTTATTTTTTTTGTGTGTGTTGTCTTTGGTTTTGGTATCGGGTTGATGGTGGCCTTGTAGAATGAGTTTGGAAGTGTTCCTTCCTCTGCAATTTTTAAAAAGAGTTTTAGAAGGATAGGCATTAACTCTTCTCTATTTGATAGAATTCTCTTACGAAGCCATCTGGTCCTGGGCTTTTTTTTTGGCGGGGGGGGGGGGGGCGCGGGAGGGGGGTGAGATTTTTGATCACAGCTTCAATTTCAGTGCTTGTGATTGGGTTTTTCATAATTTTTATTTCTTCCTGGCTCAGTCTTGGAAGATTGAATTTTTCCAAGAATCTGTCCATTTCTTCCAGGTTATCCATTTTATTGCCATACAGTTGTTCATAATAGTCCCTTATAATCCTTTGTATTTCTGCATTGTCTGTTATAACCTCTTCTTTTTCATTTCTAATTTTATTGATTTGATTCTCCTCTCTTTTTAATTTTTTTGGTGAGTCTGGCTACAGTTTTGTCAATTTTGTTCATCTTCTCAAAGAACCAGCTTTTAGTTTTTTAATTTTTACTATTGTTTCTTTCCTTTCTCTTAATTTATTTCTGCTCGTATCTTTATGATTTCTTTCCTTCTACTAATTTTTTTGGTCTTATTTTTCCAGTTGTTAAGTTGTGTATTTGATGTTTTTCTTGTTTCATGAGGTAGGATTGTATTGCTATCAACTTCTTTCTTAGAACTGCTTTTGCTGTATCCCATAGGTTTTGAGTTGTAGTGTTTTCATTGTCATTTGTTTCTAGAAATTTTTTGATTTCCCTTTGATTTCTTCAGTAACCTATTGGTTATTTAGAAACATGTTGTTTAATCTCCATGTGTTTGTGTTTCTTACAGCTTTTTTCTTGTAATTGATATCTAGTCTCATAGTGCTGTGGTCAGAGAAGATGCTTGATATGATTTCAATTTTCTTAAATTTACTGAGGTTTGATTTGTGACCCAAGATGTGGTCTATCCTGGAAAATGTTCCATGTGCACTTGAGAAGAAGGTGTATTCTTCTGCATTTGGATGGAATGTCCTGAAGATATCAATGAGATCCATCTCATCTAATGTATCATTTAAGACTTGTGTTTCCTTATTAATTTTCTGATTTGATGATCTGTCTGTTGGTGTGAGTGGGGTGTTAGAGCCTCCTACTATTATTGTGTTACTGTCAATTTCTCCTTTTATGTCTGCTAGTGTTTGTCTTATGCATTGAGGTGCTCCTATGTTGGGTGCAGAGATATTTACAATTGTTATGTCTTCCTCTTGGATTGATCCCTTGATCATTATGTAGTGTCCTTCCTTATCTCTTGTAATATTCTTTATTTTAAGGCCTATTTTGTCTGATATGAGGATTGCTACTCCAGATTTCTTTTGCTTCCCATTTGCATGGAATATATTTTTCCATCCTCTCACTTTCAGTCTACATGTGTCTTTAGGTCTGAAGCGGGTTTCTTGTAGACAGCATATATATGGGTCTTGTTTTTGTATCCATTCAGCCAGTCTGTGACTTTTGGTTGGAGCATTTAATCCATTTACATTTAAAGTAATTATTGATATATATGTTCCTATTGCCATTTTCTTAATTGTGTGGGGTTGATTTTGTGGATCTTTTTTTTTTTTTTCTCTTGTATTTCTTGACTATATAAGTTCCTTTAACATTTGTTGTAAAGCTGGCTTGGTGGTACTGCATTCTCTTACCTTTTGCTTGTCTGAAAAGCTTTCATCAATTTTGAATGAGATCCTTTCCAGGTACAGTAATCTTGGTTATAGATTTTTCCCTTTCAGTACTTTAAATATATCCTGCCATTCCCTTCTGGCCTGCAGAGTTTCTGCTGAAAGATCAGCTGTTAAGTGTATGGGGTTTCCCTTGTATGTTACTTGTTGCTTCTCCCTTGCTGCTTTTAATATTCTTTCTTTATGTCTAGTCTGTTAGTTTGATTAGTATGTGTCTTGGCATATTTCTCCTTGGGTTTATCCGGTATAGGACTCTTTGTGCCTCTTGGACTTGATTGACTATTTCCTTTTCCATGTTTGGGAAATTTTCAACTATAATCTCCTCAAAAATTTTCTCATACCCTTTCTTTTTCTCTTCTTCTTCTGGGACCCCTATAATTCGAATGTGGTGCATTTGATATTGTCCCAGAGGTCTCTGAGACTATCCTCAGTTCTTTGCATTCTTTTTACTTTATTCTACTTTTCATAAGTTATTTCCACCATTTTTTTTCCAGCTCACTGATTAGTTCTTCTACTTTAGATTTCTGGTGTTGATTTCTTCCAGAGTATTTTTAATTTCAGTAATTGTGTTGTTTGCCTCTGTATGTTTATTCTTTAATCCTTCTAGGTCTTTGTTAATTGATTCTTGCATGTTCTCCATTTTGTTTTCAAGGTTTTTCGTCATCTTTGCTATCATTATTCTGAATTCTTTTTCAGGTAGTTAACCTATTTCTTCTTCATTTATTTGGACTTCTGTGTTTCTAGTTTGTTTGTTCATTTGTGCAGTATTTCTCTGCCTTTAAAAAAAGAAAAAAAAAAAACTTATTGTGTTTGAGGTTTCCTTTTCCCAGGCTTCAAGGAAAGTTGAATTCTTTCCTTTAAGAAGGTTGAATTCTTTCTTCCTTTTGGTTTCTACCCTCCTAAGGTTGGTCCAGTGGTTTGTATAAGCTTCATATAGGGTGAGATTTGTGCTGAGTTTTTGTTTGTTTTTCCTCTGATGGGCAAGACTGAGTGAGGTGGTAATCCTGTCTGCTGATGATTTGGTTTGTATTTTTGTTTTGTTTGTTGTTTAGATGAGGCATCCTGCACAGGGTGCTATGGTGGTTGGGTGACGCTGGGTCTTGTATTCAAGTGGTTTCATGTGTGTGAGTTCTCACTATCTGATACTCCCTAGGGTTAGTTGGTGGCTCAGACGATAAAGCGTCTGCCTGCAATGCGGGAGACCCAGGTTCGATTCCTGGGTTGGGAAGATCCCCTGGAGAAGGAAATGGCAATCCACTCCGGCACTCTTGCCTGGAAAATCCCATGGATGGAGGAGCCTGATGGCTACAGTCCATGGGGTTGCAAAGAGTTGGACACGACTGAGTGACTTCATTTCATTTCAGGGTTAGTTCTCTGGTAGTCTAGGGTCTTGGAGTCAGTACTCCCACTCCAAAGGTTCAGGGCTTGATCTCCCTCTTACTCCTATCCAATCAGTAAATGCAGTCAACTCTGCCCTCAAAATACATACAGAATCCAGCCCCTTCTGGTCTAAGCCACCATCACCTCTAGGCTGTATTACTGCAACAGCTTCTGCTGTTGGCCCCTTCAATCCATCCTCAATGTGGCAGCTCTGAGATCCTCAGAAAATAGGGCTTGAATGCCTGGAGGCTGTAGCCAAGCCAAAGCCAAACATTCTCTGAATCCTAGTTCCTTATCCACTTTGCATGGACTTCTTATTGTGGTGGCTTCTCTTGATGCAGAGCCTCCGCTTGTGGAGCATGGGCTCTAGGCATGCAGGCTCAGTAGATACAACTTGCCAGCCTTAGAGTACATCGGCTTCAGTAGCTGTGGTGCACAGGCTTGGTTGCCCTGTGGCATGTGGGATCTTCCCACACCAGGGATTGAAACCATGTCCCCTGCATTGGCAGGTGGATACTTAACTATTGGACCACCAGGGAAGCCCAATAGTAAAATATTTGAAGTGCATTTCATTAAGATTCATGTCTGTGTCTGCTCTGACTTGCCCTCTCCATTGCATTTCCTTCAAGTGTACTTCTACTGCCTACTGTAACAACTCACAGGTGATGCACCATGATAGTGCGGAGCCAGGCCTAAATCAGTATTTGAAATGTGCCCTTTAGTACCTGGCACCAGAATTATATGGGTAATGAATGAGAAACCAAGTTTGAAATGTGCACTGATAAAAGCTCTTCTATAGAAGAGTCTTCCAAATCTTATAACTTACATATGAAAGCAACTTAATAGAAGTCTTCCAACTTAAGACAAACAGCTTTCAAAATTTACTGAACATGCCAATAAAAAATGATGATGCTTAAAGAAACAATTAATTAAGAAATAAGTTTTAATCAACCATCCTGGAAGAAATACTAAATTAATTCCTAGTCTTTCTGTAGAAAATTATACAAAATTGTCTTCATACAAAGAAACAACCAAAGAGTTTGAGGTGAAATACATAAAGAAATAAACATACATTTTTTTTCTGGATTTTGTGGTTTGTGGCATTTGTCAGTTTTTAAGAATTTGTAATTAGAGATACCAAAAGGACACTTCATGCAAAGATGGGCTCAATAAATGACAGAAATGGTATGGACCTAACCAAAGCAGAAGATATTAAGAAGTGGTGGTAGGAATACACAGAAGAACTGTACAAAAAGGATCTTCACAACCCAGATAATAATGAAGGTGTGATCACTCACACTCAACTAGAGCCAGACATCCTAGAATGTGAAGTCAGGTGGCCCTTAGGAAGCATCACTACGAACAAAGCTAGAGGAGGTGATGGAATTCCAGTTGAGCTATTTCAAATCCTAAAAGATGATGCTGCAAAAGTGCTGCACTCAGCATGTTAGCAAATTTGGAGAACTCAGCAGTGGCCACAGGACTGGAAAAGGTCAGTTTTCATTCCATTCCCAAAGAAAGGCAATGCCAAAGAATGCTCAAACTACCGGACAATTGCACTCATCTCACACACTAGTAAAGTAATGCTCAAAATTCTTCAAGCCAGGCTTCAGCAATATGTGAACCGTGAACTTCCAGATGTTCAAGCTGGTTTTAGAAAAGGCAGAAGAACCAGAGATCAAATTGCCAACATCCACTGGATCATCAAGAAAACAAGAGAGTTCCAGAAAAAACATCTATTTCTGCTTTATTGACTATGCCAAAGCCTTTGACTGTGTGGATCACAATAAACTGTGGAAAATTCTGAAAGAGATGGGAATACCAGACCACCTGACCTGCCTCTTGAGAAACCTGTATACAGGTCAGGAAGCAACAGTTAGAACTGAACATGGAACAACAGACTGGTTCCAAATAGGAAAAGGAGTATGTCAAGGCTGTATATTGTCACCCTGCTTATTTAACTTCTATGCAGAGTATATCACGAGAAACGCTGGGCTGGAAGAAGCACAAGCTGGAATCAAGATTGCCAGGAGAAATATCAATAACCTCAGATATGCAGATGACCACCCTTATGGCAGAAAGTGAAGAAGAACTAAAGAGCCTCTTGATGAAAGTGAAAGAGAAGAGTGAAAAAGTTGGCTTAAAGCTCAACATTTAGAAAACGAAGATCATGGCATCTGGTCCCATCACTTCATGGGAAATAGATGGGGAAACGGTGGAAACAGTGTCAAACTTTATTTTTCTGGGCTCCAAAATCACTGCAGATGGTGATTGCAGCCATGAGATTAAAAGGCGCTTGCTCCTTGGAAGGAAAGTTGTGACCAACCTAGACAGCATATTCGAAAGCAGAGACATTACTTTGCCAACAAAGGTCCGTCTAGTCAAGGGTATGGTTTTTCCAGTAGTCATGTATGGATGTAAGAGTTGGACTGTGAAGAAAGCTGAGCACCGAAGAATTGATGCTTTTAAACTGTGGTGTTGGAGAAGACTCTTGAGAGTCCCTTGGACTGCAAGGAGAACCAACCAGTCCATCCTAAAGGAGATCAGTCCTGGGTGTTCATTGGAAGGACTGATGTTGAAGCTGAAATATCAACACTTTGGCCACCTCATGCAAAGAGCTGACTCATTGGAAAAGACCGTGATGCTGGGAAAGATTGAGGGCAGGAGGAGAAGGGGATGACAGAGGATGAGATGGTTGGATGGCATCATCGAAACAATGGACATGGTTTTGGGTGGACTCCAGGAGTTGGTGATGGACAGGGAAGCCTGGTGTGCTGCAGTTCATGGGGTCGCAAAAGAGTCGGACATGACTAAGCGACTGAACTGAACTGAACTGAAAAATTTGTAAATTTTTGTGATTTCTCTACTCATTCTTAGTACATACTTGCCTTTTGCTTTGGAGATGGTAATGCAACATAACATTTATTGAGTGCGTTTCTCTGCCATACACTGATATTTGCTTTGGTTCAGAATTTATTTTTTAATTTACATATACAGTTTTTTAAAAGATTTTTTTTTTGATGTGGACCATTTTTAAAGTCTTTACTGAATTTGTTACAAATTACTTCTGTTTTATGTTTTAGTTTTTTGGCCATGAGGCATGTGGGATCTTAGCTCCCCGATCGAACCTGCACCCCCTGAATTGCGAGGCACATTCCTAACCACTGGATCTCCAGGGAAGTCCCTACATATGCTTTTTTGCTGTGTAGTTCTGTGAGTTTGACACATACATAGATATTTACTTTTGTATCTGGCTCTGTTTTTGTAGTTTTGTATTTTTTTAAGAGGACATTCCTTCCTCCCCAAATTATATAAACTTCCAGCCCCATAAAATTTGGATTTCTTTTACTCAAATTCCTTGTTTGTTATCTAGCTTTCTTGTTAGACTCTCTGCTTGTGCATTGTCTGTTTTTCTCATGGCCCTTAAGCCAGCATCTATGATAGTGCCTGGCACATAGAAGAAGGTGTTCAATGTGTGTATTAGGGAAATTGTGGGAATAGCAGTTCTGCAAACCCCTCAGTCCCGGGACACATGCAGTCCCTGTTGTGAGGAGTTTGGCATTGCTTGGGCAGCTGTAACTTCTGTTCCCAGGAATATCTACTGATGTTTCTATGGTCCCCTAGGTTGCTGTCGTTTCTTATTCTCTTCTGCTATTTTTCTACCAGTAGGGTTCAATATTCACAAATCACAGCTATTTTTTCCAGCCTTAGTTTGCAAGATTGGGATTATACCTTGGCCCTTCTTCCTGAGTTTCTGCAAATGCCAGAAGATAGTGAAGGACAAGGAAGCCTGGCATGTTTCAGTTCATGGGGTCTCAAAGAGTTGGGCACAGTGTAGCAACTGAACAACAAAGGGTTCAATATCCACATATTAGGGCTATTTCCTCCAGCCTTAGTTTGCAATATTGGAATCACACCTGGTCCTTCTTCCTGAATTTGTGCTAAGGCCATTTAGGGTTCCAGTTTCCTGTTTCTAATACGTGTTCTCTGTGGAGGTCCAGACTTCGGAAACTTTTTTGCACTTACCATTTCTTGGAACCACATTCTGGACAGAGGGAGCAAGCTGCATGACGAGATCTAGGTAGGAATGATTAATTCTTTGAACAAATTTTTCTTGTACACTATGTGTCAGGTAGTGTGCTTAGGTGGACAAAACAAAAATTATCCTTGACTCCACGGATCTTTCAATCTAAACTAGGCTGGCTGAGAAAAGAGAGAGAGAGACAGGAAACAAGTAACTAAATTGATAAATGAATCAATTAAAAGTTATGCGAAGTGCTCTAAGACAACAAGCAGAACTTCCCTGGTGGTCCAGTGGTTAAGAATCCACTTACCAATGCAGGGGACATAGGTTCGATCCCTGGTCCAGGAAGATCTGCAGGCAACTAAGCTCATGTACCACAATCATTGACCCCATGCTCTAGCTCTCCCTTGAGCCACGGCTCCTGAAGTCTGAGTGCTCTAGAGACTGTGCTCTGCAGCAAGAGAAACCATCACAGTGAGAAGCACTAGCAGTGCAACTGGAGGGTAGCCCTCACTCACTGCAACTAGCAAAACCCTGCACGCAGCAACCAAGATGCAGCACAGCCCCGTCCAAAAAAAAAAAAAAAATCACGATAACCATGGGACTGACACGAAGAATAATTGAGAAAAAAGGGCAGGGGCCAAAGACAGTGACTCTGAACAGGAGACTGGACCCGAGACCCAAGGGCTGAGAAGATGTCAGCCATGAGGCCAGTGGAGAAACCACATTCTGGACAGAGGGAGCAAGCTGCATGAAGAGATCTAGGTAGGAAAAGACCTTGTGAATCTCAGGAACTGATTAAGGCCAGTTTGGGGAGAGAACAGTGTTGGGAGAGGAGATGAGGTTGCAGGTAGGGGCTAGAAGGTGCAGGGCATTTAGACCTTGATAAAGACTTTCACGGCAAGACTTAAGGGCTTAAGCAGGGAAGAGACTTGATAAGATTTATGTTTTGAGAAGATCCTTCCTCCTGCTTAGGAGAGAATGTTGTTTAGTGTCTAAGTCATGTCCAACTCCTTTGCGACCCCATAGACTGTAGCCTGCTAGGCTCCTCTGACCATGGGATTTCCCAGGCAAGAATACTGGAGTGAGAGGTACCATTTCCTAGGGGATCTTCCCAACCCAGGAATTGAACCTGTGTCTCCTGCATTAGCAGGCCACCTTTACCACTGAGCCACCTTTAGGAGAGAATAGGGCTGCCCCAACCCACCACCCAGGAGATATCCTTTATATGCACTGCGTTGTGAATGGTACCCCTTGGGCTTGGATCCTGGCAATAGCCCTTCTAGAAAGGCAGAAGTGGGAGGGGAAGACCATTTCAGACAGAGGGTTTCCCCCCGGGGTGCATGTTACACACCCCTGTGGCAGGAGGTGGGGGGATCTCTAAAGAACACTGATGCCCAGCTGCTTCTCTGCCCCCAGCCTATTTAAACAGAACCTGTGGGATGAGGTACAGGCATCAGTGTGCAGCGAGTGTTGAGAACCACTGCTTTGGGAGGTTGTGGCAGCCCAGGCAGGAGATGATGACCATCTGGACCAGAACAGTGGTGATAAAGATTAGAATTTGGGATGCGTTTTTGATTAGGATAGACAGGCTCAGCTAAATGTGGGGAGGTTGTGAATGAGAAGAAATGAGGATTACTCCCAGGTTTCTGGCTTGGGCGACTGTTAGCAATAGTTGTCTAACTCTAGCATGGTTCAGAAACACCTGGGAAGCTTGTTAAAATGCAGATTGCTGAACCCTGCCTTCAGAGTTTCTGATGCTGGTGGGGTTTGCTGTTGTTTTTCAGTCGCCAAGGTGTGTCCACCTCTTTGTGACCTCATGCACTACAGTACGTCAGGCTTCCCTGTCCTTTAACTATCTGCTGAAGTTTGCTCAAATTCATGTCCATTGAGTTGGTGATGCCATCCAACCATCTCATCCTCTGTCCCCTGCTTCTCCTCCTGCCCTCAATCTTTCCCAGCATCAGAGTCTTTTCCAATAAGTCAGTTCTTCACATCAGGTGGCCAAAGTATTGGCGCTTCAGCTTTAGCATCAGGGCTGATTTCCTTTAGGATTGACTGTTTTGATCTCCTGCTAGTCTGAGGGACTCTCAAGAATCTTCTCCAGGACCACAGTTTGAAAGCATCAATTCTTTAGCACTTAACCCTCTTTATGGTCCAGCTCTCACATCTGTACATGACTACTGGATGAAGTTTGACAATTTGCCTTTTGAATAGGTTCCCAGATGATATTGTCAATCCAGGGGCCACATTTTAGTCCAAGAAGAGAGCTTTTAAAATGCCCGATTAGCACCTGTGTATCAGCCACCAGGCAGAAGTGCCAAGGACAGCTGCAACAGTGCCACCTCCTCACCATTCCACCTCCCCGCCTCCAGCCCAGCTGGCTCTGGAGAGGCATGACGCTGGGACTGTGGCGGCGTTTCTGTGAAGCCTCTCTCTCTCTCCCCATCACTTGCCTTGAAGTCTCTGCTCTTTGTCAGATTTGAAGACTCATGTGGTTTTTTTTTGGGGGGAGCTATTCTTGTTTTCTCATCATTCCATTGTGATACTAAGAAACTAAGACACTCAATGAAATAATAAAATTTTTATGTTGTTGTTATACATAAAAAATGCCTTATCAGGCCACATACCAATGATTTAAATTAGGATCCAGACATCAGTATTTTGGAATCACTCGGGAGCTGGCTTAATACATTTAAGTCTGGCAGGCCCCAGATTGTGAGTTAATTGGTTTGGGGTAGGACTTGGAAACCAATATATTTAAAAAAACTCCCTCAGGATTCTTCTAATCACATGTCACCCAGTTTGGGAGCCAGAGGACCAGGTAGGCAGTGATGTTATGTGCTGATATAGTACGGATATTCTCTCTAACTTTCCACCATGATTTCAGAAGTCATCCACTTCAGGGGAGACAGCCGTCACTGCCCTTGACAAATGAAGTTCTCAAAATATCTGGACCAAAAGACAGAGCTCCTTCCTTTTGCTTTGTTGCTATAAACACACAATGTACAATTCCCAGGGAATCAGTTGTTAACTCAGCCCCTATGAGAATACAATAAAATGTGTTGTTATTTAGAAATAGCTGTGCCCCATTGCTCTGGGCCTAGCACAGTGCTTGAGTCACAATAAGCATTAAATATATATTTATTGGTCAAATGAACTATATTATGAAAATGAAAACATTATGAAAAATGAAAAAAGCTGAGGAGATTTGGAACTTTAAATATTAGCAGTCACCCATGAGTTCCTTAAATCTCAATGCTGGTTGTGAAACTGAGGATTTAAATTTTTTATTTTTTTATTTTTGGGCTTTGCGGCATGTGGGATCTTAATTTTCTAACTAGGAACCAAACCAGTCTTAACCACTGGACTGCCAGGGAAGTTCTGAAACTGAGGACTTTGATGTGGGTCCAGTTGTAACACGCTCAAGGGAAGTCAGCATCCACATAGCAGCTTCCAGGCCAGGAGGAAACAGACATGTTTGCAATGCCCTTGAGAAGTTGCAGGAGCTGTCTTGTCAGAAAGAACACATCTGGGAGGCGCCTCCAGTGCAAGAGGCCAGGTGCTGCATGTGTTCTCTATCAAGGCATTCACACGGTGTAGCTAATGATTCACAAGCACCATCCAGGTTATGCAAGAAATGTCGCTCCTCTTTATTTTCTTAAATTCCTTGCTGAACCAGCAATCTGCTTAGCTGGTGGGAAGCTCTATGTTATATTTACTGAGAGTCACTTTACTCTTCTGACTTCCCCTGAAGGCAAAAAATTAGGTGAAGTAAGGTGGCTCAGTGGTAAATAATCCACCTGCCCATGCAGGAGACATGGGTTTGATCCCTGGGTCAGGAAGATCCCCTGGAGAAGGAAATGGCAACCCATCCCAGTATTCTTGCCTGGGAAATCCCGTGGACAGAGGAGCCTTGTGGGCTATAGTACATGGCATGGCAGAGTTGGACATGACTTAGTGACTAAACACCAATAGCAAATGTGTTTGGGGAGGTTCTTTCTAATCTTAGTCAATACTCTTCATCTGTAATAATAAGCTCAAATGGCACCTTGAAATTGGGACATTCAGCCTCCAGTTTGTGCCTTCACATGAAAATCTTCGTTGGGGTTGAAAGTTTGTTGTTGTTGTTGTTCAGGCGCTAATTCATGTCTGACTCTTTGCAAACCCATGGACTGCAGCACACCAGGCTTCCTTGTCCTTCACTGTCTCCCAAAGTTTGCTCAAATTCATGTCCACTGAGTCGGTGATACTATCCAACCATCTTATCCTCTGCCACCCTCTTCTCCTTTTGCCTTCAGTCTCTCCCACCATCTAGGTCTTTTCCAATGAGTTGGCTGTTCACCTCAGGTGGCCAAAGAGCTTGTTAATCCCTGAAAAATGAAAGTCTGGGGGTGTTCAAAGCCCAGCCCCCCTGATGTACCACACGAAGTTCTACCAAGTCTTTCAGGCTCTATGGGGATGTAGATTGGTAATCCCACTGCTGAGGATCCCGTCTCTTTCTTGTTGTGCTGGAATCACTCTCCTTCAGCATTTCCTCTTATTCATCATCCTCCCATCCTCCTCCAGAATGGCCAACATCATCTTCTCCGTGATTTGAGGTTTTCACAAAGGCCAGAGAGAGATGTTGTCTTTCAGGAGCTTTGACTTTCTGCTCTGAAAACACTTTGAAGAAAAAAATAACAAAAGCCTGGCTGCCTTCTTAGACTAAGAGATGAAGTTCACATTCCAAAGCACAAAACACACTTTTGTTCTTGCAATTCTTCAACACATTAACATCTCAATAAATTATCGTGCCACAATGGCAATTCGGAGTAGTATGTATCACCTGGCATCAAACCATTCTAGATGTCAATGTGGTGAAATTCTCCAGGGTTTCTGAGGCTATGTGCACGAGGGTGGGGGGCTGAGGGGGCATTGCCCCCGAGTCTCCTTGACTGTGTCAGTGAGGATATCTCTGCTGACTTGGGAAACTTCTTGCAAACGCAGTGGTCACAAGCCTTCACAGGTAAATGTCTGCACAGCTCTGTGGAATGTTCTGGAACCTTTCCTTTAGCATTAGATGGGCATTTCATCAGAACATCACTTACTAGTCAGAGGTGTTCCTATTTGAAGGCACTGTAATCTAATTCTCTCCGCCAAATAGGCCAGATTACCCTAATGAATCTCTCTAAAGGGAAGATTTATCCTAATTTGAGTGTTATCAGTAAATCTGGCCCAAATAAACATTTTCTGGGTGTCTACTGGGTGTCAGCTGCCAGGGACCCTATAAGAGAAAGACGTTCAAGGAACTCAGTTTAAGGGGGAAATAGCAACTTAATTTTTAAAATATGAGCTAATAAAATATGGATAAAAGGCTCTGGGAGCATAGTGGAAGAGCCAATAGAAAATTCATAGAAGAAATGACCTTTGAGCTGGGTTGTGAAGGACACAGGAATATTTTTCAGGTAGGGATGAGAGAGAGAGGGCATTCCAGGAAGAAGGACAGCCAGAACAAAGAGACCACAGCAGAGCTTTGCATACACATGTGGTGGGGGGGGTGTGCCTTTGTGTGCACCTGGATGAGCACTGGGAAATGAGAAGGAGCTGGTTGGAGCTGGTTTTGAGGAGGAGAGCAGGAAGTCTAAGAAATTTCCCTAAATTGAACCTAGTTTTAGGACTGATATGTAAATCTTCTGTGTAGCTTCTCCAATAATGCCATCAGTTGGGCTATGACTACTATGCTGCTGTTAATACTGGCACAGAACTAGCACTTGTTGCTGTCTTACTTGGTCTGGAGTTAAACACAGTTTGCGTGCATGCTTAGTTCTCAGTTGTGTCTGACTCTTTGTGACACTGTGGACTGTAGCCCACCGGGCCCCTCTGCCATGGGATTTCCCAGGCAAGAATACTGGAGTGTGTTGCCATTTCCTTCTCCAGAGGATCTTCCCAACTCAGGGATTGAACCGTGTCTCCTGAGGCTCCTGATTTGGCAGATGGATTCTTTACCACTGAGCCACCTGGGAAGCCAAAGGCATTTTAGGGATTGTCTTACGTGGTCCTCTCATCTCTGTGAGTAGTCCTTCTATGATCCTAGTTTAACAAATGTTGTTCTCCATATTCTCACATGTTACTTTCTGTTCTGCTAATATTTCTGGCACCTAAGAAGCTCACATGTTTCCATGTGACTAACTTATTCCTTCAGTCATATGGTTTTCATTTTAAAATTATTTTAGAAGATCAAAAGGTCTGCTTCCAGGCAAAATGAAGTAGCCTGGGGTGGTGTCCCTCTAAGTCTGTTGCTATACCAGTGGATGTTACGACCCCTTTGTTTTGATTTTAAGAGATTTGCTCCTGCGCTTTTGACCTGAGAGCATTTTGAATCCAAGACTTTTAATTAGCATTATATCAACTCAGATGGACTTTTCATCCAGAAAGTGTTTTCTGGAGTAAATTCTATTAAGCCAATTTAATCCCTTATCAGTTTTCTCCACAGCAAAAGTTAAACCATTTCCAGAAATGTTAACTCTCACTGAACTTATTTTCATTTGGATCAATTCTTCTCCATTTAAAATTTGAAACAAAATTTGATGTATTGATTAGGTATTATCCATAGCAAATTTTACAGATTCTGGCTTCTATTTTGTGTAATAGTCCTTAATTCTATTAAGTCCATTTTTCCCCTAGGTCACAATTTGCAGATTTAAATTTTTAAAAAAATAAAGTTTGATTCCTCTGTCAATTTTTTAGTCAGTAACAGATTGTGCTGGGTGCAGTATTAGCTATTATCAATTTTATTTAGCATTGATTATCTATACCAGTAATTTAAAAATCAACCCATCACAAACTGAATTAAAATAACGAAACTGTGAAAAATGTTCTGTGCACATGTGTGTAAAAGAAAAAAGATTAAAGAGAGAGAGAAGGAAGGAGAGGAATAGAGGAGGAGGAGGAGGAAAGAGACAGAGACAGAAATAGAGATACATAGAAACTTAGAGAGACTTAGATGGGAGTGAGCCCTAGTGAATCAGAGAGAGAGAGATAAAGAGGGATTGAGAAAGAGATTGGTTGAGAGAGAGGAATATTGTTTGCCATGCTTTCCTATCTTTGTCAGAGTTGAAATGAGCAGTGGGTCGAAAAGTCAGGATATGAGAGCAGTGTTTGCCATGGATCAGGGATGGAGGTAAGTTTGTCCTGAGCAAAGGTAGGAGCTGAGGTCCTCGTTTGTCTTAGGGGGGCGCCTGGAGGATAGGTCTGAAGACAGCAGCAGTATCCAGAGAGCAACATGCGAGGCACTGATTGGCAGCATGGCTGTCCAGAGTCACCCGAAATAGAGGTTCCTAGGAGTGGAGGAGGCCCAGTGGTAAGGAGGCTGCCTGCCAATACAGGAGGTGCAAGAGACACAGGCTCGATCCCTGTCAGGAAGACCCCTTGGAGGAGGAAATGGCAACCCACTCCAGTATTCTTGCTGGAAAATCCCATGGATAGAGGAGCCTGGCAGGCTATTATCCATGGGGTTGCGAAAGAGTTGGCCATGACTGAGCGTGCACACACACACAGATAACACCAACCTTATATCCAAAATCACTTGAAGTAACCTGCTGTTGAGGGTCTTAGACTCCTTACATCTTTAGGGTTTTCAAGATGAGAGGCCATTGGTGTGGTGACAGGCGATTGGTGTGGATGTCCTTTGTATCTTGTAAATCCAGTAGAAGAGAGGGCTCATGCCTTCTAAAACCTCATTTGCAATAACTATCCATTTCCTATTGGATGAAGCTCAACTCCTGATTGCACAGAATACGAGGTCCTTCACAACTTGGTTGGTGTCCACCTCGCAGACCTCCATGCCAGTCGACACTTCTGAATGTTTACTGTCCACAGAGCACTTTCCCTCTGTTCTCTCCCTGTCAATTTTTCCTGGAATTCCATTTTCTGATCTTCTGCCTGGAAAACTCATACATATCTTTCTGAGCCCTTCTTGAAGGAGTTCTTTCTTCTGTGAATTAGGTAGCAAGTAGAAGAGACATGAGGAGACTGTTTTGAATGTGAGGCTCAGGGGAGTGACTGTGGAAAATTGTGTGCCAGGGGCAGACAGGGAGGGGCTTAGAGGTAATCCAGGATAGGATGGAAACTAAAACAGGCAATTGGGAAGTATTGGAGACATAGGAGGGCCTAGAGGAGATTGGGCGCTTCCCAGAAGGTACTAGTGGTAAAGAACCTGCCTGCCAATTCAGGAGACCTAAGAGACGCAGGTTCAGTCCCTGGGTCAGGAAGATTTCCTGGAGGAGGGCATGGCAACCCACTCCAGTATTCTTGCCTGGAGAATCCCATAGACAGAGGAGCCTGGTGGGCTGCAGTCCAAGAGGTTGCAAAGAGTTGAATATGACTGAAGTGACTTAGCGCACATGCACGCATGTGGACACAGCTGTGAGGCAGTAGAAGCTAGGGTTGAGGAGAGTCAGTTGGTATACACCTCTGTCTTCTACAGCACCCCTTGGAGACCCTCACAGAGCACTGAACACATGGGGTGCTGTGTCACTGGCCTTCTGTAATCAGTGAGCTCTTCTCTCAGACCTGGGCCACAGGTGGAAGAAGTGTGCAGTTACTGAGTCTCCATTCCCATGGGAGAAACTCTCTGTAAAGAATGAATGGGCTGGGAGGCAGCCCTCTGGCCCCTCCCTGTCTCCCCACCCCCACCCAGTTCAGTCTCTTTAGGAGGCACCTGCTCATCTTCCCGGAGGACAATCTCTACTCAGATCACTAAACTACAATGCTAAAGCACCTGAAGACTACTATTTCTGATTCAAAATCCCCCCATTCTTCTCCATGGCTCCTGTTCATTTCCCTCACTGGGTAGAAACCTCAGTTTTGAAACTGGAGGTCTTTACCTGAATTTTCTCTCTCTCTCTTTTGGCCACAGTGCAGCATGTGGGATCTTAGTTCCTCAACCAGAGATGGAACCCATGCCCCCCGCATTGAAAGCACTGGACTGCCAGGGAAGTCCCTGAATTTTCTCTTGAACTTGAGGTCTCATCAGGTTCTTTGCCTAGGCTGTGTCTTAGGCTGGAGGTGACAATCATTTGCCACCTCCAAATGATTGTTAGGAACTAGATCAAAAGACAATTGTAAGGTGAATTCACCTAATAGGTTCATTTGGAGAAAAAAGTGTCTGTGATTCTCTTATGAACTGCTGGCATGTGACCTCGTGTGACCTCAGATAAGCAGCTTGATCTGTCCATAGCCCGAGTTTCTACATCTTCAAAATGGGGATCAAATAGCTATCCTTTAGGACTGTTGTAATAAGTAAATGTGTTATGGTGCATTTAGTGTTTATTTTTTCTATTTAGATTCTAATACTGTTTCAATTGATTTTTCTGTCTGGTGTAAGGTTGGAATTTAGCTTAATTTTTTCCTGAATAAATAGACAATTGTACCAAACACCATTTATTGCCTTCATCAGTGAGAAATTCCATTTTTGCCACACACTGAATTCTGATCTGTCCATTCTGGGGCACTCAAATTAATCCACTGGCCTATTCCTGGGTTAGTATCTTGCTGTTTTATTCTTGTAGCTTCATAATCTGTTGTGATATGTGGTCCTTTAACATTGTTCTTCTATTTCAAGATTTCTTGGCTATTCTTAGGCATATGTTTTCCCCCAGGTGAAGGTTTTTATTAAGTTACTAAGTTCCAAAAATACCGGGACTCAATTCTAACTTAATACTTACAATTCTATAGGGATTAAGGGAATTTCTTAGTTAGCTTGGGCTACTATATGAAAATAACATAGACTGGGTGGCTCAAACAACAGAAATTTATTTCTCACAGTCCTGGAGGCTGGAAGTCCAAGATCAGGGTACTGGCCTTGTCTGGTTCTGGTGAAGGGCCTTTTCTTGGCTTGAAATGGGCCACTTTCTTGCTAGCTTCACGTGGTGGAGAAATACAGTTCTCATTTCTCTCTTCCTTTTTATATATGGGCATTCATTCCTTGATGAGAACACCACCTACTCCCAATTACCTCTCCAAAGCCCCTCCTCCAAATGCATCAAAATTGGGATTGACTTCAACATAAGGACTTCCCTGGTGGTCTAGTGGTTAGGAATCCTTGCTGCCACTGCATGGGGCATGAGTTCGATCCCTAGTCAGGGTACTAAGATCCTGCATGCTGCATGGTGTGGTGGGGGAAAAAGGGGGGGAAAAAAAAGACAAGACTAAAAGACAAAAAACAAGAAAGCAGAGTTCAACTTATGACTTTAGGGGTATTGCAAACATTCACTCCAAAGCAGGCAGAAATGGCACCTATTTAAAATAGTGACTTTTCCTAATTGGGAGTATTTCAATTTCCTCACTTACTTTTTTGGATATTTTCTCTATTTAGCTCTTTCACAGTAAAAAAAATATTTTTATTTATCTGTTTGGCTGCTCCTGGTCTTAGTTGCAGCATGCAGGATCTTCAGTCTCCGTTGCTGCGTGAGGGATCTTTAGTTTCGGCAGGTGAACTATAAGTTGCAGCATGTGGGATCTAGTTCCCTGACCAGGGATCAAATCTGGGCCCCCTGCATTGGGAGCTCAGAGTCTTAGCCCCTGGACCACCAGGGAAGTTCCAGTTCTTGCATATTTTTAATTAAAAGTTTTCCCAGATAACATGTATTATGAGTATTATCTCCATTTCACTTTCCTGTGAGACATGAATCACATTCATTTTGAACAGTGTTTCTGCCTGGAACCATTTCCTTTTTTGCCCACTATATTCAAATCACGTGGTTGTTGCAGGAGCCGCCATAAGGGGCAGCATGTCTCTGCTCCCTGGGAACATTTAATTAGCCCGCTTGGGGATGCCCTGGCAAGGCCAGGCATGGCCTCTCTGGGATTGGCTGCATTATGCAGCCATCTGGGCTCTCCTAACATCAGGATCTCAGAGGCAAGGATCTGCTATGGAAATGGAATTGGGAAAAGCTAGACTTTTTATCCTAAATACTTGAGTGACCTCCAGAAACAAAGGCTGAATCTTGCTCCACGTAAGAGGCCAGCCTAGCAGAAAACTCCACTCCAGCAACAGCAGTCAAGCACACAAAACAATCAGATGTGGAATGGAATACAGAGAGATTTTCTGTGGCAATGAAACAGGAGGGAAGGGGGCAGGGCACAACCTTTAAAAGAATTACATACCAGTGAATTGTTCCATCACTGTCGTGTCTGACTCTTTGTGACCCCATGGACTACAGCATGCCAGGGTTCCCTGTTCTTCTCTGCCTCCCAGAATTGGCTCAAACTCATGTCCATTGAGTCAGTGATGCCATCCAACTATCTCATCCTCCATTGTCCCCTTCTCCTTCTGCCCTCAATCTTTCCTAGCTTCAAGTCTTTTCCATTGAGTCCATTCTTCGCATTAGGTGGCCAAATATTGAAGTTTCAGCTTCAGCATCAGTCCTTCCAATGAATATTCAGGACTGATTTCCTTTAGAATTGCCTGGTTTGGTCTTCTTGCTGTCCTAAGGGACTCTCAAGATTCTTCTCCAGTGCCACAGCTTGAAAGCATCAATTCTTCAGCACTGAGCGTAGCCACTGAGGATAGGACATAAAGTGGTTAGAACCAATGATGCCCGAGATGGTGGAAGAGTCAACTTCCAGTAGACCTTGAGCCTCATTATATACTTATTGTAAAACATTAATTAAATGATACACCCACAGGCACCATGACAGTTCTGAGGCTGACATAAAAGACCAAAAAGTGGGCAGTGGCTCAGTTCCTGTAAGTCTCCACCCCTTGCCCCAAATAGTTTGAATCCCACTCATTAGCCTATGAAATTACCCAGCCCATAAAAGCTAACCACTCCCTATTTCTGGGCCTCTCACCTTCTAAGACAGCCCACACTCTCTGCAGTGTGTTTCTTCCAGGGCCACCCTCACCGTTCCGCTGAGATGGACAACACTCTATCGATGGAATGTGTGTCTCTCCAAATACATCCACTTCTTACCTATTACTTTCTCTCTCACTGAGACATTAGGAACCTGAGCTTCATAAGGAACCTGAGACCAAGTGAGTGATTCTAATTAAAAGACCGTGGGTTTGAGTCCCAGCCTGTGGGTTCAAGTCCCAGTCTGACTTTCGGCTGGATTTGAATCCTGTCTGAGTGGCGTAGTGTCAACAACACGCAGGAATGTGAGATAGAGGAGGGTCTGGTGCCCGCAGCTGTGAGTTCATGTGCCATTTAGGTGACCAGTTAGTTTGGACCACATGGCAAGGGGATAAGTAAGTAACACAGGTAAGATTAGAACTGATATGTGTTCCACTTTGGAGACTGGGTTCTTTTTTTCTATCTCTGGGTGATCCCCACAAACTGCTGTCCAGTCAGTCCCTCAAACACATCTCCCCTCTATTTCCTCCACATCTTCCTCAACTTCTTGTTTAAAATAATTTTTGTTTCTCTTTTCTTATTTATTTATTTTATTACTTTCAGCCACAGTGGGTCTTTGTTGCTACCCACGGGCTTTCTCTAGTTGTGACAAGCGGGGGCTACTCTCAGTTGCAGTGTGTGGGCTTCTCATCACAGTGGCTTCTCTTGTTGTGAAGCACAGGCTGTAGGAATGGGGGCTCAATAGTTGTGAATTGTAGGCTCTAGAGTGTGGCCTCAGTGACTGAGGCATGTGGACTTAGTTGCTCTGAGGCATGTGGGATCTTCCTGGAGCAGGGATCGAACCTGTGTTCCCTGCATTGGCAGGTGGATTCCCAACTACTAGACCACCGGGGAAGTCTTGTTTGTCTGCTTCTCGTTCTCCACACATCCCTGCCTCCTCCGTTCATCATTCGTCCAACCTCCGCTTTTTGTCACCCTTTATTTTGGCAGTGTTGGCTGACCAGGAGTCTCCCCCTTTGCTGGAGGATGGAGCATAGTCCATAAGACTGAGGAGAAATTACTTCTTCCTCCTTTATCTCACTCCCTTGCCAGAAGCAGATCACTCAGCATAAAAGCTTTGAACCATCTGAATGTCAGATTGTTCTCTAAATGACACATAACACCAAAACAGGCTTTATAACCTGGAATAACAAATAAGCACATTCCCTCCCCTCTCCCACAGTGCCCCATATGAACTGATTTCTTCCATCTAAATTCAAGCAGATTGTCCAATTTTCTTGTCCTTCCTCCTGTCCACAGTGCAGCTCTGGGGAAGAGCATGCTGTCATTTTGTCTGGGCTGTTTGCTTCAGGTTGTAATTGTTGAGGCTTAGGGTGACACTTAATGGAACATCTGTAATTAATGTGTCACTCAGGTGGCACAAAGGAGAGGGAACATGAAGGGATACATTTATTGAGATGGAAATTCAACAATTAAAATTCAACAATTTAAATTCAAAAATTTAAATACCCTATGAGTACCTACTAGGCACAGATTACTGCTTAGGACTGGGGCTACAGACTTGAGCAAATGGTCCTTAGTTTAAGGGGCACAGCCTTTGCAGAGGCAGCAGTTGTCAGAGAAGGAAAATGCAATGTTGTAAGTGTGATAAGGAAAATGTTCACAAATGCTCTGGCAATAGGTTAGAGTTAGGAAAACATATCTGTAATACATATGACAGTTAAGACTGTAGAGTATGCTGTCACAAACTGATGAACAATATTCTAATGCCAACAGAAAAATAGAAAAAAGCACGAATGGGACTATCCAAGTGGCCAATAAATATATGGCAATCAAAATAAGGTATTAATACTATTTTACCCATGGCAGACTGGCAAAAATCTGAAATGAGGGGAAGTGCCTTGAGCTGGTGAGGATGCTGGAAGAAATATGTGTTCTCATGTATCATTGGTGAAAATGCAAATCATGAGTCATTTTGGCACCATAACCATACCATATTTGTTTAACTTAAAAATATACATACCATTTGCTTTGTTTTAATTGGCCCTGCTTTTGGTAACCTATCCTATATAAATTTTATTTATTGAGACAATAAAATTGAAAATAGATAGCATGATCCTTCCATATCATGAAATATTAGGTAATTTAACAAAACTATGAAAAAATATGAGTTAGATGAATAACTATTGACCTGAAAGAATGTTCATTATGTATTATTAAAGAGAATTTCAAGTTACATAAAAAATATATAGAATAAGATTTTGTTTTTTGTAAAAACCATGATAAAACTCTGGCTCATGTGTGTATTGTGCATTTGTAAATGTTTAAAAGAGTACAAATAAAGACTGTAAGGTTATATCCAGGATCTTACAACTTCAGTGGGAAGGAGGGAGAAAAGGAGAAAGTGTAAAGAGACTATTTCTTTTTCATAAGGGTTTTTCCCCCCAAGAAAACTGGTTTCAGATTTTCTACTTTTGGAAAGATTAAGTAGAGGTACTCTTCCCTAATCTTCCTGCTAAGTAAAACTAAAATTCCTGGACATTAGATATAAAACAAGTATCAGAAGACTCTGAAAAGTGGAGAGAAAAAACCAGATTGGCTGAGGACCCAGGGAGCAACATATTGGTGAGTTCACTTGGTTTTATTTTCACCCCATATCCCAGACTGGGAGCTGAAGAAACCAGCAATCCAGAAGTTCTAGTGAGGCAGAAAAACAAACAAAAGAAAACAAAACACACCTGAATAAAAGCCTTATCTCTCTAGCCAAAGGCTCAGGAAAAGAGAAACCCAGCAAGTGATAAGACTATTTTGATTTGTAACTTTTTTTAGCCACATTGCACGCATGTGGGATCTTAGTTACTCAATCAGGGATCAAACCCACACCCCCTGCATTGAAACCACGTAGTCTTAACCACTGGACCACCAGGGAAGTTCCAAGAGATTGAACTTTAGATAATAAGTGCTCTGGTGCAGCCAAACACCAGAAAACTGTGGCCCAACTGCACTGGCAAAAGTTGAGTGGGGAGCCTTTGTTTGGACTTTTGTGAGACTCTAGTTAGTACCACAGCTCCCACAATGGGTAATATCAGAGAAGGATGATAAGGAAGCTGGGACTTCATCTATGCCAGCCAGTAACAAGTCCCCCATCCTCATCCTGTAGTATCAATGGAGACCATGTGCAGAGTCTGAACTTCCACTCTCAGCTGACAGTAATGATGCTCCTCTTCCTGTACCCTCTGGGGTGGTGCCAGAGGAGGCCTAAATCTTTATCACTGATCAGAAGTAACAAGGCCACTCCCACCAAGGTGTCCACTGAGAGCATATGGGGAGCAATTACTCCCACCCCTTACAGTAATGAGGAAACCTATACATGGATGTCAACCCAAAGACCAAGAGGAGAACCTGCATTTACATATCCATCTGGCAGGAACTGAGGGGCATGCCCTCTTTTGTTTCCAAAACGGTATCAGAAAAAATCCAACCAAAATAGAAGGTTTAAAATCCGAAGTGTCATAATATGAACATGTACAGGTTTCAATTGAAAATAATGCATCAATCCAAGCACCAGGAAGATCTCAGACTGAATGAAAAATTAATAGATGCCAAAACAGAAATAATAGAGATGTTGAGAAAGATTTTGAGGCAGCCATGATAAAAATGCTTCAACAAAAAATTGTAAACATGCATGAAAGAAATAAAAAATAGAAAGTCCTAGCAAATATAAGACATAAAGAAGAACCAAATGGAAATAATGGAACCTAAAAACATAATAATCGAAGTAAAAAGTTCAGGAAATGGGTTAATAACAGAGTAGAAGAGATAGAAGGAGGAATCAGTGAACTGGAAGATAGAATGATAGGAAGTACCCAATCTGAACAGAGATAAATGTACTGAAAAAAATAGAGGTTCAGGAACCTGTAGGACTATAGCAAAAAGATCTAATGATGTTCCAAAAATAGAGCAAAACAAGGATGGAGCTCAATATGTGCTTGAAGAAATAATGACTGAAAACTGTCCAATTTGGCAAAAGGCATAAACCTACAGATTTAAGAAGATGAATATACTCTCCAAAGGTTAAACCCAAAGAAATCCA
This sequence comes from Capra hircus, assembly GCF_001704415.2. Taxonomy (NCBI): domain Eukaryota; kingdom Metazoa; phylum Chordata; class Mammalia; order Artiodactyla; family Bovidae; genus Capra; species Capra hircus. Next base: position 22,861,684 of record NC_030832.1, read on the forward strand.
TGCCAAGACATGGCAGAGTTAATCTGTGACAACTTAAGACATAAGAAAAAGCTTGATAGCAGCCAGAGGGGAAAGATACCTTACCTGTAGGGGAAAACGAATTTGAATGATACTAGATTTCTAATCAGAAACCATGGAGTTCAGAGAGCGGTGGCATAACACTTTTAAAGTACTGAAACAAAGTAACTGGCAATTTGGAATCCTATACCCAGAGAAAGTATATTTCATCAGTTCAGTTCAGTCGCTCAGTCGTGTCCGACTCTTTGCGACCCCATGAATCGCAGCACGCCAGGCCTCCCTGTCCATCACCAACTCCCGGAGTTCACTCAGACTCGCGTCCATCAAGTCAGTGATGCTATCCAGTCATCTCATGAATAACAGTAAAATCAGACATTTTCAGATGATAGAAAACGAAGAGAATTTGTCACCAGCAGACTTGCCCTAAAATAATGATTAAAGGAAATTCTTTAAACTGAAAGACATGATAAAAGTAAGACTCTTAGAATACCAGCAAGGAAGAAAGAAGTAAGAAAAAATATAGGAAATACAATAGATTTTCATTCTTCTCTTGGGTGTTCTAAATCATGTTTCACATTTGAGGCAAAAATATAACACAACTGGATGTAATTCTAAATATGTATCAAGGAAATATTTAAAACATTTGCAAATCATAGAAGGAAACGAAATGTAAAGGAAGGTAAGTTTTCTGTACTTCACCTGAACTTGGATCATGTTTTTAAGTCTAGTCTACCAATCTCTTTCTTTTATTAGTATATTTAGATCATTTACATTTATTTTATTTATTTATTTATTTTTTAATTAAAAAATTTTATTTTTACTTTATTTTGCTTTACAATACTGTATTGGTTTTGCCATACATTGACATGAATCAGCCATCGGTGTAAATGAATTCCCAATCCTGAATCCCCCTCCCACCTGCCACCTCATATCATCTCTCTGGATCATCCCTGTGCAACAGCCCCATGCATCCTGTATCCTGTATTGAACATAGACTGGAGATTCATTTCTTACATGATAGTATACATGTTTCAATGCCATTCTCCCAAATCATCCTTCCTCTCCCTCTCCCACAGAGTCCAAAAGTCCGTTCTAAACATCTGTGTCTCTTTTGCTCTCTCGCATACAGTTATCATTACCATCTTTCTAAATTTCATATATATGTGTTAGTATACTGTATTGGTGTTTTTCTTTCTGGCTTACTTCACTCTGTATAATAGGCTCCAGTTTCATCCACCTCATTAGAACTGATTCAAATGTATTCTTATTTCTGACTGAGTAATACTCCATTGTGTATATGTACCACAGCTTTCTTATCCATTCATCTTCTGATGGACATCTAGGTTGTTTCCATGTCCTGGCTATTATAAACAGTGCTGTGATGAACATTGGGGTACACATGTCTCTTTCAATTCTGGTTTCCTCGGTGTGTATGCCCAGCAGTGGGATTGCTGGGTCATAAGGCAGTTCTATTTGCAATTTTTTAAGGAATCTCCACACTGTTTTCCATAGTGGCTGTACTAGTTTGCATTCCCACCAACAATGTAAGAGGGTTCCCTTTTCTCCACACCCTCTCCAGCATGTAGATCATTTACTTTTAATGTGGGCTTCCCTTGTGACTCAGCTGGTAAAGAATCCGCCTGCAATGTGGGAGACCTGGGTTTGATCCCTGGGTTGGGAAGATCCCCTGGAGAAGGGAAAGGTTGGGCTTAAGTCTACCTTTTTATTTGTTGTTTCTGGTTTGTTCCCTCAGTTTTTGTTTCTCTATTTTATTTTTCCTGTCTTCTTGATTTATTTAAATTCCATTTTTATTCATATGTAATGTTTTGGTGTACACATCTTTTGTATAGTCTTTTAGTAGTTGCTCTTGGTATTACAGTATATATACATAACTTACTACAGTCTACTGGTATCACAATTTTACAAGTTTGAATGAAATAATATGGACTGTGTTCTACAATCAAAATAGAATCAAACTAGAAACCAATATAATGCCGAAAGAGCTAGCCTATGCAATGGTGAAAAAGGAAATGAAATGTATACAACCTGGAAAAGAAAAAATAAATCAGTCCCTACAAATATACAAATAAGCAAAACTCCTAGGACTTATAAGTGAATCAGAAAGGTTTTAAGATGCAAGATAAACATTTAAAAACATAAAAAATTGTGTTTCTGTGTACTAGCAGTGAACATGTGGGGACTAAAGTTAAAACTACAATCCTATTTATAAGCTCTCAAAAATAAAATACTTCATAATAAACATGTACAGGACTTGTACACTGAAAATTACACAATGCTGATGAAAGAAATAAAAGATTTAATAAACGTAGATGCATACCATGTTCCTTGATTGAAAGCTTTAACATAGTAAAGATGTTAATTCTCCACAAATTGATAGGCTTATCACAACTTCTTTCAAAATTGCAGAAATATATTTTGCGGATGACAGACAAACGTATTCTAAAATTTACACAGAAAGGAAAAAGTTTGAAGAGCTAAAGCAGTTTTAAAAAGGAATAAAGTAGGAGGAATTACTTCCTGATATGAAGATCTTGTACATAGCCCCAATAATGTAGACTGTATGGTATTGGCTTTGTTACAAATGGGATTAAAAATTTTTTTTATTTTCTTACTTGGAAATTAAGAGCTTTAAAAATTTTAATTTGTCATAGATATTTTGTAAAATATAATAAGAGTAAATGTTAGAAAACAAAAAACAAAGGTGTACAAAACATCCTTGTATTTTTTGGGGGGAGGGTCAGGTTCTACAGACATAAATTTAGTATAAAAGTTTCTAAATGCTCACTCTCAACTTTTGCATTTCGTTGTGCATTGTGGACTGACACCAGTTCATGAAACAACTCTGAGCAGCACTGCTGTTGGGGATGGGAAGCTGATTAGGCAGGAATGTATACAAAATACTGTATTAATCAGAGTGGACTAGGCCAGAGTTCTCAAAGTGTGGAAAACTGATCCCAGGGCATCTCATAGTCATACTGATGTAAAAACTATTTCATAATAAAACTGGCACTCAGATAACTCAAAGCAGTGGCACAAACACTTATCAGTAGTCACTGTATTCTTCATCGTTACCCACCTAAATTATAAAGAATGTCAGTTTCACTTGTAAATATCCTTGGGGTAGTAGTAAAAGTGATTAATTTTATTAAGTTCTTGAGGCTTGAGTTTCTTTATTATTCTCAGTGATGAAATGGGATGAATGTAGAAAGCATTTCTGCTGCCAATTAAGGTAAGATGGTTGTCTTGAGAAAAGGTGCTTATGCAATTGATCTGCAAGCCCAACATTAAAGAGACTTTTCAAGATGGAAAATAATGCCACTCCTCTTGCTAAATTTTTGATTTCAAAATACAGCTTAGGAAAAAAAAATGATCTAGTTGCTTTTAAATGTAACTCCATTTTTTCTTGATAGAACAATGACAGATAAACGATGGTTATTCAGATATGGGTATTTCTTGAGAATGAATGAAATCTATGACTTCAGGGAAAGCAACTGACAGTATAGCAGATCATAAAGTTTATCCTCCAAGAGAAAATTAGAGTTTTGAAAAATGTGTATGTGCCAACAAGAGCTCAACAGCTTCCCAATTCTTAAAGACATTTCTGATGAAATGGGTGATGTTAAGGGATGTAATTTTTTAAATGTTGCATAATAATATGTGTCACTTTTTTGAAGTTCTGCGTAGTTTAGTGAACCAATAGTTTCCGAATGATCAATGCATGATGTTGCAAAACCATGCAAGTAAAAGACTCTTCAAACTGTATGATTGACCGATATATTTTATGTAGCAGAATAGGAAAAGTTCATTGATAGGATTTCATTGTCTATATTGCAAATAACCCTTAAGAAAATAAGCACTTGTCAAGTTTGAGGCTTGTTTCAAAGAAGAATATCCTCAATTATCTGAAAACATTCTTACAATACTCTTTTAAATTACACATTTGTATGAGGCTAGATTTTCCTTATTACTTCAACCAAAACAACGTATCACAACAGATTGAACACAAAAGCAGATATGAGAATTCTACTCTTTTCTATTAAATCATATGTTAAAAAGATTTGAAAAAAATATGCAAAACAACATGACTCTTCTTGCTAACTGCTTTGTTTTGGAATAAAATGTTCTATTTACTTATTTGTTTTATTTTATTCTTCATAAAAAGTATTTTACTCTATTACTATGTAATGAGTTACTTATTTTTAAATGAACAAATAGATTAGAAAATTTTTAAATTTCTGTTTCAATCTCAAATATGGTAAAAGTTGCTAGTTTTAATCCACATGAACAAATTTCTCTAAGGTTGTAAAGGGATCCTGAGATCAGTTTGAGAATTACTGGTCTAGGCTTGTGTGTGTGTGTGTGTGTGTGTGTGTGTGTGCACTCAGTCAGGCTCCTCTGTTCATGGAATTTTTCAGGCAAGAATACTGGAGTGGGTTGCAATTTCCTTCTCCAGGGGATCTTCCTGACCCAGGTATCAAACTCCTGTCTCTTGTGTCTCCTGCATCAGCAGGTGGGTTTTTTACCAGCTGAGCCACTGGGGTCTAGGCTTAGCTGTACCAGGCCATGAGCTGCAGATGACATAATTAAAACAGAGAAGCAGCCTGGGACGCTGAGAAGAACCCTACAACTCACATTGGACTGGTATGTAAATGAGAAATAAACCATTGTGTTAAGCCCCTGAGGTTTGGAGTTTGTTATGTAGCCCAGCCTAACCTAACCTGCCTAACATGCACACTCAAATCTGCACTTTAGGGACATGATTTCAGGAGTGGTGGGAAGGATTGGATTGGGATGGGGATGATGATCAGGATGAAACTGAAAACAGGGAAGTGAATTGTGGGGTCATTTCAGTGGTCCAGTGTAGGGTCTGAACTGAGGCTACAGTAGAAGGTTACAGCAAGGATAGAACAGGTATCAGTTCAGTTCAATTCAGTTCAGTCACTGAGTCGTGTCCGATTCTTTGCAACCCCATGAATCGCAGCACACCAGGCCTCCCTGTCCATCACCAACTCCCAGAGTTCACTCAGACTCACGTCCATCGAGTCTGTGATGCCATCCAGCCATCTCATCCTCTGTCGTCCCCTTCTCCTCCTGCCCCCAATCCCTCCCAGCATCAGAGTCTTTTCCAGTGAGTCAACTCTTTGCATGAGGTGGCCAAAGTACTGGAGTTTCAGCTTTAGCATCATTCCTTCCAAAAAAATCCCAGGGCTGATCTCCTTCAGAATGGACTGGATGGACCTCCTTGCAGTCCAAGGGACTCTCAAGAGTCTTCTCCAACAGCACATTTCAAAAGCATCAATTCTTTGGTGCTCAGCCTTCTATACAGTCCAACTCTCACATCCATACATGACCACAGGAAAAACCATAGCCTTGTCTAGACGGACCTTAGTCGGCAAAGTAATGTCTCTGCTTTTGAATATGCTCTCGAGGTTGGTCATAACTTTTCTTCCAAGGAGTAAGCGTCTTTTAATTTCATGGCTGCAATCACCATCTGCAGTGATTTTGGAGCCCAGAAAAATAAAGTCTGACACTATTTCCACTGTTTCTCCATCTATTTGCCACGAAGTGATGGGACTAGATGCCATGATCTTCGTTTTCTGAATGTTGAGGTTTAAGCCAACTTTTTCACTCTCCGCTTTTACTTTCATCAAGAGGCTTTTTAGTTCCTCTTCACATTCTGCCATAAGGGTGGTGTCATCTGCATATCTGAGGTTATTGATATTTCTCCTGGCATCAAAGACAGAATTAGCTGTATTTGGTTACCAGTTGTGGGGAAGTAGGAGGAGAAGGGGAAGAAGTCTTAAGAGGTGAAGTTTTGGTCCTGGGGAAATGTTGAAATTATTCATAAGATCAGTAACTCAGAATGCCTGGAAGAAATGTTGTATGTTTTGAAAGGAAAGGAAAAGATGATTTCTATTTTGAACACTTGAATTTGAGTTGCCTATGGGCTATCCAGAGTTAAAAATAACAAGTACTTAAGAACTTGTTATTACTATGTGCTATGCATTATTTTAGACACCAAAGATATGAACTCATTTAATATAGAGAACAATCTAATGAAGAAGGTATTCGTATTCTCCCTACTTTACAGTCTTGGGAGACCGAGGTGTAGGACTGAAATGATTCATCCAAGTGAAGTGATCTCCCAGCTAGCAAGTGACAGACTGGTGGCTGATACCCAAGTACTTGTGTCTTAGACATTATGGTGTTATTTAGACAGTATGTTATTATGTCTCTTGATGCTATTCTCTCATCACATTCTTCTATCTCTTGATGCCTAATAGCTAGTTAATGATCTGAGTCTTGTGTTCAAAGAGAGTTCTGGGTTGCCCCAAACATTAGATTGGATATTTGTAAATTCTATCAAAAAGTCACTTATGTCCACGGGGTGGAGCAAGGAGAGTGGGGTGACCTGAGAGATTAGGTTTGGCATAAATACACTACCATGTGTAAAATAGCTAGCTAGTGGGAACCCGCAGTATACCACGGGGACCTCAACTCGGTGTTCTGTGATGACCTAGATGAGTGGGATGAGGGAGGGCATAGGAGGGAGGATCAAGAGAGAGGGGATATATGCATATAAGTACATAGAGCCGAGTCACTTCATTGTACAGCAGAAACTAACACAATATTATAAATCAATTATATGCCAATAAAAGAAATTACAGCCCTAAAAAAAGTCACTTATGTCAGAAAGGATAATACGTTTCACTCTTACCCTCTGTCTGGCCTCACTGAGAGCAGCAGGACTGAGCAGATTTGTTAAACAGTCCTAGCTGGATGAGCCATCTGAAGGTGTGGCAGCTCCTCTTAGATTTCCCCACTTCATCGAAGGACAGCCCAGCCCATCGTAAGCCTGGCTTAGAGGACTATGTCTTTAAAACCAACAGGAGAATGAATGTCTGTGAAGGGATAGAGGCAGCCACCAGAGTTTCCCAAAGAACTGCAAGGATTCATCTTTGCTGAGTTGTCTTCTAGACTCTGGAGGAATGAGTGCCCTACACTGCAGGTCGCAGGGGACACCACTCGCATCTTATTCTATTTGAGGGATGAGTTCTGGAGTTGCTGCTTATACTGACATACCTCACTCTTACCATTAGCATCAGTTTCCCATTTTCCTGTAGACTGCTTCGTGAATTACTCTGTCAATATTTAGCGTGCCTCCTTGACAATGATTAGATCCTCAAGTCTACTCTTACCTCATCAAACATGATTTGGTATCTAATTTATGCTTATACCAAATCACAGCATTTTGGCCTCTCTGCTTTTATTAGATGCTGCCCGCTCATTGTGTAGGTGCCTGATTCAGTGTCTGAGTGAGGGAAGAAAAGAAAGCTCAGGGAACTCTACTCAGTCTTCTGTGATAACCTATATAAGAAAAGAATCTTTAAAAAAATGAATATATGTATATGTATAACTGAGTTGCTTTACTGTACACCTGAAACTAACAGATTGTAAATCAACTAAGCAGTCCAATAAAAATTTTAAAAAGTGATATCCAGGAAAATAATAACATATCAAAAAAAAGAAAGCCCTCAGATTTTTATGGGCTTCCCAGGTGGCATTAGTGGTAAACTGCCTGCCTGCCAATGCAGGAGATTTAAAGGACACAGGTTCGATCCTTGGGTTGGGAAGTTCCCCTGGAGGAGGAAATGGCAGCCCACTCCACCATTCTTGCCAGGAGAATCCAATGGACAGAGGAGCCTGTTGAGCTACTGCCCATAGGGTTGCAAAGAATTGGACACGACTGAGGTGACTTAGCACGCATGCAGATTTTCACATTCTCTGTGGGGCAATGTGAGACCTGTGCAGGGAAGAGATGGAAGGGCCTGATGGATATCTGTTCTCTTATTTAGGAGATTTTGCAAGGGAAGTAAAAAGAATATCCCCAGGAGTTCAATGTCACCTCAAGTTCCCTGCAACCCCATCCCAAGGAGCCTCTGTTAAAGCTGAGATGAAATCTACAAGAGATTTGTTTAAGGAGATACTGACAATCTCCTCCATTTATAGCCTATGCCGACTAAGGACCGACAGCTCTTTCAAGGCAAGTGTGAAATGGACAGATATGATGTGCTCAGATGTCTCATTGAAACAAAAGCTTTATTTCTTCAATTCAGACCCATATGTGTACCATACATCCTATGTTCTAGGCCCTTTAATATAATTTTTTAAAGTCATTATTTGTATTTGATTGTCTGGGTATTCTTATGTCCTTCAGCTCAGTAGGTTCACCTCGTCCTCTGAAACGTAAATAAAATTGGTGTTGGCCTTGTAAACATCAGAGTTCCTGGAGAGAGGAATGGTACCCTCTCTTTATAGAGGTGCGGGCAGGAGGAAGGAGCCAATCACAGGGGGTGAGGCACACAGGAACAGCAACAGTAGGGAGACATCACCACTGTGGGGGACGGATGCGGGGAGAAGCAGTGTTACTAGAACCTGGAAATGCTACGGGTGGGAGGGGGCCAACCATCCAGGATTGGTGGTGGTAGGTGGGCAGAACCAGAGCCCAGCTGGGGCCCAGGGGTAAATCCCCCACCATCTGTTTCCCCTCAATCTCTGAGCTCTTGCTGTCACCTCCTATTGGCGGCTTCTATCCAACAGGTGAGGGATACCTGGGGATTCGATCTGCAGAAGTCATTACTCCCTCAGCAAAGAAAGAGCAGTGAAGAGAGTGAAATGGGACCAGCACCAATCTCAATCCTGTATGTGGTGGAAAGCCATTTTTTTCTAGAAGTTGTTAGGGGACTTATGCTAGAAGCGGGAAAGGAGACCCAGAAGAAACTAGGTTATACTAGTGTAACAGTGAAACTCTGTGTCTCACAATGGTGTGCCCCTGTATTACTGCCAAGCAGGGCTTAGCCCCATATAGTCACTCAGGAACCCAGGCAAATGGTGCTCTCTCTGCTGGTGAGTTCTAAAGGGAACAGGAAGCCTTCTAGTGCTGAGGGTGAAAGAGAACCATGCATATGCTTTTCACTGCTTTGTTGTGAAAAATGATAGACATCATTCCACTCATGTTTAACTGGTCATCTCTTATTTCCTAACATCAGTTCCCTACCTTACTTGAAATCCCTTCCCCTGTCCTTTGAATTTCTCCACTCTTCCTATTAGCTGACTTAATGCTAAATTCCTGTTCATTTCTTATTCAAAAAGTTTAGATCTCCTTTATACTTGCTCCTGATGAATCTGTATTGCTTAGAGTGTCTTGCTCTCCTTTTTCGGCTGTGCCATGCAGCTTGTGAGATCTTAGTTCCCCAACCAGGGATTGAGGCCTTTCCCTCAGCAGTGAAAAGGCAGAGTTCTAACCCCTGGACCCCCAGGGATAGAATGTCTCATTTTATACTCTGAACTACCTACTGAAATATGATCTTATGAAAAGTTAGATCAGTTCTCTTCTTAGGAGAAATTCCAAGGTCAAATTTTAAGGAGACTCATTTTTGTTTCTTCACATACAATTTCTCCATTAAAAAAAAAAAAAAAAAGACAACCGAGAGTCAGAGACAGGGAGTGATTCACCCGTGGTCATTTAGTATTTAGTTCGTAGAGAAGGGAATGGCTACCCTCTCCAGTATTCTTGGACGGAGAACTCCATGGACAGAGAAACTTGTTGGGCTACAGTCCATGTGGTCACTAAGAGTCAAACATGACTGAGTGACTAACACTTCGCAAGTCTGTGTCCCTAGTTCTTTTCTTTATCCTGTACCATCTCCCTCTCTGTATCCTCTTCTTGGAAAAACCACTCTTCCTTTAATACTATCTGCCTGGTTTTACTGTGATCTTGTGCAGTTGAACTCTGCATATAAAGAAGCCAACACCTTGGTGAAAATCATTAATTTTCAGAAGCTTTTATTTCAGGGACTCCAAAGATAATTGCTAAAAATAGGTACCCTCCCCGCAAGACACAGTTAAAATCAACTCATTTTGTGGTCAGGGTTCCCAAAGGCATGAAGATGTGCAGAGAATGCAAGTGTTTCTGCAGCCGTGACAAATCTCTCACACGGATGGGTGTGCAATAAATAATGACTTCTCAGAGGGAGCCTTTGGTGCTCAGAATTGGGGCGGGTGGGTAGACATGCCTGGAGATGTCCAAGGAGGCCTGGGTTTTTTCAATAGGGAATACGCCCCATTTTGTATAAATATAGGAGTGCAGTGAGGAGAGAGCTTACTGGGGACCTCTTAGGATTATTGGTATTTCAAAAGTTCTGCATATGAAACCTTCTGTTAATGTTAGTGATTTTCTTTAGCCTCTGAAGCAGACATTCTAACTAGTATAAGTTCAAGGTCTAAAGGAAATTAGCAGCATGTTCTAAGTGGGTACCATTCCTATTTTCTCTATTCCCGCCTGTAGCCTGTAGAGAAAGGTGGCTCAGTTAACTGTTTTGCTTTTTAATAAGTGTGGGGAGGAAGCATATGCACTTGGGCAAGCCTGGGCTTACCTCCTGTTGGGCACTCCAGTGGGCAGGCTTCCATCCTTCCCTCTTTCTGTCCATGGTCTTCCTCCTTCCACTTCTCCCTCTCTTTCTTCTTCTCTATGAATCTCCCTGCTTCCTTCCATCTCTCTTCCTTCCTTTTTTGGACCTATTTCCTCCCGGACACCACACATGTTGGCCTTTCTCCCCCCTCTCCTTTTTTTGTGTAATAACACTGGAATTGTATTATTAAATGTCCAGTAATCAATTTAAATATTTGACATTTCAGAGGAGGGACATCTAGTCTTCACTGTAGCTGCTAGATTGTCCTAGCAGTCACTGAAACACATGTTTGGGATAGTAAGTAGATGCTCACTTATCAAGTGAGAAATTGATTGGTAGAGAAGCAAAATATCTTGAGGATAATATCTTCGTTTTTTTCTAGTACTTGCTTTTCTTCCCATTCTTTTTTAAAATGTTTACTTCTTTCTTTGCGGCTGTGCTGGGTCTTCGTTGCTGTGCTCTGGCTTCTCCAGTTGGTGTGAACGAGGGCTACTCTCTGGTTGGTGTGAACGAGGGCTGCTCTCTGGTTGGTGTGAACGAGGGCTACTCTCTGGTTGGTGTGAACGAGGGCTGCTCTCTGGTTGGTGTGAACGAGGGCTACTCTCTGGTTGAGGTGCGTGGGCTTCTCATTGTGCCGGCTTCTCTCGTTCTGGAGCACGGGCCCTAGGGCGCAGGCTCAGTAGCTGTGGAGCCCTTGGGCTCAGTTTCTCCTCAGCACGTGGAGTATTCCTGGGCCAGGGATTGAGCACGTGTCCCCTGCATTGGCAGGTGGATTCTTAGCCACTAAATTACCAGGAAAGTCCTTCATATTCTTTTCTAAAGATTTTATTTACTTGAATGTCTTTCTCCTTTTAAAGAAAGACCAGGCAGCCTCTTCTGTGTTTGCTGCAGCGACTCAGCCTGTAACTAGGTGGGTAAAACTGGACCATGTAGGTCATGCAGATTTATGAGGGGAGCTGTGTCATGCTCTCCAATTCAACTCTGTAAGTAAAAACCCATCCTTCTCTTGATCCTTTTCTGGGGCTTTGCATCTTTTCCTCAAATTGCTTAGAGTCCATATGGGAAGGAAAAGGCATGATTGACATCCCTGAATTTTCAACATACAGAGAGCTGTCTGCGAAGTCTTAAAATTTCCGCACAAGTGTAAAAAAGAAACTATTAAAAATAAATGAAGATAATTCCACAAAAGGACTAGTTACTGAGGAAAAGAACAATGTGGGGTAACAGGTGCTACTGATGGAGCCCCCAAGGCCAAAGTCAGCTCTTGGAAGAAGAAGGTCTTAGTAATTGGATGACTTTGGTATAGGTGAAAAACAGAGGCCTTTTATCTGAGTTCTAGCACCTTACTTTGTAGACGCAGAGTTTTTTTTTTTTTAAATAGGAATATTATTGCTTTACAATGTTCTGTTGGTTTCTCCTGTACAGTGAAATGATTCAGCTATATGTATCCATATATCTCCTTCCTCTTGAGGCTCTTTCCCACCCCATCCTCATCCCATCTCCCTAGGTTATCACAGAATACCAAGCTGAGCTGCCTGTGTTATACAGCAGCTTCCCACGAGCTATCTATTTTACACATCAGTTCAATTCAGTCGCTCAGTCATGTCCGACTCTTTGTGACCCCATGAACTGCAGCACGCCAGGTCTCCCTGCCCATCACCAACTCCTGGAGTTCACCCAAACCCATGTCCATTGTGTTGGTGATGCCATCCAACCATCTCATCCTCTCTCGTCCCCTTCTCCTCCTGCCCTCAATCTTTCCCAGCATCAGGGTCTTTTCCAATGAGTCAGCTCTCTGCATCAGGTGGCCAAAGTGTTGGGGTTTCAGCTTCAACATCAGGCCCTCCAAGAACATCCAGGATTGGTCTCCTTTAGAATGGACTGGTTGGATCTCCTTGCAGTCCAAGGGACTCTCAAGAGTCTTCTCCAACACCACAGTTCAAAAGCATCAATTCTTCAGCGCTCAGCTTTCTTTATCATCCAACTCTCACATCCATACATGACTACTGGAAAACACATACCCTTGACTAGATGGACTTTTGTTAGCAAAGTAATGTCTCTGTTTTTGAATATGCTATCTATGTTGGTCACAACTTTCCTTCCAAGGAGCAAGCATCTTTTAATTTCATGGATGCAATCACCATCTGCAGTGATTTTGGAGCCCAGAAAAATAAAGTCAGGCACTGTTTCCACTGTTTTCCCGTCTATTTCCCATGAAGTGATGGGACTGGATGCCATGATCTTAGTTTTCTGAACGTTGAGCTTTAAGCCAACTTTTTCACTCTTCTCTTTCACTTTCATCAAGAGGCTCTTTAGTTCTTCTTCACTTTCTGCCACTAGGGTGGTGAGGCTATTGCTATTTCTCCTGGCAATCTTGATTCCAGCTTGTGCTTCTTCCAGCCCAGCATTTCTCATGATGTACTCTACATAGAAGTTAAATAAGCAGGGTGACAGTATACAGCCTTGATGTACTCCTTTTCCTATTTGGAACCAGTCTGTTGTTCCATGTCCAGTTCTAACTGTTGTTTCCTGACCTGCATACAGATTTCTCAAGAGGCAGGTCAGGTGGTCTGGTATTCCCATCTCTTTCAGAATTTTCCACAGTTTATTGTGATCCACACAGTCAAAGGCTTTAGCATAATCAATAAAGCAGAAGTAGATGTTTTCTGGAACTCTCTTGCTTTTTCCATGATCCAGTGGATGTTGGCAATTTGATCTCTGCTTCCTCTGCCTTTTCTAAAACCAGCTTGAACATCTGGAAGTTCACGGTTCACATATTGCTGAAGCCTGGCTTGGAGAATTTTGAGCATTACTTTACTAGCATGTGAGATGAGTGCAATTGTGCAGTAGTTTGAACATTCTTTGGTATTACCTTTCTTTGGGATTGGAATGAAAACTGACCTTTTCCAGTCCTGGGGCCACTGCTGAGTTTTCCAAATTTGCTGGCATATTGAGTGCAGCACTTTCACAGCATCATCTTTCAGGATTTGAAACAGCTCAACTGGAATTCCATCACCTCCACTAGCTTTGTTTGTAGTGATGCTTCCTAGGCCCACTAGACTTCACATTCCAGGATGTCTGGTTCTAGGTGAGTGTGGGTGATCATACCTTCATGATTATCTGGGTCGTTAAGATCTTTTTTATAGAGTTCTGTGTATTCTTGCCACCTCTTCTTAATATCTTCTGCTTCTGTTAGGTCCCTACCATTTCTGTCCTTTATGAGCCCAACTTTGTATGAAATGTTCCCTTAGTATCTCTAATTTTCTTGAAGAGATCTCTAGTCTTTCCCATTCTGTTGTTTTCCTCCATTTCTTTGCATTGATCACTGAGGAAGGCTTTCTTATCTCTCCTTGCTATTCTTTGGAACTCTGCATTCAAATGGGTATATCTTTCCTTTTCTCCTTTGCTTTTTGCTTCTCTTCTTTTCAGAGCTATTTGTAAGGCCTCCCCAGTCAGCCACTTTGCTTGTTTGCATTCCTTTCTCTTGGGCATGGTCTTGCTCCCTGTCTCCTGTACAGTGTCACGAACCTCCGTCCATAGTTCATCAGGCACTCTGTCTATCAGATCTAGTCCCTTTTTACACATGATAGTGTATATATGTCAATCCTAATCTCCCAGTTCATCCCACCCTCCCCCAAAACCCCGTGTCCACGGGTCTGTTGTCTAGGTCTGTATCTCTATTCCTGCCCTAGAAATACGTTTATCTGTACCATTTTTCTAGGTTCCACATATATATGTTAATATGTGATATTTGTTTTCCTCTTTCTGACTTTCTTCATTCTGTATGACAGACTCTAGGTCCATCCAGGTCTCTACAATTAACAATCTAAATGGTTGGATGAATGGATAAAGAAGTTGTGGTACATATACACAAAGAAATATTACTCAGCCATAAAAGGAATGAAACTGGGACACAGATGGTTTTGAGTCATTTTAAGTCATTTATTTGTAATTTCAGCAGAACTTTAGCTGGGCCCCTCAGACTCAGGGCCTGGAGTTAGGGAGAGAACAGAGTCACACTAGGGGGTCAAGAAGACTTTTCCAGGAACTGAAACAGCAATGATTCTTGTCTTGGTTAGAGATACTTGTATTTTTCTTGAGCCAAGGTTGTCTCAGCTACTTTAGGAGTAGCCATGTTGGAAAAAGCAAGGCATTATTAAGAGCTGGAAGAACTTTCCTCACTATGAGCTCCTCCTTAATCACAGTCACAAGAGGCCCAGGGTAGGACTGGGTGGATGTGTCTTGTGCATCTGCTCCATGCCCTTGGCTCACCACTGATTGCAGGGTTGGTGCTAGAGGTCCATTTCCATGGAGGCTGCCAACAGTCTGCTAATATCTCATCTCCACGCTCACACCTCAGTGTATTTTCCTGAAGCCACGTGATAGCCTGGAAGAGCAGGAAAGTTAGTGAGCCCCTAGATAACCTTCAAAGGATAAAGGATGGGAGGCAGTGAACAAAGATCCTTGCCACCTCTCCTTCATAGAGACAATCCTGAGGTGCAACACTGTTCCTCACAAGGCCTCAGTGGGGCTGACCCCCAGCTGCTCACAGCATTAACCAGCTTAGAACTGCTCTTTTGGGATGGTTACCCTTTTCCTGCCTCATTCTCATCACCCCCTCACTGTTGCTTCCAGGGGTTACAGTCCAAGTAAGTACTCAAGTCCTCAGATATCACTGCCTTCAAAGCGACCATATTAAGACACTAGGTGGTTCATTCTATTTTTAATTTTTTAGGGAACCTCTATTCTGTTCTCCATAGTGGTTGTATTCATTTACCAACAGTGTAGGAGGGTTCCCTTTTCTCCACACCCTCTCCAGCAATTATTGTTTGTGAATTTTTTGATGATGGCCATTCTGACCATGGAGGGTGATACCTCATTGTAGTTTTGATTTGCATTTCTCTGATAATTAGTGATGTTGAGCATCTTTTCATGTGTTTGTTGACCATCTGTATGTCTTCTTTGGAGAAATGTCTCTTTAGCGGTTCTGGCCTTTTTTTGGGGGGGGGGGGTTGCCTGCTTTTTTGTTGTAATATTGAACTATTTGTACATTTTGTCTGTTGCTTTGTTTGCAAATATTTTCTCCCATTCTGAGAGTTGTCTTTTTGTCTTGTTCATGGTTTCCTTTGATGTATGTGGAATCTAGAAAAATGGTATAGGTGAACCTAGTTCCAGTGCAGGAATAGGGACACAGACACAGAGAATGGACATGCAGATAGAGAAGGGGAAAGGGAGGGATGGGATGAATTGGGAGATTTGGTTTGACATAAATATACTACCACTCCCCAGTGGCTCAGATGGTAAAGAATCTGCCTGCAATGTGGGAGACCTGGGTTTGATCCCTGAATTGGGAAGATCCCCTGGAGAAGGGAACCCAGTATCCTGGCCTGGAGAATTCCCTGGACAGAGAAACCTGGCAAACTACAGTCCATGGGGTTGCAAAGAGTCAGACACAACTAAGCCACTTTCAAATACATTGTGTGTTAGCCACTCAGTTGTGTCCCACTCTTTGCAACCCCATGAACTATAGCCCACCAGGTTCCTCCATCCATGGGATTCTCCAGGCAAGAACACTGGAGTGGGTTGCCATTTCCTTCTCCATCAAATACATTACCATGTATAAAATAAATAGCTAGTGGGAACCTGCATTATAGCCCAGGGAGCTCGGCTCAGTGCTCTGTGATGGCCTAGATGAGTGGAGTTGGGGTGCGGGAGGGAGGTTGAAGAGGGAAGGGATGTATGTATACATATCGCTAATTCACTTTATTGTATAACAGAAACTAACCCAACATTGTAAACCAAATATACTCCAATAAAAAATTACAAAAAATGACACTAGGTAATCTCTTGTGTGTCAAATGCTTGGAAGACTAAACTTTGGCAAGTGGAATTCTAGTTGATTTCTTTCTCTCTTTACCTTGTTTCTCATCAAGAGTTTAGGGAGTATGGGTGTCAAGTTCAGAGAAAGTAAGAAAATAGGTGGTAGAAAAGATTTTAATGCCACCTTTTCAGTAGCTTGTAGGAAAGTAGGAAAGGCAAGATTTGGGGAAAAAGTATATGACAGAGGTCATCACTTTTATTTGAATTAGTGTTAGCAGAAGCAGTACTGGGACTTTGCCAACCATGGAAGCAATTACATTTTTAGATCTTTCCCAATTGTATGAGGTTAAGAATAATGGTTTCATGTTTATTGTTTTATTTCCTATCTCTTTACTTATAGTTAGAGTATTTTTTCCTTATATTTATTCATCATTGTTATTTTTTCTATAAGTTGAATATTCCACAAATTATTTAACAAGCCACTTAGATGATATTTAGGTCAAGTGCTCTTTCTAACTAGTATAAGAAATGCTGTAATATATGAAAAAACAGCCAATTTTCCTCATTACTAAAGTACAGCACATTGAAGGAACAAGGGCTTTTTTCTATATATTTTTGTTGTAAACATTGACATGTTTGGTGATACTCCATGTATACAGTTTTTGCAGGGGAATTGGCACTGAGATTGACAGTGCAAATTGGTACACCATTTTGAAGGCACTTGAACAATTTCTATCAAAATTTAAGATGAGTCTATTTATTGTTGCAGCATTTCCAGAAAACTGTCCTCCAAATATGCTTACCTGAGTTCCCAACTATTACGCTTTATTGAGTGTGTGTGTGTTAGTCTACGAATGAAGAACAGACTAGCCAAGACGGGGAATTGATAAAGACTTTTCACTCCTTTCTGAATTTAATCCTGGAGATGTTGCAGAAGTGAGAGAGAGATTCATGGATCCTGTTGTTCAGTTGCTAAGTCATGGCTAACTCTTTGTGGCTCCATGGACTGCAGCATGCCAGGTTCCTCTGTCCTCCACTATCTCCTGGAGTTTGCTCAAATCCATGTCCATGGAGTCAGTGATGCCATGCAACTGTCTCATCCTCTGCTGTGCCCTTCTTTTGCCTTCAATCTTTCCCAGCATTAGGGTCTTTTCAAATGAGTCAGTTCTTCACCTCAGGTGGCTAAAGTATTGGAGCTTCAGCTTCAGCATCAGTCCTTCCAATGAATATTCAGAGTTGGTTTCCTTTAGGATTGCCTGCTTTGATCTCCTTGCTGTCCAAGGACTCTCAAGAGTCTGCTCCAGCACCACAATTTGAAAGCATCAGTTCTTTGGCACTCAACTTTCTTCATGGTCCAACTCTCATATCATGGATCCTAGAACATAACTAAAACTATGGAATCATTTGGAGAGGGTGAAAGTGATAGAGTGTTGGTACTAAAAGAGGTTCAGATGCCATAGATGATAGGTAGGCAAGGTGAGAACTTACGATTTGGCCCCCTTTTAGCTATTGCAGGCAGGGAAATGGGGCCTTAGCCCAGGGCTAGCCTGAGGCAGTTGGCATAATAGCCAGACATGGTTGGAGTTCTGTGGGGGTGGGATGCTGATGGCAAGGACTGCTGGTGAGCTGGCTGGCCTCTGGATATTCCCAACAGAGGGTGGCCGCTCGTGGAGAGCAGCATTGTCTGCAGCCTAGAACCTGGCCCATTCCCAGGAGAGGAGAGGGATAGAGGCAATAAAGGAAAGGACTGTGAAGGAATTGTTACACCAGCCTCTCTGACCTGAAATATCCTTCCCACAACCCTGTTTACCAGAAAAAATACAGAGTGGGGTCAAGGATGTTGCCACTAACCCCATCTACTCCCTCCCTTTACTTGTCACAGCCAAAGTACCTGATAGTTCCAAAGAATATGATCTCATAGGAAAATATAACAAGACACCAGATTCTATAATCTATGCCATAAGAAGCAGAAATAATGAATTAGACAGGTGTTTTTTTTTTTTTTAATAAGGGAAACCAATAACCTGATAGGAATAAGCAGAGATCTTAGGAACATAAACTAGGAATAAGAAATTTTGAAGAGGGCTTCCCTGGTGGTCCTTGCAATGCAGCAGACATGGGTTTGATCCCTGCTAAGAGAAGATCCCACATGCTACAGGGCAACTAAAGCAGTGCACCACAGCTTCTGAGCCTGTGCTCTAGAGCCTTTGAGCTGCAGCTACTGAGCCTGAGTACCCCACAGGCTGTGCTCCACAACAAGAGAAGCCGCTGCAATGGGAAGCCCCTGAACAACAACTTGAGAAAGGCTGTGAGTAGCAGTGAAGACCCAGTGCAGCCAAAAATATAAATAAATAAAATAAATTAAAAAAAGAAGTTTTGAAGAACCATTTGGAGATTTGGGACATGAAAAGTATATTGTAAAAAATGGAAAATATATTGTCAATGGGTAAGTTAGACAGCAGAATGAATACAGCTGAAGAACAAATTAGCGAACTGAAGGATTCAGCCAAAGAAGTCACCATAAAGCATTTGGCAGGGATACATCTTTGCAAGAAAAGAGAAAAGTTAGGAATTAGAATTCTGGTAGGAATCTCAGAAGGAGAAAAGGAATAAATGGAGAGGAAGTAGTAATTTGCCAGAATGAAAATGGGGGATGGTATTCAAGCAAACAGTAGGGGCCTTCTGGGCCCCAAGCCCCTGGGCTGTCACCAAGAGATTTTAATCCAGAATGGCACTGCCGCACAGTGGGTTTCCTGAGTGTATTCAAACATGGTAATTTATTATTATTTATTTACAAGAAACAGACTGTCTTTTGACCTTTCTATTCCTGTAGGGCTGGTTCTGAGCTATTGTAATAGTTTTTAGCACAAACAAGAATGCAACATGTGTAGCAATTTCCCACTCTGCTTCGTGGTCAGATTTTGATGGATAAAGGGATGCAAATGAGACGCAAGACCCTTGTTCAGCACTCTTCCCCTTGATCATCCTGTTCAGACACCAAGCATCTGAGCATCAGCTGCAGATTTTAACTCTTTTGTTCCCTCTGCAATTTTCTTCTGAAGTTCTTTTCCTTCCCTTTTTTTAAAAAAGAGTTTTTTTTGATGTGGACCATTTTTTAAGTCTTTATTGAATTCTGTTACCATATTGTTTCTGTTTTTTTTTTTTTTTTAAATGTTTTGACTTTTTGGCTGTGAGGCATGAAGAATCTTAGCTCCCCAACCAAGGATTGAACCCACACCCCCTGTATTGGAGAGCAAAGTCTTAACCACTGGACTGCCAGAGAAGTCGTAAATTTCTTTTTCTCTTTCTTTACCTGCTTTCTTTGCGTTTCTCAATTTGGCTATATTCTCTTTATTTCTTTTCTAATGTTTGTTGTTTCTTTATCTATATCATCTATTGCTTCATGCCACTTTCTTCTCTTCTTCACTATTTTCAGAGCTATTCATTGATTATTTCATCAATTTATCCACTCAACAATTATTATGAGAAACTATATCCCAGACACGACTGAAGGCACTGGGGTACAGTGAATAAGACAGAACAAAGGTATCTAAACCCACTCTAATGGGGAGAACAGAAAATAAGCAAGTCAACAAACAAAATGCAAAACACGAATATGGGTACTAATAAATGCAATGAAGAAAACAGTGTGTACTAGAGAGTGACAGGGGGTGGGGTGGGATGCTTTATATGGGGAGAGAGATGTCAGGGTAAGTCTGAGGAGGCGCCAGTTGAATTGAGATCTAGAGGGTAAGGAGGAATCAGTTCTGAGAGATCTGGTGGGAAATCATCCCAGGTAGAAGGAAAAGCATGTATAAACGCCCTGAGGTTGGAATGGTACATTCTTCTACCTTTTCTTCTTTTTCTTTCTCTTTTGTCATCTCCAGTAGGTTTCAGAATAAGTATCTATACATTTTTAAGGTAGGAACTATGTCTTTAAAATCTTCATTCCCTGTGGCCTGGTTTCTGCACCAACTGCTTGCTTACAGGTGTTTCCTTGCTTGCTTGAAGTTGTTCCTTTGGTGGCCACCAATGTCTTCCTAGCTATGGCAGTAATCTGAGAATAAAGAATAAGAATAAAAAATTAAAGAATAAAGAGAATAAAGAATATTAGCCCTTGACTCCCTTTGTCCAGTAGTTGGCATCTGTAACTGTCTCATTCTGTTTGAGGGTAGGTTTTTACTAGGGTAGGGAGTGTAGGAGAACCTTTATGTCATATGAAAAGCTACACAGACCCCTGTAAGCTGGATTGGGTACCCCTCTTGTGTGTTTCTCTAACCTCATCATGGCTGTTGGCTCTTTCTGTTACCTGTGGGTGATTCTAGACAGAGCTCATTTCCTTTGATCTTCACAAGGCTGCAATAAATTGAGTTATTAGCCTCTGTTTTCATCTCTTTTGTAATAGTATTATTTATCCATCTATCATGGCCTCATGGGGGGTGGGATTCACTTTCCTGGCTCTTGACCTTGTTACTCTGACCATTGAGATGTTAGTGGACATGTACAGGCCCAGGGGTGGAGTGCGCTTGTATATTAGGACTGGCCTTCTTGCATTCCTGTCATTACTATGGGATAAAAGTGTCTTAAGAGTCCAGCTCATCCCAGAGAAAAGGAGAGACAAGTTCAGCACACCTGAATTCAACCCAACCTAGATCAGTTGAAACCCAACTGACCCACAGATGGCTGAGCAAAAACTTAGTATAAATTTAACATAAATATAAACTCAATAAATATTCATTGAATAAATGCATATTGTTTCTGGCATAATTGTTTGTTTATAGGTCTGTATGGAGCTCTTTGGGGCTTCTCTGTTGGCTCACTGGTAAAGAATCTCCTGCCAATGAAAGAAACGCAGATTTGACCCCTGAATCAGGAAGATCCCCTAAAGAAGGAAATGGCAACCCACTCCAGTATTCTTGCCTGGGTAATCCCATGGACCATGGTAATCCCATGGTAATCCCAGAGGAGCCTGGTGGGCTACAGTCCATGGGGTCACAAAAGAATCGGACATGATTCTGAGCAACTAAAGAACAACAATGGAGCTCTTTGGGGGCAAGGGGTGTTAACATTTCTGCACATTAAGGGCAATCTATGATCCAGGTAAGTGATGGGCCCTCTGAATACTTTCTAGAATAGGTCTGAGGCTTCTTCAGGTCTCATTAGCAGCCTCAGCTTCTATGTACTGAATAATCAGCCAGGAGCCAAGTCAGATTCCTGCTGAATTCCTAAGGATTTCAGAGTTTGCTCCCTTGGGTCCTGATTTTATGACTCTTTTCTTATCATCATGAATTCTTAAGTGTAGTCTGTGCTTTATAAGGCTGGACAATCTCCCGGCTACTCAGTACCCAGGACATGCTACAGAATGATCTAAGGGTCTGCACAGTGACAAGGAACAATTTGATGTCTACTCATCATAGAAGGTGAGATGGTCAGATACATTCCCACTTATTGTCCATGACAACAGTAATGCCTCCTGATTTACAGGTCTCCAGGGCCTTCTTTTGCATTAAAGTGTCTGAGTCGGACTTTGCTTTGTCTGAGTATCTCGGCTCTGGCCTTGAGGATTTTGAAGAGGAACAAAGAGGAATTGATTCACATGGACTCTGTTGGGCAGACAGATTTGGGTGATGATTCTGAAGTGGTGTGTCTGTGTAGAGAAAGCTAAGATCTTCCTGCCTGAGCTTCGAGCCTTTTGTTTTTCTTTTCAACGTTTTTTCTCTTTTCTTTTGGTGAGAGCACCCTGCTTTTTTGGAAGGAGGGTAACTACCCTCCCCGCACTATACACTGTATAGTTGGACTGTCAAATGTGGTACTTGTATTGATTTGGGTTTCTGCCAAAACAGACCCTGGGTAGATGTGGAAGATGATGTTTGGAAAATATTAGATGCACTTTTGAAGAAGGCGGGGGGGGGTGGGCGGCCGGGAGGCGGGAAATGAGACTAGGAAAGGGTAAAGAAACAGTATAAGTATGCAAATAAGTAGATTACCGTTTTGGGCAATGAGGACTAGTCCCACCGGAGACATGCTTCAGAGTCATCCCACTGGGTGCTAGCAATGGGGGGCATCCTCTGACTTCTATCTCTGTTGTTTGAGAGTCAAAGGGAGACTCAGGATCTTGAGATGAGATGTTGTTCCTGGGCTGGCAACTGTCTACCAAAATTGCAGACAATCTTAGGTGAATAAGATGATGTGAGTTATTAGCAGCAGGGTTTTGTTTTGTTTTTTTGTTTTTCTAACATTTTTGGCCCAGCATGCAGGACCTCAGCTTCCCGACCAGGCATTGAACACACATCCCCTGCATTGGAACTATGAGAGTCTTAACTGCTGGACTGTCAGCGTTCCCAGCAGCAGCTTCTTAGTGCCATATCCTCCTCTCACCACAGGTGGGTACAAGCCCCAGGCTGGCCCAATCAGATGCCCTCTTCCTGGAATTTTGAGAAGAGTAACATAGGGGCTGGGAAATGACAAGTCTGTTCATCTTCATGTTGGGATCCAAAAGAGATTAGTCCTTAGTTCTTGATACTTTGACACCCAGAATGGTTCCAATTCACATTGTTTCTGGTTGTTCAGTTTTTCCTTCAATTCTCAGAGATTCTACACAAATCCTTCCATTAAACTCCCTTTTTATTAAATTAACTAGACCTGACTTCTGCCGCTTGCTTATAGAATATCCCGACAGATGCTGGGTCTGCTCCACAGGAAGCTGTCAGAGGAGTGGTCTTTCACGTGGCTTGAAATGAAAAGGGACACTTTAGACTCAGCAGGACAGGAGGCCACAGGATAATCTTTGCTCAAGTTTGTTGGAGACCTCAATGCCCAGTTTTCATTCTCAGCTCATACGTCAGCTAGCCCATTTCCCCAGTTCATTCAGTTCATCCCCCTTAGTTCATCATGAGGCTCTGGTATTGTGTTTGGATAGACATATGATGTAGTTTGGGCTTCCCTGGTGGCTCAGATGGAGAATCTGCTTGCAGTGAAGGAGACTCAGGTTCAACCCTGGGTAGGGAAGGTCCCCTGGAGGAGGAAGTAGCAAACCGCTCCAGTATTTTTGCCTGGAGAATTCCATGGACAGAGGAGCCTGGAAGGCTACAGTCCATGGGATTGTAGAGTTGGACATGACTGAGCGACTAACACACACATGGTATAGTACGGTTTGGTGTGATACGATGGTGTAATATAGAGGACTGTACATACCATGGCATGTTGACTACATTGTGAGTACTGGAACCAGACTCCCTGTGTTCAAATCTCAGCTCTTCCATTTACAGACTACACAGTCTGGAGAAAGTTACCTATCTCTTTGTGACTCAGTTTCTTTATCTGTAAATATGAAGAAATAATTGTACCTAGATTACAGGGTTGTCATAAAGATTAAATGAGTTGACAAAGTACAAGACACTAGGCAAGCGTATGTAAATATTAACTGTTATTATGCCTAAAGGCTGTATGCCTATTAGGTCTACATGGCCCTGTGCTTTTTGGATTCAAAACTCTGCTTCCTTAAACTTGTGAAAAGCGTGGTTTGCAAGATGGGCTGTCCTTGCTTGAGCCAGGGTCAGTGTTTGCTTTAAAAGACAGAGAAAAGTACATCTTTACTCACCTACTATGTGCCATGCATCACGACAGGATCATAACCTCTCTCAGAGAACAGATATTAATACTATCAATATTATTGCCATATTACAGGTGAGAAAGCTAGAGCTCGAAAGATGAAGTAACCTGACCTGACCTGGTTCACTCAGCTAGTAAGAGGCAGAAATGCTATTCTCCCAGGTCTGTCTGATTCCAAACTTTGTGTTGGTTCCACTGTGTACATAAGGGGTCTCCAACCCTAGGCCATGGACTGGTACCAGTGGGTGGCCTGTTAGCAGCAGGGGTGCACAGCAGGGGGTGAGCAGGCTGGTGCGCAAGCTTCGTCTGTATTTGCAGCTGCTCTCCATTACTCACATTACCGCCTGAGCTCCACCTTCTGTTAGATCAGCAGTGGCATTAGATTCCCATAAGAGTGGGAACCCTACTGCGTTTGCATCATCTGGAAGCTATCCCCTGACCCCACTCCAGGGAAAAATTGTCTTCCATGAAACCGGTCCCTGGTGCCAAAAAGGTTGGGGACCGCTGGTGTACATGACTTCCCCAAGCCCCAAAGCAAATGAATAGCTGCCCTTTCTCTTCCCATTGCCCTCGCACAGGTCCTATCCTCGCTGTTACCTTCTGAAGCTGTGGTTTTGACATCAGAGGTACTGGCTGCATCGCTGAGTGGCCGTGGGCTCTTATCCTACTCCTTTTGCTTTGTTCAGTTCAGTTCAGTTCAGTTCAGTCGCTCAGTCGTGTCCAACTCTTTGCGACCCCGTGAATTGCAGCATGCCAGGCCTCCCTGTCCATCACCATCTCCCAGAGTTCACTCAGACTCACATCCATTGAATCAGTGATGCCCTCCAGCCATCTCATCCTCCGTCATCCCCTTCTCCTCCCACCCCCAATCCCTCCCAGCATCAGGGTCTTTTCCAATGAGTCAACTCTTCGCATGAGGTGGCCAAAGTACTGGAGTTTCAGCTTCAGCATCATTCCCTCCAAAGAAATTCCAGGGCAGATCTCCTTCAGAGTGGACTGGTTGGATCTCCTTGCAGTCCAAGGGACTCTCAAGAGTCTTCTCCAACACCACAGTTCAAAAGCATCTATTCTTCAGCACTCAGCTTTGTTACTTATTTTTCTTGGTCTGTGTAGAAGACCAAGGACAACACTTCCTAAGGACAGTTTGGCATCTGACTTGGAGCTGATGAAGGAGAGGGCAAGCTTGGTGGTTAAGTTCCCTGGGCTCTCTCCGGGACTGCTGGGGTCCAAGTCACTGTTTTGCACCTTCTTTGATGTGCATCTTTGAGCAGGTAACGCCATCTCTCCAAGCCCAGGACCCTTTATCTGTAAGAGAGGAATGGAAATGATAATAGTTCACTCTTAAGGTGTTTGTACACATTAAGAGAAATCAATATTGGGGAAAAATATTTAAAACATTAAAAAAACTTGGATAAAGGATGACTTTCCAATCAAACCAGACTATAAGCCCAGAACCCAAGAAGAAAAAGATAGACCCATTGACTATATTAAAAACCAAACCAAACATAAAGCAAAAGAACAAAACAAAATCAAAGGCTAAACAATAGGATGAGGAATTTTTTCAATAACACATATGGTAGAAAAGTATTAATATTCCTAATATGCAAAGACCTCCTATAAACTAAGAAGAAACAGGTAAAGGTAAAAGAAAATTCAGCAAAAAGACTATAATTAGACCTCTTACCAAATGACCAGTCTCCAGATGAAGGTCTCCAAATGACCAGTTGGAATCCAAAAGGTTCAGGAAATGTAAATTAAAGCTAACACAAGATAGTACTTTTTTTTTTTTTTTTTTAACCATCAATTGGGGAAAAAGAGCTAAAAAGAGAAATCATCTCAAGCTGACAAAAATGTGAGGGAAAAAATCCTTTCATATATCTCTGGTGGGAATAGGAGATGTGACAAGAAGTAATACTGGAAAAAATAAAATATTTGTTAAAAATAAACTACGCACACTTTTTACCTAGCAACCCAACATTTAAGAATCATCTTGTTTAAAGAAATCGCTTCTATATTAAAATAGATGTTCAAGGATCTTTATTCAAATCTTTGGGGAAAAATTCAAAACCAGTCTGGATATTCCTCAAGATAAGGCTGGTTGAATACATCATTCTGTACCCACTGAGGAATCTATTACAGTCATTAAAAAGGAATAAGTATAGGGAACTCCTTGGTGTTCCAGTGGTTAAGACTCCAAGCTTTCACTGCCATGGGACTGGGTTCAGTCCCCATTCAAGGAACTAAGGTCCTACAAGCTTCGCAGCACAGCACAGCACAGAAAAAAAAAAAAAGAGTATAAATAAGCTAGTGTTTCTGTACACTGGGATATTGGTGGTGGTTTGGTTGCTAAGTTGTGTCCGACTCCTGCGACTGCATCGACTGTAGCCTGCCAGGCTCCACTGTCCATGGGATTCTCCAGGCAAGAATACTGAAGTGGGATACTACTACTCAGTGTGAAAAAGAAGTGAACTATTGATACATACACCAACTTAGATGAATCTCAAAGGCACTACGCTGAGTGAAAGAAGTCAAACTTGAAAGGTTACAGGCAATGTGATTGATATAATCTTGAAATGAAACAACTGTAAAGCTGGCAAACAAATTAGTGGTTGCCAGAGATTAGGGGTGCAGGGAGCAGGGTGTGATTACAAAGCAGAACAAGGGAACTTTTTGAGGTGATAGAAATGTTGTATATCCTTACTGTGGCAGTGGTTAGTTATATGAATGCATAGATGTGCTAAACTTCATAAAATTGCAGACTCCTAAAAATGTTGGTTTTACTGTATAGCAATTTACAAAAAAATTAACAACAAAATTATATCTCAATTGATTGACCTGGAAGGGTCTCTATGATACATTCAGGGAGAAAAATGTGGTAAAACACGGTGTATAATATGATTCTAGTTATAAAATATTTATTTATTGATTTGATTTTCGGTTGTGCTGGGTCTCCTTGGTGTATGGAAGCTTTTCTCTAGTTGCGGTGAGCAGGGGCTACGCTTCATTGCAGTGCAAGACTTGCTGCACCATGGATAAGACAGGGGACAAACCTTGAAATTGTTGAGCCCTTGGCGGGGGCCCTGGCCAACCAAACCGCAGTGTGTAACAACATTCCAAGTTTTACAAGACAAAACAAACAGCATTAACATGAAACCAGAGCTGTAATTTGCTCACAGATTGATGATGATATCAATTTGCATCCTGGGATTATAAACCAGCACCAAACTGCATTCTCTGAAGTCTCATCCACAGAGCAGATTGGCTGCCTGGGACCTTTTCCCAGTTGAGACTCCAGATGTGCTGTGACACAGAACTTCCCAGCATTGTTTGAATCTGGATGTTGGTCAAAACCCAATTTGGTGATGTATCCTCTGCTCTTTATATTTCTCTTTTCTTTTATATTGAAAGCAACATAGATAATTCTCTAACAAATATTGATATTACGAATTTGTATAGAACGAGTGGCTTATTTTGTTAACAAATCCTTTGAACCAGAGACGAAAGTGAAAACTTTTGGTAAAACAAGGAGTGGCTTTGGAAAATAATGAAAAGGGAACTTTTACTTATTAGCTTATATTCTTCTGTTTTATTATACAACTGGCCATGGTATTTTTTTTTTAAACCAAAAGAACCAAGACACTTTAAAATGGAGATAAGACCAAGCAGAGAATCTCTTTCCATTTTCTCTGATAGAAAACTGAACTATTTCTCTGTCACTGGTTGTATGAGATTCACAAAGGCAGCCATAAAAAGTATACATTTTTTCTCTAATATTAAAGCAATTCCTGGGTTTGTTGATCCTAATGTGAAGGTGAGATTTGTCTGATATAGATCTGTGAGGTCAGTCTAATAAATCACTCTGCTGGTCACTGTATTAGAAATTCAATGTTTGGAGACACAACTCTCAATGTGTCTATGCCTCCCCAGACACCACTGGTCCTCATCCCCATTGCTTACAACCCTGATGGGTTGGGCTGGACGAATCTGGAACTGGACATTCCTCTCCACATGTCTCCCTTTTATGCTTTGGAGCTGCTCCTCCTTCTCCGTTTCCCTAAGTGCCCAGAAATAACTTACTGCAATTGAGAATACAGAGGTTTGCTTTGGTCCTGCTGGAAAAACTGAAAAACATATAGTCTACTAAGCAAAATTATATAGAAGACTAGAGTAGCTGCAGTGATGGTGGGCAGATCCTTAGGCAAGACCTCAAAGTGACAAAATGCTTTTTCCATTCCCTTAGAATGGGATCCCTTAAGAGGCAGGTTCGCTTTGTCTAGATATATCAAGACTAATATACAAACAAAATTTGTACTAACTGTTAACAACAAAGCCGGCAGCCCACTGCAATGATAAGAATTTTCAGGTCTAATCTTCAGGATGTCTTCCAGTCACTAAAGCTGAAATATGGGAAAAGATATTAAATGTATGATTGGTGGAGAGCTCACCTGGGAACAATGTGACTTTAGAACAAGACAGTCTCAGGTCAAATCAGAGCTCCAGCATCAGCCGCATGACCACAGGCATGTGGATGAAACACTGCAGTTCAGTTTTCGTCATCTGGATAATGGAGATCACAGTACTGCTTTAGGTAGTATCCTTGGAAGGAAACTCTGAGATGGACGGCTGCAGGTAGAGGCTTATTGGGGAGATACACTTGTGAAAAAGTGGGCAGAGGGGTGAGCTGACCTGCAATGTGCTTGCAGCTGAGGCCTATAGAACTTGAACAAGAACTTGACCTGGGACAGACTTCCAGAGTCCCAAGTTGAGAGAGAGATGAAGAGCCTTTGAACCCTTGATCCAAAGGATTATTGGCCAAATGCCATCCCCTGGGACAGTGTGTGACCTTGGGTGATGTAGTTCCCTGTAACTAATCACAGTTTCTAGTAAGAGGTACAATTGCGAGCCTCCAGCAGCCTATATTCCCAGGTGGACTGCTTTGGCTCTGCCCCCCCCCCCCCCCCCGCCAATATTTATTTATTTACTTACTTGGCTGTGTCAGGTCTTAGCTGTGGCCCGCAGGATCTTTTATCTCCGTTGCAGCATGTGGGTATTTGTTTTAAAAAACTTATATGAAAATTCTTTTATTCATTAATTTATTTTAAAATTGGTGTAAAGAGCTGACCCATTGGGAAAGACCTTGATGATAGGAAAGATTGAAGGCAAAAGAAAAGGGGGCAGCAGAGAATGAAACGATTAGATAGCATCACCAACTCGGTGGATGCGAATTTGAGCAAACTCCGGGAGATAGTGAAGGACATGGGGAGCCCGGCGTGCTGCAGTCCATGCGGTGGCAAAGGGCTGGATAAAACTTAGCAACTGAACAACAACAACATAATTGATTTACAATGTTGCGTTAGTTTCTGCTCTACAACAATGTGAATCACCTATACGTATACATATATCCTTACCCTCTAGAGCCTCCCTCCCACCCCACCCCACATCCCAGCCCTCTAGGTCATCACAGAGCACTAAGCTGAGCTCCCTGTGCTAAATGGCAGCTTTCCACTAGCTATCTATTTTACACACGGTGGGATTTTACTTGCGGCGTGTGGGATCTTTTTTAATTGCGGCATGTGAATTCTTAGTTGCAAAATGTGGGATCTAGTTCCCTGACCAGGCACTGACCCTGGGCCCCCTGCATTGGATGTGCAGAGTCTTAGCCACTGGACCACCAGGGAAGTCCCTTTATTGGCTTGGAAGAGGAGATCTTGGTTGTGTTCCCCCAGGATTTACAATGAATACACACTCTAGGTCTGTTCAGTTCAGTTCAGCCGCTCAGTCGTGCCCGACTCTTTGCGACCCCATGAATCACAGCAGGCCAGGCCTCCCTGTCCATCACCAAATCCAGGAGTTCAATCAGATTCGCGTCCATTGAGTCAGTGATGCCATCCAGCCATCTCATCCTCTGTCGTCTCCTTCTCCTCCTGCCCCCAATCCCTCCCAGCATCAAAGTCTTTTCCAATGAGTCAACTCTTCGCATGAGGTGGCCAAAGCACTAGGTCTGTAGGCAGTCATAAAATTACTTAGCAAAATGTCAACCATACCAGAGGGTATCTAGGAATATTGATCCTTTTCCTTTCCTCCCTCTTGAGAAATATTTGTCAATGACTTTGATATAGTGTGATGTTTTTCCCTATCCATGCTGCACTGAACCTCCCCAATCACCAGAATCTTGGCACCCACCAGAAACATCTCTCTTCCTCGGGTAGTACAAAACAAGCGATCATAAAGCCTTAATCTCCAATTTATTTTGTCTGTCACCCCAGAACCTGTAACCTCTCGGCAGGTAAGTAATGAGAGGGTTTTCTCTTATATCAGTATGTACTGCTATATTTTTAACCATATTTTTTCCTACTTGGAGATTTTGGAGACCTCTCTTCTTTTCCTAGCAATATACTTAATGAAATATGGCCCAGATAGCTGAGACTGAGTAAAGAGAGACACTTTTAGCAAAAGACTAAGGTCATTCATTAGACATTAATGTTGTTATTGCCTTCGGTAGCAGGTGACTTTGAACTCAAGCTTTCAGGGACACGCCCTTCTCAGAAATCCTGTTCTTACTGTCCAGACCACATGTGCTCTGGAAGATCTTCCATTCTGCTATTTTATTCTATCTTCTCTCTTCTTATAATACAAGGTGGCATCCAGAACAGGGTAGGGGCAGGGCTGGAAGAAGGGTACACATGGTTATTGCAATTTTTGGTAGGTGGGGGTCATTTGGAAGAACGATAAGAGGCATTGGGTATATCCATTGTGAAAAATCGATGCCCAGGTCTTTGTGTGAGTGAGCAGAGTAGCTGAAGCAGAATTGACAAAAGAATAAAAGTTTTTAATTGGTGGGATCCATCTAGCGATTAATATTCTGTTGGTTGAAAAGTAATTAAAACCAATCTAAGATAACATCGGGGAGGGTACCTAGTGGCTCAGATGGTAAAGAATCTGCGTGCAATGCAGGAGACCCAGGTTTGATCCCTGGGTCAGGAAGATCCCCTGGAGAAGGAAATGGCGACCCGAGGACAGAGGAGCGTGGTGGGCTACAGTCTATGGGGTCCCAAAGAGTTGGACACGACTGAGTGACTAGCATTTTCACTTCAAGATAACTTCAGGAAGAAAATCTGTCTTTAAAAATACAGTAGTGTTGGATTCCCTTGGTGGTCTAGTGGTTAAGAATCCACCTGTTCAATCCCTGGTCGGGGAAGATTCCGCATGCCACAGGGCAACTAAGCCCGTGCCCTAGAGCCCATAAGCTACAACTACTAAAGCCTATGAGCTCTAGAGTCAGTGCTCCGCAACAAGAGAAGTTACCACAATGAAAAACTCATGCACTGTATCTAGAGAAAGCTTGTGCATAGCAGTGAAGACTCAGCACAGTCAAAAATAAATAATAAACAAAATTTTAAAAAATGCAGCAGTGTTTTATAAAACCCAAGAGCATGGGTGCAGCTGGTCTCAGAAGTAGACTTGAGTCAGGAAACCCAGCAGACTTCTCATTTACTCACTTCTGTTTCTCTCTACATATATGCTTCGGTGGGGGAGGGAGGGGGGTTGAAAATATGTCCTCCAGTTCTTTGACAAGAGGTGGAGCCTAGTTCCCCACCCCTTGTGTGTGAGCTGAACTTAAGTGGCTTACTTTGAATGAATAGAATGTGGCAGAATGATATTTTGTAACTTAGGAGCCTAGGACCAAAAAGGTATCATGGCTTCCTTGCTGGTCTCTTATGGATCCGGGGAGGTCATGTCATGTCATGTCAATAGCCATGTGGACAGGTCCATATGGGGAGGAATTGCCAACATCCATGTGAGTGAGTCATTTCAGAAGCTGATTCTTCAGCCCCAATCCAGCCTTCTGATGCTGCAGTTCCAGCTGACATCCTGCCTACAACTTCAGGAGACTCCCTGAGACAGAACCATACAGCTAAGCGCCTTCTGAATTCTTGATCCCCAGAAACTGTGAAATAACACATTTACTATTTAATCTGTCAAGTTTGGGGTTAATATGTTACTTAGCCATAGATAACACATATAGGATTGGCAATAATCACTGCTGATAGCTCTCCGCTAGTTAGTCATCAGAGATGGGAGTCTTAATCCTATTTCCAGTTGCCAAGAGGAAAGATTCTGACTGACACAGGTGGGTCAAGTACACAGATGTGATCCAGTATATTAAGGTCAAGGTGATGAGCAGCATCATATTAGATTTACCTGAGGCTTTCTAATGTAACCAAGGAAATGTTGAGGTGTTTTGGTAAGGACACCCCAAAGCAAATTCCACAGTGGGACAAGACTCTATTTCTCTGATCACAAGAGTGTCTCCTAAGGAAGTTGAAGCTTACCTTGGTTAGAATACAGTGGTTTGAACTTAGGTGTCAATTCTAACCTTGGTTAGAATACAGTGGTTTCAGCTTAGGTGTCAATGCCATATGTGAAATACAAGCACGTGATTGGGTTTAGCTGCGTGTGTACTGTCGATTCAGTTGGGTCTGACTCTTTGCAACCCCATGGACTGTAGGCCACCAGGCTCCTCTGTCCATGGGATTCTCCAGGCAAGATTGCTGGAGTGGGTTGCCATGCCCTCCTTCAGGGGATCTTCCCAACCCAGGGATGGAAGCCATGACTCCTGCATCTGCTGCGTTGGCAGGTGGATTTCTTTAGGGAAGCCTTGGCTTTAGGTGTATGTTGTACGTTTGCAAAGATTGGTGGGTTCCTTGTGCTTTGGCAGCCTGTTTGCTGGATGCCTGGGTACACTTGAGGTGTTGGTTTAGCCTAACCCTGCACATCTGGCCACTTTAAAGTTGCTGGACATTTTCCAAAATTTCTTCTGGTAACAGCAGATTTTTTTTCAGAAATCTTCCATTATTCTTATCGTATATAGAAAGAACATAAATTTACTTGGCTTATCTAGAAATAAAACTTAGAATTCTCTCCCTTCCCTCCAGTAGGTCTAGGGAAGAAAGTAAACATGTACGTCTTGATGTTTTCCTTTTATAAAAAATAAATTATTGATTTGGCTGCACTGAGTCTTAGTTGAGGCATGCAGAACCTTTAGATGCAGCGTGTGGGATCTAGCTCCTTGACCAGGGTTTGAACCTGGGCCCCCTACATTGGGAGGGAGGAGCCTTAGCCACTGGACCACCAAGGAAGTGCTGTCTTGATGTTTTCTGATTTGTAAGCCAAGTTAAATAACTTAAAAATGATGTTATAAATTAACTCAATGAGGTCATAGAGAGTGAGTCAATTATTATAATGCTGATGTTACATTGCAACTTCTGGGTAAATGAACTTTTCACATAATAAACATTACACTAACAAAAAAAAAATTCCCAGGGTAGACCTATGTATTGTCTCAGGATTAGGGGTAACATTTGAAAGAATACAACAACTTTGGAAGTCACGATATCTTAGGGAACTTCCAATAAATGAGCCAGTATGCCATTCATGATCATAAGGTATAGAACCAGTACAAATGTGCTAAGAAAGGACTTTCACCCTCATCCATTTTCATGTTTATAGTCTTAGAATCTTCATGGAAAATATCATCTAAAGGTTGTTACATATTTAACCCTTTCCTAACAGGATATAATGAGATAGGTCAGTGCTTTGTCTTCTCAGCTGTGTGCCAGCAGTCTTCCCGTTCCTTCCAAATATCCTCCTGTAAGTGTCAGCTACAACTTGGAGGCTCTGTTGTCGCCTTAGGACAGTGGGTCCACTGCTGATTTTACATCCAGATTTGTGAGTCTAATACTCACTGGCCAGTTTTCCCTTACAAAAGGACATAATGATAGCAGCTTAATTGTCAATCCTAGTTTTTGCGTACTGGGAGTTTTAAAAATTTAGGGGGGTGCTAATATTAACCCCAAATTTCTTGGTATTAGTGTTTTTGGACTCTTTCAAAAAGGCCTGATGCTGGGGAAGATTGAAGGCAGGAGGACAAGGGGACAACAGAGGGTGAGATGGTTAGAGTAACTTGCATACTGACTCAATGGACATGAGTTTGAGCAAACTCCGGGAGTTGGTGATGGATAGGGAAGCCTGGAATGCTGCAGTCCATGGGGTCACAAAGAGTCGGATACAACTGAGTGACTGAACTGAACTGACCCATATTACCACACATTTCAGGCTATTTTGTACTTTCAGAACCACTGTGTCAATGTACACGCCAAAAGATAGTTTACGGGAGGACTTTCACCTTTCCATCAGAGTACCTGATGGTTTCATAGGCCCTGGTCAGTTACTCAGTAATTAGACTCCAAATGTAAAGGATGACCACATGTCCCTAAAAATGTATTTGATTATCAGTGTCATAGAATATTCATGTTTATTTATATTTTTCTTATACCAAGTTGCCTTTTCATGATCTTTGCTTTTTTATAATGGAATTAGAATATTTTCTTGATCTTTAAAGATTTTTATGTAGTAAGAATATTGTTTCTATGTATTTTTAATATTTATAAAGTATTTTATATTTTCTATGTAATTCTTGCCTTTGAGGATTTATTTTTTAAATCTCTGAAACAGTTTATATAACATGGGCAAATAAAAAATAAAAAGTATCTTCTTCATTGTGGTTAAACAGTTGGCTTTAACTGATTTAATATAGAGACAAGTTAGACATTTTAATTTAATGTAGTATTGTAGTATAAGCTTGCAGTTTGGGGTAAGAAAAAAATTTCTAAGTTTAATTTCCAGCTCCATTACTTTCTGTCTTAAGGCATTTAACTCTCTCAGATTTGGTTTTCTTAGACACAAATTGAGGATAATGCTAATGGCTGTGATGCTGGATTATTCTGAGGCTCAAATTACATAAAGCGCATGGAAGATACTTTAAACTACAATCCTGACATATATAACTTGCTCTGAATCTAATCTTGATGGTCAGTCCTTCTGAGATTGCTTCCAGCTGCCAGAATTCATGACACACTTGACTTGGATGAGGGCTGAAGAAGTAGACAAATGGTTTTGAAATGACAAGAAATTTCAGTAGTTCCTCTGTGACCAGTGATGGAAAAGATAGTTCTCTTTTTTATAAAAACAATAATCTTAAACTAAATGGCGAGAGAAAAGGAGGATAGACTGAGGATTTAACCAGTATTGTGGACGTTGCTCTGGCAGGGGAACAGGAGACAAAAAAAAAAAAAAAAAATCACTTCTGCTTTTCTCAGACACACCTAACCAATCACAGATGAGCCCTACGCTATATTTTCACCAGTATCCCAGGAAAGTCACCTCGGATGGGGTTATTTCCTCTCCTGGTCCATACCTATACATCACATTGGGGGAAACTGATTTTTGACCAGTGAAACAGAAAATCACAGTTCTCCATATTTAGTCCTGACTCAGCATCAGTTAGTGGGAGTGCATACTAAATTATGTGTCCAATGTTTGAAAACAGAAAATGTATCCTGGGATTTAAGCTGATCATTTAACCTTCCAAGTCTTACTTTCCTGATAACTCTATAAGTATGCTGTGCTAATTACATAAGATAATGTGTAGAGAAACTTGTTGTAAGCTGTAATTATGTCATACACAGAACAACAATAAACATAACTTTAAACAAAATGAATATTTTTATTTTGATAGGCAATAGCTGAACTTGGTTGCTGTGTTGTGCAAAGCACATTGAGAGCAGTTTAAGAAAAATGATGCTGTTGAAGCGCTGCAGTCAATATGCCAGCAAATTTGGAAAACTCAGCAGTGGCCACAGGACTGGAAAAAGTCAGTTTTCATTCCAATCCCAAAGAAAGATGATACCAAAGAAAGTTTAAACTACCACACAATTGCACACATCTCACACACTAGCAAGATTATGCTCAAAAACCTTCAAGCTAGTCTTCAACAGTAGGTGAACTGAGAACTTCTTCCAGATATACAAGCTGGATTTAGAAAAGGCAGAGGAACCAGAGATCACATTGCCAACATCTGTTGGATCATAGAAAAAGCAAGGATTCAAAAAAAAAAAATCTACTTTTGCTCATTGACTATGCTAAAGCCTCTGACTGTGTGGATTACAGAAAATTGTTGAAAATCCTTATAGAGGTGGGAATACCAAACCACCTTACCTATCTCCTGAGAAGCCTGTAGGCAGGACAAGAAGCAACAATTAGAACCGAACATGGAACAAAATTGGGAAAGGAGTACATCAAGGCTGTATATTGTCACCCTGTTTATTTAACTTATATGCAGAGTACATCATGCAAAATGCTGGGCTGGATGAAGCACAAGCTGGAATCAAGGTTGCCAGGAGAAATATCAATAACCTCAGATATGCAGATGACACCACCCTTAATGGCAGAAAGTGAAGAGGAACTAAAGAGCCTCTTGATGAAAGTAAAAGAGAAGAGTGAAAAAGCTGGCTTAAAACACAACATTCAAAAAATGAAGATCATGGCATCCAGTTCCATCATGTTATGGCAAACAGATGGGGAAAAAGTGGAAACAGTGGCAGATTTTATTTTCTTGGGCTCCAAAATCACTGCAGACAGTGACTGCAGCCTTGAAATGAAAAGATGTTTGCTCCTTGGAAGAAAAACTATGACAAACCTAGATAGCTTATTAAAAAGCAGAGATATCACTTTGCTGACGAAGGTCTATATAGTCAAAGCTATGGTTTTTCCAGTGGTCATGTATAGATGTGAGAGCTGGACCATAAAGAAGCCTGTGTATGTGTGCTTAGTCGCTCAGTTCTGTCCAAATCCTTGCAATCCCATGGACTGTAGCCTGCTGGGCTCCTTTGTCCATGAGGATTCTCCAGGCAAGAGTACTGGAGTGAGTTGCCATGCCCTCCTCCAGGGCATCTTCCCAACCCAGGAATGGAACCAGGGTCTCCTGCATTGCAGGCAATTCTTTACCAGCTGAGCTACCAGGGAAGCCTAAGGAAGAAGGCTGAGAGCTGAAGAACTGATGCTTTCAAATTGTGGTGCTGGAGAAGACTCTTGAGAGTCCCTTGGACAGCAAGGAGATCAAACCAGTCAATCCTAAAGAAATCAACCCTGAATATTCATTGGAAGTACTGATGCTGAAGCTGCAGCTCCGATACTCTGGCCACCTGATGCAAAGAGCCCACTCTGGAAAAGACTCCAATGCTGGGCAAGACTGAAGGCAAAAGGAGAAGGGGTGGCAGTGGATGAGATGGTTGGATGACATCACTGACTCAACGGACATGAATTTGAGCAAACTCTGGGAGATGGTGTAGGACAGGGAAGCCTGCTGTGCTGCAGCTCACGGAGTCACAAAGAGCTGGATACGACTGAGTGACTGAACAACAACAATTCCAGGGACTCCTAACCCTAGCTGTACATTGGAGCTACTTGGGGGATCTTTACATCAAAATCTCTTTGAGTGGGTCCTGAGTATTTCCATCTGCAGCTTAGGCCTCACCCAGGGAACTGTAGACTCTTTTATCAACTGCCCAGTGGCTCAATGGTAAAGAATCCACTTGCAATGCAGGAAACTTGGGTTTGATCCCTGGGTAGGGAAGAACCCCTGTAGAAGGAAATGGCAATCCACTTCAGTATTCTTGCCTGGGAAAATTCCATGGACAGAGGAGTCACAGTCCTTAGGGTCACAAAGAGTCAGATGCAACTTAGGGACTGAACAACAGCAATGAACCCTTACCCGGTGTCCAGGCTTCCCAGGACTAACTCAGATTTCCATCAGACAGGCAAGGTTGTTACCAAAGGTTCCTAGTAGCTTCCACTGGCTCACTTTCCCAGGTGTTTTTCCCCCCCCTTTTTTTCCCCCATCAGTTGCTCATAGCTTTGAGCATACTAGCGAGATTTCCCTCTTTTACTGCCTGGAACTTCCTTGCTCAGTCAGCAGATCTTTGACACTTTCACTATCTGTCTTTCCTTCTTTAACCTCTTTTCAGAGACTTTAAGATCAAAGCTTTCAGGAGAAAGAAAAATACAAGAGCCCCTGCTTAGGCAGAACATAGCGTTTCTTCCTCCCTACAATGTCAAAAGCTTTATTTTCTCTCTTTTACCCATCCAAAGAGAATTTTTCCCCTTGCTTTACTTGCCTCAGCTTTTTTCTCTACTTGAATAACTTTTTCCAGTGAACTTAGTGTTCCTAGAAGAGATTATTGATACATTGTATAATTCCATGATAGTTTTTCTTAGCAGCTGAGTTCAGTTCACATATTAGAAGCCTCCCATAAAAATTGCTTTAGAAACATTTCTTAAAGGAATACAGTCCCTTTGGAGACATTTATAGAAGAATTAAACATACACTTGATATCATTTCTGTATCAGTTAGAATTAGGTTTGGCTGCATGTGTCAGGAAGCTAAAATTAAAACTGATTTAAAAAGAGAAGTTAATTTCTCTCCTATGTAAAAGAAGTCTGGAGGCCAATGCTCAAGTCTGGGGAGACATCTTCATTATTGATTCAGCTCCTTTTATGTTCCTGGTACATATAAGCCATTCCAGTGTGTGACTTTTATTATGAAGGGCACCTCATGGTCAAAGATGCCTGAGGGAGCTCTAATTATCACCAGGCAGTGGGGAGAAGGAAGAAAAGGAAGGCAAATGGGTGGATGGCCTATTTGAGAGAGCTGCCTTTCTCCAACCCACACTTTCAGTTACATTTCATTGACTAGAATGCGATTGTAGGGTCACATCTGGCCTCAAGGGAGGTGGGGAAAAGCAGTCTTGAAAGAAGGCATTGCCACTCCAAATAAAATTGAATTCTATGAAATACTGCCATCTGTAGCGACCTGGATGCAACTAGAGATTATCATACTGTTGGGCTGCACCCCAAAGGCCTGTCAGGACTGTGCTTGTCCAGTTTCAAGACCTAAAGAAGAGGCCAGAGTCAGCAACAAAGACATCAATGGTTTAATGGCTGGTTTAATGATTTAATGGTCCTACTGTATAGCACAGGGAACTATATTCAATATCCTGGAATAAAGCATAACGGAAAAGAACATAAAAAAGAATGCATATGTATTTGTAAAACTGAGTAACTTTGCTGTACAGCAGAAGTTAATGCAGTGTTGTAAATCAACTATACTTCAATAAAAAATAAATTAATTTAAAAAATCAAGTTCTATTGCTAAAGGAGGGGAGAATGGATACTTTCTGGCAACTAGCAAATTTTTCCAAGGGCTTCCCAGGTGGCTCAGTGGTAAAGAATCTTCCTGCCAGTGCCGGAGATCCTGGTTCAATCCCTGGGTTGGGAAGATCCCCTGCAGAAGGAAATGGCTACCCTTTCCAGTATTCTTGTTCAGGAAATCCCATGGACAGAGGAGCCTGGCAGGCTATAGTCCATGGGGTTGCAAAGGAGTCAGACATAACTTAATGACTAAACAACAGCAAATTTTCCACAGTTTTATACTACATTTAATGGGTTGGCTGTTTTTAAGTTAAATCATCATTCTCGTCATCTTTCCAACTTGTTCTATTTTGCATTTCTCTTCCAACATTTTCCCCTTAACTTCTTCCCAGATGAAGAAGAGAGTTTTAGAAGGAAGATTATTATGAGCATGTTAGTGATAGTAAAATTTGTAAGACCGAAAGGCAGAAAGGTCAGTGATAGACCTAGGGCTTCAGTGGTCTTGACCAGTGCTGGAATAAATGGTAGGATATTTGCTATGGGTAGAGATGTTTTAGGTAATAATTGAGAATCATAATGTAAGAGAGACTATATTCCTTATTCAAATATCTTTTTAAACTTTAACATTTTTTATCAATGCAACACACAAACATAATTCAAAAAGTCATATAATATTACAAACATTTTAACAAAACATGGTAGTCACCACTCACCTTTATCTCAGATTTGAGACTAGTCTATGAAAGGCAATCACTTTAAAATCTCAGTTTTGCTAATATTTACCTTCATATTTGTGGGAATACCAGACCACCTGACCTGTCTCTTGAGAAATCTGTATGCAGGTCAGGAAGCAACAGTTAGAACTGGACATGGAACAGCAGACTGGTTCCAAATAGGAAAAGGAGTACATCAAGGCTGTATATTGTCACCCTGCTTGTTTAACTTATATGCAGAGTACATCATGAGAAACGCTGGACTGGAAGAAACACAAGCTGGAATCAAGATTGCCAGGAGAAATATCAATAACCTCAGATATGCAGATGACACCACCCTTATGGCAGAAAGTGAAGAGGAACTAAAAAGCCTCCCGATGAAAGTGAAAGAGGAGAGTGAAAAAGTTGGCCTAAAGCTCAACATTCAGAAAACGAAGATCATGGCATCTGGTCCCATCACTTCATGGGAAATAGATGGGGAAACAGTGGAAACAGTGTCAGACTTTTTTTGGGCTCCAAAATCACTACAGATGGTGACTGCAGCCATGAAATTAAAAGACATTTACTCCTTGGAAGGAAAGTTATGACCAACCTAGATAGTATATTCAAAAGCAGAGACATTACTTTGCCGACTAAGGTCCGTCTAGTCAAGGCTATGGTTTTTCCTGTGGTCATGTATGGATGTGAGAGTTGGACTGTGAAGAAGTCTGAGCGCTGAAAAATTGATGCTTTTGAATTGCGGTGTCGGAGAAGACTCTTGAGAGTCCCTTGGACTGCAAGGAGATCCAACCAGTCCATTCTGAAGGAGATTAGCCCTGGGATTTCTTTGGAAGGAATGATGCTAAAGCTGAAACTCCAGTACCTTGACCACCTCATGCGAAGAGTTGACTCATTGGAAAAGACTTTGATGCTGGGAGGGATTGGGGGCAGGAGGAGAAGGGGACGACAGAGGATGAGATGGCTAGATGGCATCACGGACTCGATGAACGTGAATCTGAGTGAACTCCGGGAGTTGGTGATGGACAGGGAGGCCTGGCGTGCTGTGATTCATGGGGTCACAAAGAGTCGGACACGACTGAGCAACTGAACTGAACTGAATTGAACGTTCATATTTATAAATTATATGCTTATTCTGCCATTTCTTGATTTTTAATGATTTTTAATTAAAAAATAATATTTGGCTTTGCAAGACCCTGGGACACAAGAATTTAGCTTTCTGATACTACTCCAATCCTTGCTTTATCGCCTTCCTCTCTCTCTTCCCTCACTCTCTCAATATGGTTATATCAAAATTTTATGTTAAATAGTTTCTTACATTATTATGATTATAAAAATACTGTTCTCTGATAGACCATATGGTCATCCTATGATTATAGTTATACTTTTAATTTTTCCAGGAGTTAATAATTGTCTCCTTTTAAACTTTATCTGCTTAGTTTTCTACATACTTATTCCTTTCCAAATTATTCAACAAATTCTAAAAAACTCGTTTAGTATCAATTGTATTCAGTAACTTTCCAGATTCTTGTGTTTGTGACCCCAGGAATTTTCCATCTCTTGCTCCAGTTTTGATCATCATTCCTTCGACCATTTATACAGATGCTATCCTGAATCTTCACCACCATCTTGGAAACTTCCTTGACATCTTTTTTTGTTTCACCTTTTTCCTGGGCTTTATGTCTTCTTTTTCCTTGGTGTATTTTCTTTAGTAGCTTCTGAGAAAATGTGAAAAGAAGGGAAACTGGTTGAGATTCTGAATATTTAAAACTGACTTTTATTTACTTTCACAAATAGATTTCTAGGTTAGCTCGAAATTGTAGGTTAGAAATAATTTCTCCTCAGATTTTTTAAGTGTTTCTCTAGAGTGTTCTGGCTTCCAGATGTCTTTGTAATGTTCATGTTTTAATATACAACCTATTTTTCCTTTCCCACACTCCTAATGAAGGAAAATGTCTTAGTTTCTTCCTTCCTGGAAAGATCTTCAGTTTATCTATTGTTCTGAAATGTCATCAAAATAAGCTTTGATGTGAGTCTTCACTCCTTGTGCAGGGTGCCAGGAGGGTATATTAACCTGAAAATTCAAGTCCTTCAGTTTTGGAGAAATTTATGATTTCTTTAATTATATCTGGTTTTTGGCTTCCCTTTTTGGAAGAAATTTCAGGTGAAATATATATATATATATATATATATATATATATATATATATATAGGTTACTCATGCCAACAACATGGAGATATATGCTTTGTACATTTCTTAAGCTTCCAAGAAAGGATCAGAAGGCCTCTGAGATAAATTATGGACCATGTGTTGGTCAATATACATCTGAAACTTGAGTTAGACGAGGAATTTTGAAAGTTGACAAACCCACAGTTCTCAGTGAGGACATATCTCTCTGACTTGGACTAGTGCACATTCCCTGGAGACCCATATTAATAGACAATGATCACCTAGAGCTAGTCCAACAGATTAGCTCTAGTGATATAATATAATAAGAAATATATATATATGTATATATTTGATTTTTGTCCCCAGTTCCTGGTACAGAGCTCCTAAAACCCTCCAAGTGATAGAGGATGGTAGGAACATACGTTATTATAAATGTTTGGTC
Source organism: Capra hircus (assembly GCF_001704415.2). Taxonomy (NCBI): domain Eukaryota; kingdom Metazoa; phylum Chordata; class Mammalia; order Artiodactyla; family Bovidae; genus Capra; species Capra hircus. The sequence continues at coordinate 22,903,996 of NC_030832.1, forward strand.
TTCTTGACACAGAGCTTCTAAGACCCCTGGAGTCCCTGGAGTGATGAGTATCCTTTTGTATGCTAAGGGGATGACTGGTGGCTGGGGTTCCTAAATAACTTCACAATTGGGGCTGGTGGCCAGAAAGACCAAAGCATGATTAGAAGACCTCTGGGGAGGAGAGGGAGGCTGGAGATTGAGTTAACTGCCTATGGCAAGAGATCTAATCAATCATGCCTATGTAATGAAACCTCCATTAACAACTTCTAAACTATGGGGCTCAGAGAGCTTCAAATGCTGGGAGGGTCATGCACTTCAACTCCATGGGACAGAAGATCCTGTGGTCAGGATCCTTCCAGACTTTGCTCTCTATTCCTCTTCATTTTTATTCTTTATAAAAGCTAGTAAATGTAAGTAAGGTGCTTTCCTTTACTTCTGGGAGCTGTTGGAGAAAATGATTGAACCTCAAAAGGAGGTTGTGGGAACTCCCTGAATATATATCCAGTTCATCAAAAGTCCTGGTACAACTAGCATCAGTCTTTGGGGCCGAGATCTTAACTTGTGAGCCCTTTGCTGCTGCTGCTGCTGCTAAGTTGCTTCAGTCGTGTCCCACTCTGTGTGACCCCATAGACGGCAGCCCACCAGGCTCCACCGTCCCTGGAATTCTCCAGGCAAGAACACTGGAGTGGGTTGCCATTTCCTTCTCCAATGCATGAAAAGTGAAAAGTGAAAGTGAAGCTGCTCAGTCGTGTCTGACTTTTCTCGATTCCGTGGACTGCAGCCCACCAGGGTCCTCTCTCTGTGGGATTTTCCAGGCAAGAGTACTGGAGTGGGGTGCCATTGCTTTCTCCTGATGCTTATTCCAGGTGGTTAGTGTCACAGTTGAGTTAAATTCTAGGACACCCAGCTGGTGTCTGGAAAGTTGGAAAATTGGTTGTTGGTGTAGGGGAAAAAACCCCACACTGTTAGTGTCAGAAGTCTTCTGTGGCTAGAAAAGATCAAAGAAGCTATCAATGGGTCAGACGCTATTGGAAGTCTGATGGCGTTCTGATTTCTGCTGTCACTACTGCTGTACCTCTAAGTTCCTCAAAATTGGTTTCCCTAGATGTGCGTATTCAATCCTTGGGAACTGACCAGATGCCTAGGTATGGGGGAATAGGTGGGGCTCAGGCTGGGTGGGTGACAGTGTCTGCCTCGCAACACCCTGAGGCATGATGGATCATTATTTGGAGCAAATAAAAGCATGATTTTTCCTTTCTTACACTCTTAAGAAGGAAAATTTCTTAGTTGGATTTAGTTGAGGATATGCCAATGTTATAAAAATCAGTTCCTTATGTCCTTCCAACTTTCTAACTTTTAATCAGAAGTCATAAGTTGAGCTCCAATGACCTAATCAAGTCTGCAAATTTTTTTGTTTTTTATTCATATAATATTCACAATATTATCTGGTAACATTTAAAAATTTAAGCATGTGTGTGCGCTAAGTTGCTTCAGTTGTGTCCAACTCTTTGTGACCCTATGGGCCATAGCCCACCAGGCTCCTCTGTTCATGGGATTCTCTAGGCAAGAATACTGGAGTGGGTTGCCATTTCCTTCTTCCGGGGATTTTCCCAATCCAAGGATCAAACCCACGTCTGTTACATCTCCTGCATTGGCAGGTGGGTTCTTTATCACTAGCACCACCTGGGAAGCATTTTACACACATATCTGGGGCTCTAGGTTTTATTCTTGCCTGGATAATCCCCACGGACAGAGGAGCCTGGTGGGCTACAGTCCATGGGGTCTTAAAGAGTCAAACACAGTTGAGCAACTAAGCACAGCACAGCACACAGCTTTTATTTTAAAAAAAGAAGAAAAAAACCCCAATAGATCTGGTAGCAGTAAATCAAAATTACCACATGGAGACATGCATTCTTCTGGTGACCTGCTTCATTTTTTCAGATTACTTCCTGGACTCACTGGGCATTTGAGTTTGTGTTCCTGTGTCCCTTGCTTTTATCCATCACAACATGTCCACAGTTAATGACTGAAACTGAGTCTTGGGTCTGCAGCTGTGTCCAGGCTTTTCTGCATAATTTCTGTCTTGTTTTTATCCTTGATTTCATCTCTGGTTTATGGTGTTGCTGTCCTCCTGTGGATGGGACATTCATGGCTACTGTCTCTGGATAGTTTCTCTAAAGTTACTCGGCTCAGTAAATCCCCAAGGTTTTCCTACTCCAGGACACTTTTAGTAGGTAAAATATTTCTACTAGAGCAGATCCTTTGCACTTAATCCTCAGTATTGGTCGGTTAGGTTGATGTCCATGCGGGGTCTGTTGTTATCTACCATAAGGGAAAATTCAGACAAGAAATCTATCAAGGGAGATCCCAAGTAAATATAGAGCCCTGCAGTTGGTAGATGTCCCAGGAGAGGGTCCTGACCTGGGAATCCAAGTGCTTCTTGATATAATGATGCTGGAAGATAAGCCCACCTGGGAAGCTCATCTCAGATGTGGTTTTGATCAGGGTTGGTGAGAGGGGCCCAGGGGAAGCGCCAAGTATGGCAAACAATGATTTGTGTAACAAATTGAACTCAGAGTGGGCTAGGTAAGAAAGGTCTTTGTGAATGATAAGGTTGAACGTTGATTCTGTGTCCAGGAAGGCCAGATGCCCAGAATCTCTGAGAGAAGTTAGTTGATGTTATGTGACAGTCCAATACAGGTTGATAGGGGATAATAAGATCACAGATCATTTTATGCTTTAAAGCGTCAGATTTTCATAGAAAATTGTCACATTAATGCCAAGAACAGAAGGGCAGGGACCATTAATATCATCTGACTTAATCTCCTAATTTTATAATGTGTTTTATAGTATATATATGTATATATATATAGGAAGAGAGAGAGAGAGTGTATAGTTGACTAAGTGACTAAACTGCCACCAAACCAAAAGTTCCTTTGCTACCCTCATTGCTCAGTTGGTAAAAAAATCTGCCTGCAGTGCAGGAGACCTGAGTTTGATCCCTGGGTTGGGAAGATCCCCTGGAGGAGGAAATGGCAACCCACTCCAGGATTCTAGCCTGGAGAATCCCATGGACAGAGTAGCCTGGCAGAGAGTTGCAAGAGTCGAACGCGACTTAGCCACTAAACCACCAGCATATATATAGTGTAATTTGTGAGACTGATTCATGTAAATTCTATAAAAGTTGAAAACCCCCAGTGACAACTGTAATGCCATTTCTATATTCCATCCTTCCAATATATTTTCTATATAGATACATGTATATACATATTTACTTACTTTATAAGAGGAATCACATTGAACTTAGGCTTGTATTATTTTTCTCTAATTTTTACTCTTATTTTCATGATAATGAGCATTTCATGTTGTTAAATACTTGTTAAAGTATAAGTTTTTTAATATTTTATTTTCAACTAAAACTTTTAATGGCTTTATATTTCATCATCTGGATTTAAAATATTTGATCATGCCCTGATTAGGTATTTGAATTATTTTCAATTTTTGTCACTAATAAAAATAATGCTGGGATAAGACTCTATTATTAAGCTCTGAATCTCTGAATATTTCTTCAGATTAAATTCCAAGAAGAGAAATTAATTAACTCTTGTGAGTGCTAAAATTTTTTCAGCTTTTCAGTTCATTTGCTTGAGTTTTCTAGATAGATATATGAAAATAATGCAAAATTTCACTACTTCCTTTTCAACAATTATAAACTTTATTTATGTTTCTTGTCTTATTGCATTGGCCAGACGTTCCAGAATAATGTTAAATAATTAAGGTCATAGTGAACATACTGCCTTGCTTCAGTTTTTAATGGAAAAGCTCTAGTGCTATATTTCCGTATTTCATATGCTTGTATTTTATTTAGGAATTTTGCATTTATATTCATAGATAAAATTTGCCTGTAGTTTTCTTTTTCTATGCTTTCTTTGTCAAGTTTTGTGATAGGATATGCTAGCTTTGTAAAATATAATAGGTTTCTCTTCTGTGGAGACATTTCTTGTGTCAAGAAGAGATAGCAATTTCCAACAGGCAAATATGCTGGCTGTTTGACAGGCCAGTCGGGTGGCTTTCTTTCCAAGATACAGACAGAAGATACATAATTGAATTCCCACTCTCAGCTCAAACTGGTTATCCTGTCAGCAAGTTGGCATGTAAAATGACATGCAATTGCTTCAATTACAAAAATCGAAGCGTTTAGACAATTCTCCTTCTTCTGTTTGAGATGCAGGCTCTGTCTCTGAGTTTGAAGCTGTCAGGCATCCAATTTAGCCAATTCCAGATTGGAGGAGTTTTCTGTGGGCCATTGCTGGCCCCATTGCTATAAGAGTGCTGATATATCAACTGTCATTCCCGAGGAGACCTTGACCCCCATTATATACTTTTTCCACTGGCCCCCTGGCTAGGAGACTTTCCAGTATGTTTATGGGAAAGATGCTCAGCAGTCAAAACTCACCGTTTTGAAGGATCCTCAGAACTGACCCCACCACCTATCTTCTGGTAGCTCTCCAAATTCAGATCTGGCAGGGCTGAGCTCTACTCATTTGCCCGTGCAAATATTGAGACAGTAGCAGAGAGGAGGAAATGATCAGTTTAACTCATTAATTTGCTAGACGCTGTCAATGCTGTTTCCCAAATATCCCAGGAATCCATCCTTTTTTTTTTTTTTTTTTTTATGATTACTGCTACTCAGAGGCCACTATCATCTCTCACCTGGATTATTGCAAACAATGCTAATTGGTCTCACCCTTTCTAGTCTTTCCCCTGCTCTAGTACAACCATCCTCAAGACAGCCTCAGTGATATTTCTAAATTATCAGGAAGTCGATCAGTAACCTGATTTGTTTACCTCTGCCTTAAAAATCTCCAAATGATTTCCCAAGGGATTTCAAATAAAGTAAGAACTCCTTGGCATACCTTATACAGCGAATCTGCAGAATTCCTCCCCTATCTTTCCTCTCTTGCCTGACTTTCTATATTCCCCTCTGTAATCTGGCTTTCCAGGAATTCCTACCACTTCTTCTAATGCACCACACTTCTCTGTTGTACATGCTTTCCTTTGCCTGAAAAGCTACTACCTGGCTAACTTCTACTTATCATTCACAAGTCGATTTGGATATCATTTTCTATGGATGCTTTCCTGAAGTCTCTAGGTTGGTATGGTGACTCTATTTTTTCCCTCAAAGCACTTGTACTGGGGCTTCCCAGGTGGCTCAGCAAGTAAAGAATCTACCTGCAATGCAGGAAACGTGGATTTTATACCTGGATCAGGAAGATCCCCTAGAGAAGGGCATGGCAACCTATGCCAGTATTCTTGCTGGAAAAATCCCATGAACAGAGGAGCTTGGTAGGCTCTGGTCAATGGGGTCACAGAAAGTTGGACATGACTGAAGTGACTAAGCACACACACACACACACACCCACACACCCACAGCACTTATATCATAGCATGTATGACAGCATATTTCTCAGCATACAGTAGGTGCTTAATAATATCTTAAATGAATAAAATGTATTTTTGCCTCTTGGAGAGATCGCTTCAATCACCCATAAGAAATTCAATTTTGTGACTGGAAAAGGTGACCCCACGTGAGAAGAAAATTGAATTCAACTTTCACTTTCAAACTTGAGGGATAACTCAATAGTTGTTGAGTAAATAAATGAATAAAGAGGTTGTGTACATTGTATTCAATGCCTGGCACAGTGCAATAGGAATTATTCTTTATTTGAGATCAGAAGACCAGGATGCATCTCTAATTCTTTACTTACCATTTGTGTGATTTGAACGTGTCATTATTATTTACCACCTCAATGTCATCATCTGAAAAAGAGACCTGTAACCCCACCTTGTCACATAGATGTACTGAAATGATGTATTTAAGCACAATGTGTAAGTGACCTCATCAAGATGGCAATGTAGGTCAATTCCTGACTTCAATCTGTTTCATAAGAAGATCCATAGACAAGACAGCACTGTGAAAATCCTAGAAGTGGGCGTGAATCTGAAGGACACTCTGGATCACAGAGACAGAGAGGGACCACATCAGAAAGTAAGAGGAGTGGCTACACTCAGACCACACTGCTCCTCTCCCAGGCCAGCACAATGCCACACCTAATGGTCCCTCTGGGCTTCTGGCTTCTCAAGTGGGAAAAAGAGAACCCAGGGTGGACACTCAGCTCTCTCAGTATAGTGGGGCATCTCCCAGGTGGCCCACCAGTGTCTTGACTCATGATGGTCACAGGAGAATCTGCAGGGTTTAGTTATCAGGGATCAGATAGAGGCAGAGAAGGGGGACAAGGCTTATAGTCATCAATCTTCACATACTTGCTTGAGCAAAACCTGAGCAGAGATCATGAGCAGTGACTCTGCTCATTTGCAGAACCACGCTGATGACCGTTTCTGGCCAGTGAGCTCAGTTGGCAGTTCTATCTGATTCGAGTTCCCAGTCAATGAGCTCTCCTGGCTGTGGAGCTCTCCTATGGCTCTGCCCCGACAGGAAAGCAAATATGCAGCCTTGTCCAACTTCTCAGCCTAGTCCCCAGTTCTACCCAACCAGGAAGCCTAGCCACACAACCCAGGCAGCCATAGAGCCCACTCTACAGCTATGCTTGGACAGGTTCTATGCCAGAGACCCTACCCAACTGTTAAGTATAGTCTCTAATCCTATACAACCAGGGGCCCTGGGCAGTGATCCTAGGCATCCTTGGAACTCAGCTTACAGTACTATAGAGAGGCAGAACTCAGTCTACAGCCCTGTCCCACAGCGTAGCTCAACTCCTAATCCTGCTTGATTGCTCAACACACACTGCATCCTTGCCTGTACTGGGAGCCCAGCCAGTGACGTGATCCAGTCCTAATGAGGGAGACTGTACTGCAACAGCAGCACTGCCTGACTACAGAGCAGAGTCCTTAGCCCTGGCCAGAAGCAGTATGTAGAGGACCCTCCTAATCAGTGATTCCAGCCAGTCACCTTGTATAGCAGTGGAGCATAGCCAGGCAGCCCACCTGGTCATGAAGCCCTGCCTAGTTCCTGCCCAACTTTGAGGCATAGCGTGTGGTCTTGCCAGACTGCAGAGCACAGCCTATGGTCTTATCTGACTGCATTGGTCTGCCTGCAGCCCTGCCTGAACATAGCCTAGCCAGTGGCAATAGCCTCCTGGGAAGAACAGCCTGAGATGCTACCCAGCCAGGAGTGACTGTGGAGCCCACTCTGCAGATTTGCTCAACTGTAATCTTATAGCCCAAAGAACTAGCAAAAGAAGAATACACTAAGCTGAAAGCTAGCAGAAAGAAGCAACAGATAAGAATTAGAACAAAAATAAGTAAACTATGAAATAGGAAAACAGTGGGAGAGGTTAACAAAACCATAAGTCAAGTTTTTTTTAATATAAATTTATTTATTTTCATTGGAGGTTAATTACTTTTGAAAAAGTAAACAAGATGACAACTCTTACCTGGACTAACAAAAGAGAGAGAAAGACAGAGAAACAAAGAGATACAAAGAGGACCCAATGGAACAGAATGAAGAACCCAGAAATAAACTCATGCATCAACTAATGTCCCCTGATATTTGACAAGGGAGCCAAAATACTCAATGGTGAGAAAGTAGTCTCTTCAAAAAATGTGTCGGGGAAACTGGATTTTCACATGCAAAAGAATGAAATTGGACCTGTATCTTATGCCACTCATAAAATATTAACTAAAAATAGATTAAAGACTTAAATGCAAGATCTGAAACCATAAATCTCCCAGAAGGTTGCAGAGACAAAAACATTCTTGACATTGGTGGAGGCAATGATTTTATGGATATGACAGCAAAAGCTCAAGCAATAAAAGCAAAATAAACAAGTGAGACTACATCAAACGAAAAAGGCTCTGCACAGTAAAAGAAACAATCATCAACCTACAGAGTGGGAGAAGATATTTTCAAACCATCTATCTGATAAAGGGTTAATATCCAAAATATATAAAGAACTCAATAACAAAACCGCAAATTATCTGATTGGAAAAAAAATGGGCAAAATGCCTGAATAGATGTTTTTGCAAAGAAGATATTCAAATGGCCAACCGGTAACCAAAAGCTGCTCAAGAAACTAACGAATGCTGCTGCTGCTTCTAAGTCACTTCAGTTGTGTCCGACTCTGTGTGACCCCATAGACGGCAGCCCACCAGGCTCCCCTGTCCCTGGGATTCTCCAGGCAAGAACACTGGAGTGGGTTGCCATTTCCTTCTCCAATGCATGAAAGTGAAAAGGGAAAGTGAAGTCGCTCAGTCGTGCCTGACTCTTACCGACCCCATGGACTGCAGCCCACCAGGCTCCTCCATCCATGGGATTTTCCAGGCAAGAGTACTGGAGTGGGGTGCCATTGCCTTCTCTGAACTAACGAATAGGGAAATGCAAATCAAAGCACAATGGTCAACTTTAGCATTAAGGACCTAGGTTCCTTCCACCTTTCTGCTCTGCCATCCTTGGTATGATGGTTTACCCTCAGACTCTCTCTTCTCCGATCAGAAGATGACTGAAAAGGAGAGGTTTGTTTGTTTGTTGATATGTATCTTTTTAATCAGTGAGGAAAAAGCTCCTTACAAAAGCTCCCATCAACCTATCCTCATGGCTCAGTGGCCAAAACTGCATGATATGCCCAATCTTAAACCATTCACTGGCAAGGGGAATGCAACCACCATGACTGGCTCACTCTAACCTTGACTCACCCCTTGGAGGGAGACAGACCCAATTCTGAAGTATATGGCCAGGTAGAGGATAGTGGAGCAAAATTGGGCCTGAGAGAAAGTAGGGAAAGGTGACAAATGATTGCAGAGTTGACAGTCAACAGTGTTTGCTACAGTAGGTGATAAACAACTATGATAGATGTTTGAGCAGAAGTTGAACATGATTAGTTCTTTATGTTAAAAAAAAATCCTGTCATTAGTATAGAGTTTAGCTTTGTAGACAGAACAAATGGGGTAATTCTATGAGAAGTCAAGCAACCAACCTATCTATCTAGCTATACATATATAGAATCGGAGCTAAACGTTTCCTTGGGCCATGCTCTCTACCTTCAGGGATAAAGGGGAGCTGAGGGGTGGGGAGGTTCCAGGGGAGAGTAAAAGGTTTTCATTCGGGATTTGTCAGGAAGTCTTTTACGGTACTGTGACAAGCAGGCAACTTCTTCAAAATCCAGATGATCATACGGTCCACTCAGAAGGTGCTGTCATCACAGAATTCCAGCTTGCTGGAGCTGGATGTGATCTTAAAGTCAACTAGCTCAAGACTTTTATTTTACAGTTGAGGAAACTGGGACCCAGGCAACAGAAGTGACTCATTAAATTCCTGTTTGTACATGGTTGAGTGGCAACCAAACCAGACTTTCTTCACTCCGAGCCCTGTGCTGTTTATAATGGGTTCTCTGGGACAGCTTTTTAGGGGGCTTAAGTGTGCATTCAGGGGGTACTGGAAAGGTTCTGTAGGCCCTCTCCCTATGTTTCTATTATCCTTGACAATAAATCTATGGTTGGAATTGAAAAGCAAAGAAACACACACACACACACACAATGGGATATCACCTCCCATTTGGTAGAATATCTATGATTAAAAAAAAAAAGAGGCAAGTGCTGGGGAGAATGTGGAGCAAAGGGAACCCTTCTGCACTGTTGGTAGGAGTGTACATTGGTACAGCCACCATGGAGGTTCCTAAAAAAATTAAAACTAAAACTTCCATATTATTCAGCAAACCCACTTCTGATATATATCCAAAGGAAGTGAACCCCATCTCAAAGAGCTATCTGCACGTCCATGCTCATTGCAGCATTATTCACAACAGCTGGGACATGAAAGCCATCTAAGTGTTTGTCCATCCATGGATGAATGGATAAAGAAAATGTGGTATATACACATAATTGAATTTTACCTAACCATAAAAGGAAGGAAATTCTGGCAGTTACAAGTACCTGGATAAACCCTGAGGGCATTATACTAAGTGAAACAAGTCAGAGATGGAAACACAAAAGTGCACGATCATTTATGTTTGGAACATTTATATGTGGCATCTAAAAACTTGAACTCATAGGAACAGAGAGCAGATTGCTAATTGCCAGGGGCAAGGGCGTGTAGCAAAAATGAATGGAGTTGGTCAAAATGTAAAAAGTGCCAGCTATAGCTGACTCATTGGGAAAGACCCTGATGATGGAAAAGATTGAGGGCAGGAGGAGAAGGGGGCAACAGACAATGAGACGGTTGGATGGCATCACTGACTCAATGAACAAGAGTTTGAGCCAACTCTGAGAGATAGTGAAGGACAGGGAAGCCTGACGTGCTGCCATCTGTGGGGTTGCAAAGACTCGGACGTGACTTAGTGACTGAACAATGACGATAGGATGAATAATTACTGGTATTGTAATGTACAGCATGGTGACTGCAGTTAACCATACTGTACTGAATATATGAGAGCAGCTAAGACAGTAGATCTTAAAAGTTCTCACCACACAGACAAAAAATAGTAACTTTTTAGGTGCTAGATGTCAACTATCCCTATTCCAGTAACCATTTCATAATATATACGTGTATTAAATAATTTTATTATATATCTTTGATTTACACAATATTATACATCAGTTCTATCTCAATAAAGCTGGAAGATTTGTGCATATGCAATGTGAACCATATGACATAATAACTATTAAAAATAAAAAAGTTCAAAAAATTCAGCACAACGTATAAATATCATGAATCATGATACAAAAATGAGGCACTAACACATTGAAGTGATGTGGTATAATACTTCCAGCAATCATCTTTTGAGTGCTCGCTACCTTCAGCAACTTTACGTGCATCATTTTATTATCTTCCTGATGGTCCTGGTCTTGATGACATGCCTTCCTTTTACTGTTGTTTAGTCACTCAGTTCTGTCCACCTCTTTGTGCCCCCGTGAACTGTAGCCCACCAGGCTCCTCTGTCTGTGGGATTTCCCAGGCAAGAACACTGTAGTGGGCTGCCATTTTCCTCTCCCAGGGGATTTTCCCGACCCAGGGATTGAACCTAAATCTGCTGCACTGTAGGCAGATTCATTGCCACTGAGCCACCGGGGAAGCCCCAGAGAGCTTAAGTAACTTGTCCAATGTCACACAACTGGCAAACGGCTGAACCAAGCTTCAGTTTATCCTGGAACAGTGGAAAGATGGCAGCAATTTGTCCCAGAAAACTTGGGTCCAAGTCTTGGTTCCCTCATTCACTAGTTCTATGATATGGAGACACATCTCTTAAACCCCTGAGCCAGCTGTCAAAAAAGGATGTTTATCTTATAAAGCTGAGGATTATGAACTCTTTCGCAACTCAGTGGTCTGTAGACATTGTCTGTTTACTTCACCGCATATTGTTTTCCTAAAGCCCAAAAGAAAGAACAATTGCCTCAGCGCCAATAACTTTGGTTCCCTCCATTTTTTTTTCACCCTTTTATTCTGTTTTGGAGAGAACCAGAGACTCTATAGCATAGTGTAAGAGCAGAGACTTGAACTATGAGAGACCAGGTTCAAGTACTGGTCCTACCATTTACTGACTTGGAGAAATTATTCAACCTCTTCCATCCTTGCTTTCTTTAGCCCTAAAATGGGGCCAACAATGGGTCCTATGTAGTAGGATTGTTTGTGAGGAATAAATGAGCTAATGCATGTAAGTTCTTTTCCAGTTCATGGTATATCAGCAAGGCTTAATAAATGACAGCAAAAGCAGTACCTACGTAAGAAATAATCATAGCATATTATACCTTATACACATTATAAAGCACTTTAACAATAACTAAGCCAATTTTATTCTCCAATTGCTCTTGACACTGATATAATTAGTTTCTGCTTTATGAATGAGGGAACCACTGCTCAGAGAATTTGAGTCGTTTTTCCGGAGTTACCCCATCAGGGCCCATTCACGCCTAGAAATTCTTACTTTGAGAGCAGTGCTTCATCTGTAGTTGCACAGTTCTGGAGAATCAAGGAGAATTTACAGGCTCACAGGGAAGATGCAAGGAATAAGTGAGGTTCACCTGCAGTCTCCAAGAAACAGCTAAGAGGTCAGAGCTACCGAAAAAGTTCAGTGAAGAGAGCAAGCTGGGGAATATTAGTTTCTTGAGAATGCTGAGGAAGTTATTGAACCGGTAAAGTTGAGAGTGCAATAGTCCTATTAAATGACCTTTCCTCTCCTCTCACGTTTGTGTGCTATGACCCAGACACAGTTGAATGGTCCATGGGTAGCCATATGGCATTTTTCAGATGCATGCCTGGCCATCAACCCTGCTCCATAAACCCCCATAACTGGGCAAGGTCAGACTAGAAATGGAGGAATTTCAAGGATTGCTAAATGACCATTTATACTTTATTCAAAGCCACTAAATCTAGCTTCACAGATGGATTTTCTAAGGCATTCTAAGGGGACATCTACTTCCTGAAATCTCCTCAAAGTCTTTAAATAGTGCTTGATATCAACAATCAACAAAGTTGAGATCTTTTTATATAGGACAGCTCAGAGAGATTATGTTATTTTCTCAAGTTCTCACTACTAAGTGACAGCACCGCATTTGACTTACGCCTGCAGATTCGTTCTCTCTGTAGATGGAGAGGAAGGGCTCGACTCTAAATCCACTAGTGATGGCACTGAAAGCTTTTGGTGGCAGCTCCTTAAGAGGAGGCAGGTACCAGCTTTAGGGTCTGGTTTGAATCCTGACTCTCCACTTATTGGCTGGATCTTTGGGCAAATGAATGAACCCTCCAAAATTTCATCTGTGAAATAGTACAGTTTCATAAGGTTATTTGAAGAAAGTGTACCTTATCTGACCTTGACCATTTAGAATCCCATTCCGTAAACCATCAAATTAACAGTCAGGATATCGACCAGGGAATCCAAGCTGTCTGACTTCAGAGTCCTCAGTCATCATGAGCATGAAGTGTGAGCAGGGTTGGGAAGAGATGGGCCGGAGAGAGAGCTTACAATGCACAAGGCTTCTTAATCCATCAATGGTGAATATTTATCGAGCTTTTGCTAAATGTCAAGCACTATCCCAAATACATGTGTAACTTAGTTCATCTTCACAATACTCCTGTGATGTGGGAGCTCTTGTTAACCCTGTTCCAGAGGTGAGGAACTGAAGCATAGGGTTGTTAAATGTCTTGCTCAGCATCTCACAGTAAGAGGAGTCAAGCAATGTAGTTTAGGAGTCTACTAATTTCATTGCCAAACTATCCTCCATCACTAATAGGAATTAAAGCAGAGTTTCTTGACCTCTGCAGTACTGGAAGTTGAGTTAGGTAATTCTTCACTGTGGGGGCTGCCCTGTAATTGTAGGATGTTAAGCAGCATCCCTGGCCTCCATTCACTAGATGTCGGTATCTCTACCCTCTTATCAGTTGTGATGAGAAAATGTCTCCAGACACTGACTGTGTGTGTGTGTGTGTGTATGTGTGTGTGTGTGTGTGTGTGTGTGTGTGTGTGTGTGTGTGTGTGTGTGGTGGGTGGGTGGGAGGTGATGATGACGGCAAAATTAATTTGAAGCTTGGCTTAACCATTTGCCAGCTGTGTGACTTTGGGCGAGTTGCTCTCTGAGGCTCAATTATGTCATAAATTAAGGTTAAAGGAAGACGTATTTTAGCCAAGATGATCAGGAAGATAAAACAAAATGATGCCTGTAAAAGTCTTAAACATAGTAAACACTCAACAAATGGTAATTGGGATTATTATGCTATGTTGCAGTGGTGCATTTATACCTCACTTTGTATTAATATCATGATTGACGCTTTACGAATCATGCTTACCTATGTCATTTCAGTTAATCTATGAGTCAAGCAGGGTTTATGGTTCCCTTTTCAGGCCATGACATCGAGAACCACCTATCAGAGAAATGAAGCTCACCACTAGATAAATCATTCCCCCTTTCTTGGGAAGGAGTGAGGGTGTTAAGAGGACAGGAAATTATTCTTTTAAAATTCCTTCCTTTTGTAATTCAGAATGGAAATCTTCTCTTGTTTACAAAAATTTGAGCAGTATTTCTCACCACCCCTCTCCCACCCCAGCAGCAACAGCAATGATAGATAACATTCACTGAGCCTTTACTATGTACCAGAAACTGGGAGTAATTTTTTGTCTTGCCTTGTGATATTTATTCCTTTCAAATGTACTATAATTATCCTGGAAGTAGATTGATTTCAGAGGTGGCCCCAGTGGGTTTAGGCCTCATGATTTTTGTATGTTTGCCCCATACTCATGCCTTTGGGTAGCACTCTCCCACACTGATTCTGGGTTTGGTCATGTGACTCTTCTCACGAATGGTCACTGATAGCCTGGGTGCAAGCAGAGACCTGAGAAGTGATGATGCCTCAGGACTTGCCTTTTTGCTCCTCTTGGAAACTTGAGCTGCCATGTGAACAAGCCCAGGCCAGGCTGCTTTGTGATGAGATATTCCTAGATCAGTGGCTCCTGTTGTCCTACCTGACCACCAGCCAATTTCAAACAGCTGGCAGCTGACCCCAGATGCATGAGTGAGTACCTCTCAGACCAGAATTGCCCAGATGAATTTAACCCCAATTACCAACCTATAACCATGAGTTAAGAACTTTTTTTTTTTAAGAGTATTTATTTATTTGGCTGCCTTGGGGCTTCCTTGTAGCCCTTGGGATTTTTCACTGCAGTGCACAGACTCCCTAGTTGCCATGCTGTGGGCTTAGCAGTTGTGGTGCATGGGCTTGGTTGTTCCACGGCATGTGGGATCTTAGTTACCCAACCAAGGATGGATCCCGTGTCCCCTGCATTACAAGATGGATTCATTAACTGCTGGACCACCAGAGAAGTCCCAAAATGGCTGTGTGGGTTTTTTTTTTTTTTTTTAAGCTGCTGTGTTTTTGGTGTATTATATTAAGGATGCAAAAGAGGCTAACTGAAATAATTTCCTTTTATAAATGAGGACACATAGGCTCAAAGAGGCTGAATAAGTTTCTGTGGTCACATAGCCCATAAGTAAAAACATTGGGAAATGATCACTTCACTCCAGACTCCATGCAGCTCCAGCCTGGGCTGAGGAGAGGGATTTAATGGGAGAAAGGTCAGGAAGTAAACCAGGCACAGAGGTCACAGCAGCTGGAGAAGGTTCAGCTAGAGTTGAGGTTCAGCTGGTGAGGGAGTGTTCCAGTCTATCCTGTTCATCTCCCGCTCTTTCTCTTAGTTATTGGGACGAAACCTTGAATGAGAGAGGATTGCAATGTTGCCTTCACAGGTAGTAAGGGACACATCTGAGGTCATTATTCCTCAGGAAGAAAGACTTTGCAGACCTGCCAGAGGCCATGGGATTCACTGGTCTTACTTTACTGCTAAAACTTTGTCCTCTGACACCATCTCTTAATTTTCACATTTCTCAACATAATAGCTATCCTAACCTTCTCACTTCCCAAACAATAGAAACTTTCCATTTTGGGGGTACTTTAGGAAATGGTAAGTCTACCCCAGTCCTGGTTTTTCCCGTGTTCTCCTGCCTTTAGAAAAGAGTGGATGTTCTGATACTCTTTAGTATGCGTACATTTGATCAGGTCCTAGTGGGTGTGGTCATTCTGAAACCACACTGCTTCTCAGATGTGACTCGAACCCAGGGGCACCTCAGACTGGGACGTGAACCCACAATCCCTGACTTAGGGGGGGACTCAAGCCTGCTGGCTCTTAATTGAAACTGTTCACTTGGTGTCAGGATTTACTGAACCTCAGGTTCTTAGACTGGACACAGAAATTCACTGTGAGACAGTGTCAGGCAGTGAGTGAGTTTATTAGCGTAGGATAGCAAGGGACCATAGCCCCAGGAACAAAGTGGGCTACACTTTCATAATCAGAGAAGTGGAGAGGAGAGAAGACCACCTTTTCCCCTCATTTTTGGGCAGTTGTCTAGGCTTACATCATTAATTCCTCCTCCTTTGAATGGTCTAACAAGGACTGTCACAGCACTGTTTAAATCATGCATTTATTAGCAGGGTGATAACAGTAAAATATGGTAATTCATCTCAGGTTTTGGTATAATGCCCTCTTTCACCTAGTTTCTTTCCCCTTTTACCTATATTCCTACCTTGGCTATGTGTAGAAATGCTATTCTTCAAGGACCCTTAACCCCTTGACTTCATGTAATGAGATTCAGGCCCCATTTCTATTGTCTTGTATTTTATAACTATGAGAGTTTGTGGCTTCAGTGTCCCTGGTGGTTGAATGCTCCTGGTCTTCTTCAAGGTAGTGTTGATGGTTGCTAGGCTACTGGATTCTTCTTTTCTTGAGTGGTCATCAGCTTACAACAATCTCCCAAACTCCCTTAAAGTGCCCTTTCTGTCTTTAATCTCCTAGTGGGATTTCTGGTGTTATTATTATTTTTTAATTTATAAAACATTTATTTATTTATTTGCTTTCATTTTTGGTTGGACTGGGCCTTTGTTGCTGTGGGTAGGCTTTCTCTAGTTGTGGCCAGTGGGGGCTGCGCTTCGCTGCAATGAACCCGCTTCTCATTGCAGTGCTTCTCTTAACTGCAGAGCGCAGGCTCTGGATGTGTGGGCTTCAGTAGTTGCAGCACGCAGGCTCAGTAGTCGTGGCTCGCCGGCTCTAGAGGGCAGCTCGGTAGCTGTGGCGCATGGGCTTAGGTGCTCTGTGGCACGTGGAATCTTCCCAGACCAGGGATTGCACCCACGTCCCCTCCACTGGCAGGCGCATTCTTAACCACTGCATCAACAGGGAAGTCCTCCTGGTGGAATTTCTACACGATTTAATTATCCTAATTTATCCTTATCAATTCTAAGATATGGCACACATGGTGGCATTTTCTCTTATCTCTCTTCCAGAAGAAAGACCAGGGGTCCAACTTACATAGGATGACATCCAGGCATTTCTTTCTCTGTTCAGAGTAAGTGCTCAATAAACGTCAGATGTGTTCGTTTTCTTCTGTACTCACATATTCTTGATGGAAAGGTCCAAGATTTTAGGTTAGAACTTAACAGTAAGATGGAGACATCTTAGGAGTCATCTCATTTTGGTATCATTTCAGGCTCCCACTCCCAGAAGGTTGGCTCATTTTTTTGTACTTAGTACCGAGTTTCAATTTTAACTCGGTCTACTACATTGCAATGTAATTCTTCATATGCCTGTTTCTCTTCCAGACTGTTAAGTTCCCTGAGGCTTAAAAATGGTATCTTTATTTTTTTTTTTTTTTGCCTCTGTATCCCTATTATCCAACTCAGGATCTAGACAGTATAACATAAATAGAGAAGAAATATTTCTTACCATGAGGAAGTCTATGTTCAAACCAGCCCCTCTCCTTCCTAGTTGCACAGCCTTGAGAAGGTAGCTTTTTGGAGACTTAATTTTCTCAACTAGAAAATGAAGATAATCATGCCTACCTGACAGGGCTATTGTGAGAATGAAATGAAATAAAATATATCCAAGTCCCTAGGGCTTTTGGTAAACATTGAAGGAACATTATATTCCTTCTTTTCACGACAACCCACCTGTGAATGGGTGGGGGGAGGGAGGACAATGCAGTATGGAAGCTACCAGATCATTGGGCTGGTTCTTCTGCAATTTTACCCCAGATTTGCCTCATTTATACGCATCCAGCTCTCCAATAAAGGACTCTAGGGCCTGGTTTTCTCTTTTCGTTGTGTCGAGCACCAGCCTCCCCCAGGTGATGTCTCTGCGATTAATGGCTACAGAATCACCGGGGCTGGAGCAGGCTGGTTTTTCTTGGATTCTTTTCTGAGTTTGTAATCTTAGCTGTCATCCCCTTGGCTGCAAAGATTATTAAGCATTCCACAAGGAAAGCGTTCTCTTTAAAATGGCTCTGAAGCAGCCATGATTGAGGAAAGCCACTTACCCTGCATTGCACTCCTGCCCCTTGCCTGATACCTAGCCAAGAGACATGCATGACCTTGGCAAAGAGAAAGCAGCTTGCCTCGTTCCAAGCTCAATTATCAGGAGATAACCTCTGCAAGTTGGTTAAATAGGATTTCTCTTTCCTATTTTTCCCCCCTTTCTTTCTTTTCGTTCTTTTTTTTTTTTTTTAAGCTCGGCAGAAAAAGACTTTGCTGGATACAGCAAGGACAAATATGTGCTGTGATAAAAGAGACTTTCCAGTTTTGTTGAGGAGAGAGATGGTGTATCAAGCTGTATCTGTACACACTCTGCCTCTTCAGAGAGAACTTCAGAAGCCTTGCTTTGGAGATGTGCTCAGAGGCTGTGTGGCCTGTTGGTTAGTGTATAATACAACATTGGCTTTTATCCTTATAAATATTTTAATTCTTTTTTCACTCTGGATCCCTTGTTTCAAAGCCAGATTTCTTTCACTTTGTTACTAGAATTGCACCTTCTCCCCGACATCCAAGCAATCTTCCTTATTCTGCCCCGGGCTTGCATTAAGATTAGTAGCACAAGGTCTCCTCTCTCTGCCTTTCACAGGCTCTCTCACTTGGACAGCTCACTGTTCGTGCTTTCAGGAAATTCTTCTTAGTTTATGTTCTAGTTCTCCTCCTCCTGTGATGCTCAGGTCTCAAGCTTCCTTTTTTTTAAAAATTTGAAAACAGTGTTTTATTTTTCTTCTCCTCCTGTCACACTTTCTTAGAAATGTTAATTCAACAAACATCGATGTCTTCTCCATATCAATCCGTGTGCTAAGAGATGATGCATTTGTGGGAAGCTTTTTCCAGGAAGAATTCAGAATCATGCAAACACAGTATCCTAAAGTGAATGTCGTTCAGTCATGTCTGACTCTTTGCCACCCCATGGGCTATACAGTCCATGGAATTCTCCAGGCCAGAATACTGAAGTGGGTAGCCTTTCCCTTCTCCAGGGGATCTTCCCAACTCAGGGATCAAACCCAGGTCTCCTGCTTTTCAGGTGGCTTCTTTACCAGCTGAGCCACCAGAGAAGCCCACAGTGTCCTAAAAGATTGTCAATATCTATCTATCGATTATCTATATATCTATCCATCTATCTATATCTATAGATATATACATATGTAGATCTCTATACAGATCTATCATCTATCTATTTAAATAGAAATATAGATACATTATTTATTTACAGACATATAGATAGATAAGATATAGATATACTGTGCAAAGGACCATAGAGAAATATTTAACAGAAACTTGCTCAAGACTTGGAGTGCAAAGGATCATGAAAAGCTTCTCTTTCGAGCTTTGTATTGATGTAAGAATAGGCAATAGGTGTTATTCAACTGGATCTGTAGGGAAAGACACTGAGCAGAACAGATAACATATAAAAAGCTGTAGAAACTTGTAAGAATGGAGGCTGTAATGTTGGAATAGGAAGAAAATGTGGTGTGGCTGAAGACGAGGATTTGTTAGTGCAGATGATGGCAAACCAGGCTGGAAAGATAACCAGGATCATGTTAGTTCTTCTCCCCATGGAACAACGAATTGAGCTTGGACTTTCCCTGTGAGTGGTGTGGAACTCCTGAAGGTTTTCAAGCAAATAGGTCACTTATTCATGTCAGGAAATTATTGTAAGTGGCAATGAAGAAGAGACTAGTATAAGAAAACAAGGCAGGATATTTCTTAATCTTAAAATTCGCCAAATCCTGACCGAAATTTCTGATAAGTACTTGGGAATAGGTTAGTACAAAAATCGATCAAATCATGTCCCAGAAATCCAAAAATTAAATGCAGACAAAACTTCACACCAAAGGTCAACAACACACATGTACCACATGAGGACAGAAAGAAGTACGGTTTGACTATCAGGATTATAAGCATTTGTTCAAGAAAGGTTTGTGTCGACATTTTGATTTCATAGCTCCTGGCATTGTGGTCCTGCTGTTATTTACATTTAAGTTAGTCTGATTCATGTTATAATTATATCACAGTGGTCCTTAATCAGAGAAAAAACTTTTAATTCTGTGTTTTCTAAAGTCTTGTTTTGAAATCCAGTAAATGTTGTTCAGTGTCAAGTTCTGTCAGCCAATATTTAGGATGTTATGGTAAAGTTCTCAGTTCTCCCAGAAAGAGATGCTTAGGCCCTCTTCTGTGTACTCATAGCGTTTTAGGCATGAGTAAGTTACAGAATTTACCGTCATGCACTATGATTAAATCTTGCAGAAGCAGTACAGTGGGGGTGATAAGGAGCACAGGTCTAGGACCAGAAAGTCTGACTTTGAATCCCAGCTGTCACTTATTAGCTGTGTAAACTTGAGAAAGTTACTTAACCTTTGTCTCAGCTTCCTTGTCTGAAAAATGAGAATAACATTATGCAACTTATAGGGTTGTTATGAGGAGAACAGAAGGTAATATGTGTAAAGTCCTTGGAGTAGAAATGAATACGGGACTTCCCTGGTGATGCAGTGGATAAGAATGCACCTACCAATGCAGGGGCACAGGTTTGATTTCTGGTCTGGGAAGATCTCACATGCCTCGGAGCAACTAAGCCCGTGGGCCACAACTACTGAGCCCGTGCGCTGCAACAATAGAGGCCACTGCAATGAGAAGCTCACGTACTGTAAACAGTAGCCCCTGCTTTCTGAAACTAGAGAAAGTCTGCACAAAAGCAACTAAGACCTAGTGCAGCCAAAAATAAATTTAAAAAAAGAAAAGGGAATGTGTACTGTGCTGTTCTTATTCGCTCAGTCGTGTCTGACTCTTGGTGACCCCACGGGCTGTAGCCTGCCAGGCTTCTCTGCCCATGGGGATGCTCCAGGCAAGAATACTGGAGTGGGTTGCCATACCCTCCTCCAGAGTATCTTCCCATCCCAGGTCTCCCTCATTGCAGGCGGATTCTTTACCATCTGAGCCACCAGGGAAGCCTGAATGCATAGTAAGTACTCATAAAAGTTGTCATTATTCAGTAATGGATAGACCTTGAGGGTATTATGTTAAGTGAAGTGAGTCAGATAGAGAAAGACAAATACCATACGATCTCACTTATATATGGAATCTTAAATCACGAACCCTGAACTCATATATACAGCAAACAGATTGGTGGGTGCCAGCGACAGGGAATCAAGAGTGAAAAAAAAAAAGTGTGAAGGTGGTCAAAAGGTATAAACTTCAAGTAGTAAGTACTAGGGATGTAATGTATGACATGAAGCATTTAGCTAACACTGCTGCAAAAGATATGGGAAAGTTGTTAAATAATACTAAGAGTTTTGGGCAATGATTATTTTTTTAAAATTTATTTTAAAATGGAGGCTACTTGCTTTACGATGTTGTATTGGTTTCTGCCATACAAAGACATGAACCAGCCAGCAATGATGATTTTTAAATGCACTGTTCACTTGATAAATAAATATAAGGGTCTAAAAGAGAAATAAAAAAGAGTACTAAGAGTTATAAACAGAATGATTAACAAAAATTTTTTTTCCATTTTCCTTTCCTCCTTTTTTTTTTTTTTTTTCATCTCCCAAACTCCTTTTATTGGAAAACTACTGGACAACGTCCTTTACCAAAAAATGTGGTTTTTGAATAAAATAAATACATTCATGGGGTCTAAGATTCAGAAGATCCAACACAAGACAGAATCAGGAATCTGAGGATGACAGTAATGGGGACTCAGGCCAAGAGAGCATGGGACCCACATTGTTAGAGAAGTCCTCAGGAGTGATTTCTTTGAGAACACTCAACACAATACCCAATGTACCAGAAGATTTTGAAAAGAGATTTACAAAATTGGGGAAATGTTTGGATTTGAATGCGGGAGACCTGGGTTTGATCCCTGGCTTGAGAAGATCCCCTGGAGAAGGAAATGGCACCCCACTCCAGTACTCTTGCCTGGAGAATCCCATGGATGGAGGAGCTTGGTGGGCTACAGTCCATGGGGTCGCAAAGAGTCGGACACAACTGAGTGACTTCACTCACGCACTTCGCTTAAATAGAAAATTAAACCAATAAAAAAGCACCATAAAATCATTTTATTCCAGGGAAAACAAAATGCACTGGAAAAGACAAAGTAAATATTGTACACTGTATGGTTTACCTGTGAACAGACATCACGTCGTTGTTTAGCTGCTAAGTCGTGTCCGACTCTTCTGCAACCCCATGGACTGCAGCCCACCAGGCTCCTCTGTCCCTGGAGTGGGTTGCCATTTCCTTTCCATTCCTTTCCTCTTTCATTTCTTTCATTGTATCTCTATGAGAAGGTGGGCGTTAGCTGAACTTATTGTGGTTAATAATTTTACAATATAGGTAAATCAAACCATCATGCTCTATGCTTTGAACTTATGCAGTGATGTAAGTCAATCATTTTTCAATAAACCTGGGGAAAAAAGAAAATTGGCTTTATCTCTCGAATTCTCTGACTTCTCTAGCATTTCTTAATCTTACCATGTCATAGGAAACATGGAAAATGATCTGATTTTTACAGTACCTGGGGAAAACGGTTGAGGCTGCTTGTGTTTAAGATGACCCAGCTGAAAGGCTTTATACCCACCTGAAGACCTTCCTAGCTGCCCTGATGGTTAAGGGGATTAAACTTCAGAATATCTATAACCCTTGATGGGAAATCCTGACATGACAAATATGAATCAGGGATGGAGATGATGATTCTTATTCCTACCCTGTGTGTCCTGAACAATTTTTGTCACAGTGCAGGTTCTTAAATAAGTACTTGTTTCAAAAAGTGGATGATTGCATGGAAGGCAGGGAGACCCTTCCTCTCTCTGCCCACCTAAGATAATGTGTTCTCCTGAAAAAATAGTGTTCACTACCTGTATATTTGTTATTTTCAGTCCACATAATACATTTGACATTCTAAAACTGCAGTGAATTCTGTAAAATCACTTTAGGGAAAGGGACAAGAAAAGCCTCTTGAAAGATGAACTGTCATAGACTACTTAGGGAGGTTGGCTGAGCTTCAACTTGAACCACCAGGAAATACTTGGTCATTCAGAGGCTCAGAATAAGTCCTGCTGGGCAAAAATGCTTATTTCTTAATAAGTGGACTATTAGTGGCACATACTTTAAAATAAAGAGAGAGAAGTTATTCTGTTCAGTGGCAGCAAGAAGCCAAGAACAGATCAAGAAGTTCCTGGAATGAAAGTCTGGATATGATTCATGTGCCTAGAAATAGGATTGGGTCCCATATTGAAGTATGGATAAGAAACTAAATTCCACTCACTGGTGAACAGGGTTTTTAAATGGTTTCTTGTGAGATCTGCAGTTCAAGATGGCTCAAATAATTGAAATGGCCAAAAGAATATTTAAAATATAAGGGAAAAATCACTATCAGTGACAGGAATTAAGTGTTAGTTACTCAGTAGTGTCCGACTCTTGGCGATTCTATGAACTGTAACCCTCCAGGCTCCTCTGTTCATGGACTTCTCCAGGCAAGAGTACTGGAATGGGCTGAACTTATTTTTTTTTCAGTATTTAAAACTTTTATGTATTTTAATTTTATAGAAAAATGGCAAAAATAGTTTAAAAATGCCTGTACTCCTTATTCAGGTTCACTTCTACCTTTGAAAAGCAAAGATCACTTATCTTGAACTGTAAATAATTAACTTTTGTGTCCAAATCATATTTACCCATCTTTTGCCCAGAACTTTGCTTTCAGGTTCTGCAGTTGGTGGTGAAGAGTGGAAACACACAAGGCTTAATGCCTCCCTTTGTAAAATTGTGGAAGAAGCTGGCTGGGGAGAACTCAGGTGAGCAAGCTGCTAAGACAGACAGAAACCTTGGCACAGAATTTTTCTTTGTGAGTAGAGAAGGCTGGTTGGAAAGGGGCACTGACTGAACCTCCTAAATTGCCAGGGAGTAGAGTTTCCATGAAGTATCACATTTCACTGGCCAGAAGGGTCTGCTTCAGCTGCCAGGCCACAGTTGTCAATCCAAATGTGCTTCTAGAAATGAGGCCAGAACCCATGTTAATGAAACTTGATTGCCTTTGAATGATTGTTGGATTAATTAGCAGCTTTGCCAGTAGCCCACATGTGCAGGGTCAGTAACAATTTATAGTAAGTCACATTTAAGTAATTTCATTCAATTCAGCCAGCATTTATTGCACCCAAGCATTGGGCTCTGGGCAGGCACAGTGCAAGTAGAGGGACTGAGTGAAGTGAAAGTCACTCAGTCATGTCTGACTCTTTGTGAGCCTATGGACTACACAGTCCATGGAATTCTGCAGGCCAGAATACATGAGTGGGTAGCCTTTCCCTTCTCCAGGGGATCTTCCCAATCCAGGGATCGAACCCACATCTGCCACATTGCAGGCAGCTTCTTTACCAGCTAAGCCACAAGGGAAGCCCAGAGGGACTGAAGTGGAAAACAAATCTGACGGGTTTTAGTCCTATCTCTGCCATCCTATCCTGGGTAAGGAGAGGGAGATGGTCAGGCTTGCCATAGAAAAGGCTTGGGAAAGCCAACCATCACCATGGTTGGCTTACTAATTCCAAAGGAAGAAAAATGAATTTCACACCAACATTAGGTATAATTGATATCCACAAGTCAGTCAGTATCCTTATTATTGCAATTGACAGGAACCCAATGCTAATTAGCTAAAAATATCTGATACAAAGATAAAAACAACAAACAAAAAAGGAAAATGTGATACTGTAATTAACAGCATCATTCAAAGGGTTAGCGCCTCAGGAATGGCTGGATCTAGGTGCTCAATGATGACCTTTGGCTCTGTTTCCTCCTATAAACTGTGTGTGTGTGTGTGTGTGTGTGTGTTCAGTCACCAAGTCATGTCAGACTCTTTTGTGATCCCAAGGACTGTAGCCCAACAGGTTCCTGTGTCCTTGGAATTTCCCAGGCAAGAATACTGGAGTGGGTTGCATTTCCTACTCCAGGGGATCTTCCTGACCCAGAAATTGAACTTGCATCTCTTGCGTCTCCTGCATTGGCAGGTGGATTCTCCAAGGCATAGGACTAACACAGGAAGTAATCTGAGGAAGCACAAGTGAGGCCATGGGGAAGGTGAAAGAGACAGGAGAAAGGTAATAAAGGGGGCACAGATGAGCAGGTGACCACTGTGGGCAAGTTGTGCTGGGATTTTTGTAGAGACCATGTGGGGCATGCTCAGGATCATACCACCAGAGGTGGAGACACTAGGGTGTTTATCTACTGTTTTCCAATCTTCGTTGGCTGAAGACTGTGTCAGCTCTCTCACACTCCAAGTTTGCAGAGATTTGTCCTGGGGTACCAGGAAAAGCCTTCAAATGAGAAGGAGAAAGATTCAGAAGCTTGAGGTGGGAGACAGCCCATCACAGCTGTAGGTAACACCAGTGGGCCAAGGGAATATGATGCATGCATCCACAGCATCTGCTGCACTCAGGGTGGGGAAAAAAAAAACAACAAAAAAACTGGGGCCACTAGTGGCTTACAATATCTCTAAGGATAGCAATCCCAGAGACCATTTGGGCTCAAGAATTTCAACTGAAGTGTTGGGAGTACTTCTGATTGGCTGAACTCATGCCATGTGACCATTACTGGGCCAATCATTGTGTCTAGAATGGCGAGTTCTGTCACACTGGGGTATATGATCCAGCCACAATCCAAATCTCTTCTACTGAAAATAAGGCAAGGATGACTCCCTGAAAGAGACAACCAGCAGATGAAACTGGGACTACCTGTGGATATGGCCTTGAGGCTGAGAAGATGGAAGGAGATTCAGGATGGCAGTAATTTCAGCATCCCGTCAAGGGGGGCATGCAAGCTGGTGTGTAGAGACCTCAGTACTACATGGATTCTCAAGGAGCTAAGTTCCCTGCAAAGCGCACTGGCTACAATTACCAGATGTCACTTCCTGGTGGGGAAGCAGCACTTTGCCACCTCCATGCTGAGCTTTCATTAGCTGAGCCTTCATTGTTTGGGTCCTCATTGGCCCTGGGGCATGGGGAGATGCAAATGGCCTCTTCTCATTTCAAGACTCTGCTCCTTCACTGCCAGTCTAGAGAAGGGCTGGCCTTCTCGGGGATGCCATTCTCCAACTGCTTTCCACTCTTTTCTTCAGCCACAGGCACAGGCCATGTTTGTGTTTGGTTTGGGAAGTGGCCTCTGCCCCAGTGCCCTGCGGTGGGGAAACGGGAGACGTGTACAATTAGCAATTAACGCCTTTATCTCTACTCACATGTAAGAGACATAATTAGCCGGCTCCATCTGTTACTGATACCTGCTGGAATCAGCCACTCACACCTCAGCCAGATATTACAGTGAGTGGGAGGGCTTGCAAAGGAAACATTTCAAAAATAACTCCCATTTTGTTGTTTCAGCCGGCTTGCCCCCTGCCCCCACCCCGGAATCTGTCTCCAACTTTGCTTCCCTCAGGTGTATCAAGTTTGCTGTTAGTTGGCAAGGAAAGGTGCCAGCGAACAAATATGGAAGCTGATGGTGTGTGTGATTTTCCCTGGAGCTGAGAACTTCAATTAATTTATTCTAAATAAAAATTTATTTTTATCTACTTATTTTACTGCGCTGGGTCTTAGTTGTGGCACGCGGAATCTTCACTGCGGGATGTGGGATCTAGTTCTCCGAGAATGAATTGAACCTGGGTACTCTTTTTTGGGAGTGCAGAGTCTTAGCCAGTAGACTAGACGCTAAGTCGTGTCCGACTCCTGCAACTCCATGGACTGTAGCCTGCCAGGCTCCTCTGTCCATGGAATTCTCCAGGCCAGAATACAGGAGTGGGTAGCCATTTCCTTCACCAGGGGATCTTCCCTACCCAGGGATTGAACCTGGGTCTCCTGCCTTGCAGGCGGATTCTTTACCGTCTGAGCTACCAGGGAAGTCCCAGTTCACCAGGGAAGTCCCTGAGAACTTCAATTTAAAGAAACAAGATTTAGTGTGTTATATAACAGTAGTAGGGTGCTGTCCCAGCTGGAGCCACAACTCAATACAGGGGCTGGGCTTAGATACTGAGATGGGAAATATTATCAGAGGGAAAAATTCAAATTTAGAAGGACCAACTGGAGCCTGCATGGCTGCTAGAGAAAGTGACTAACCCAAGGTCATTCAGCTAGCAAGGAGGTGAGCTGGGACTTGCATCTAACCCCAAAGCCCATTTTCTGAATCATGATGTGTCACTGTTGTTGGAAAAAGTTTTGCAGATTAGGATCTCATGGAAATTAAGAAAGCACAGGACCACTTTTATTTTTTGAGATGAAAACAGTCATGCAAAAAATGAGGCATTTAAAAAGAAATATTTCCATCTACATAATTAATGCTTTTAAGGTAAAAATGTGCAATGCAGTATCATTGGATTATTCACAAAATAATTACAAGGTTCACAAAATAATGAAAAGGTTCATAAAATATTAATTCATAGTACACTATAGTACATTATAAGAGCAGAGCTTGAGTGAGGAACATATATTAGACAGAGTCTCAACAGGAAAATGACATACTCAGAATAAGATTATTCAAGGAGAGTTTAGTTACAAAGGGATGATTTATAGATGTGTGGGTGTAGGGGGAGGGCTTCCCAGGTGGTGCTAGAGGTGAAGAACCCACCTGCCAATGCAAAATGAGACTAGGGTTTAATCCCTGGGGCAGGAATATCCCCTAGAGGAGGGCATGGCAATGCATTCCAGTATTCTTGCCTGGAAAATCCCATAGACAGAGGAGCATTGTGGGCTACAGTTCATAGTATCACAGAGTGACATGACTCTTTGGGACAATTCACAAGACTGAATTGACTTTGTATGCATGCATGAATGTAAGGGAACCATGAAAGACAGCCCTCCCATCTGGGCTAGTTTCAGCTGACTTTCCGTCTCTAGCATCCTATGGACAAGTGGAAGGAGGCAGAGCTTTGGAGAGCAAGTCACCTTGCCTGTAGTGCTGACCTGTCAGTACAATAGCTGGCCTAGTGTGACATCTAAGGGCAAGACCCAGGTGATAAATGATATGACCTCGCTGTCCATCCTCTTCATTTTTTGCTTCTCAAACATTGAAGTATGGGTGATGAATTAATCATATACATATGTATTTATTATTTATTTGGCTATTCACTGCAATGCATGAACTCTCTAGTTGTGGTGCATGGGCTTAATTGCTCCATGGCATGTGGGATCTTAGCTTCTGATGAGGGATTGAACCCTTGTTCCCTGCATTGCAAGGCGGATTCTCAACCACTAGGCCACCAGGAAAGTCTCCATCCTCTTTCTGACTTCTTTCCAGGACTCTTCATTAGTGGAACTCACTTCTAATGCTGAGATTAAGGTAAGGAAAGTGAGGCATCAAGGGGTCAACATTTGAGACTGCGCTCACTCATAGGGTTGTGAAAATTCAGGGTTGGGCTTGGAGCACTTGCACAGCCCTGATAGCATGGGCTTCCTTAAATTTTGTACCCTCAGCTCCTCACTCCCCTCATCCTAGTCCCAACCTTGGGCAGGAGTATGTGTAATGAGGTCTATATAGCTTAGCCTTTTGTAGTCAAGATGAGAGGGAAAAGGGAAAATAAGATCTACAGGAGCACATAAGAAATCCAGCACAGAAAACAACTTTAAAATTCAAAAATAAACATTTGCACTCTATCAGTTCCCTGTAGGACTTCCCTAGTGCCTCAGACAGTAAAGCATCTGCCTACAATGCGGGAGACCTGGGTGCAATCCCTGGGTCAGGAAGATCCCCTGGAGAAGGAAATAGTAACTCACTCCAGTACTCTTGCCTGGAAAATGCCATGGACAGAGGAGCCTGGTAGGCTGCAGTCCATGGGGTCGCAGAGTCGGACACGACTGAGCGACTTCACTTACTTACTTAATTCCCTGTAAAAAGTTAATATACAAGAGAGCTGGGAGACCAGAAGGGAAGCTCTCACATCCTGTGCCAATAGTAGAGCCAAACAAGAAGAAAGATTCTTCTTCTTCCCTTTCAAGGACTCAGCCAATGGAAAGCTATGAACTTCTTATTTACTACAGCACTCCCAACTTCCTTTTCCTCTCTATAAAAGAGTTCTTCCCTTGCTGAGTGGCATCTTGCATGTGGCTCACCAGAGTGGCAGATTCTAGACTGAAGTTCTCTGCTAATCTCAAACCCACTGGTGAAGAAATATCTGGCATTGTATCTGCTTTAGGTCAACATTGCCTATTTCTGAGTCTTTGTCTATTTACCTCACTTTGAAACAAGGCCAAAAGTCTAAATATGAGACAGTTTATCCCTCCCCACTTAGGAGATTGGGATTACCATACACACACTACTACACATAAAAGAAGCAACTGGTGAGAACCTGCTATATAGCACAGGGAGATCTTCTCAATACTCTGTAGGAGCTTATGTGAGAAAAGGATTGAAAACAAAACAATGACAAAAAAAGAGTGGATGTATGTAGATGTATAACTGATTCAGTTTGCTGTATACCTGAATCTAATACAACATTGTAAATCAACTATACACCAATAAAAATTTAAAAAACTATGAGGCATTCATGGCACCTCATTTTCAACTTGTGATGAGTTTTGATGGACTCCCAGTTACCTGTGCTTATTGGAAAGTAAGCGATTTCCCTTTAGATACACAAGCTTTAGAGGTCGAAGTGAGTCACTATGGAGCACCACCGTCTCTTTTGTATTGTCTCCATGAAAGCCTTTGGCTGGTCCCCATTCTTTTGTAGCTCTCAGAGTATATTCATCATCTTTCAACCCAGTTCTTTCACTTTGCCACTGAGCAATTTTGGACAACGAGCTTTACCTTCAGATATTAACTGGGGCAAGAACCTTAATTCTCCTGATGAACTTCTCTCTTTCTGTCCTCTGTCTTTCGCCTGATCTGCCCTCCCAGACCATCTGTATAATGAATTCTTCTGATGGCCTTTGTCCTACCACAGTCTGAATGGGCCCCCTGCTGACTCTCAGTTAGGTCTTGGCAGTAATTGGGCCTCTCTTCAATCCATGATTCATGCTTCCATTCATGCTATGCTATTTAATTATTGTAGTCCTGCAATATATTTTAATTATTTGGTAGAACTAATTGTTGATCTCGTGTTAGATTTCTTTCTAAAATGTTCTCCAAGATTACATTTTAACATTTTTATGCCATTCTGCACTAAAAAAAAAAACTCACTGGAATGTTATTAATACTTGGATGTTACTTGAGTTTGGAAAGCAATATGGCAGAGTTCTTAAGGACTTTAGTGTTAGACAATCCAGCCCTCCTACTAACTGGCTGTTTTGACTTTAGTCAGTTACTTAACATCGCTAAGCATCAGCTCTCCCCATTGAACAACAAGAATAATGAAAGCATCTGTCATTGTAAGAGATGTAAGGATAATCACTACATTGTTCCTACACATTAATTTGTTTACATTTTCACAATATTTTTAGCTTTCTTATCCAGGGTTATGACCCATACCTTCACTTTATAAGGTTTATTTATTCATAACTAGGAATAAAGTTTTATAAATAGCCCCTTTTGGAGGGAATAAAATTTATTCATATATCTATATCTGTTTTTATTTGGCTGAAGTTCTTTTTGAATAGAATTTCTTTTTTTCTTTTTCTTTTTCTAGTGGTGTGTGGTAATACCATTTATTTTTCTGTATTTACCTTGCATCTGTCCTTTGTATTCATTTAAAAATTAAGTGTTTTATGCATTAAAAATTAAGTAACATGTAGATGACTATAAACATATAAAAAGAAGCTCTACTAAATTTAAAAAACAATAAATACCATTACATATCTATTAAAATAGCCAAGATCCAGAATATTGACAACCTTAAATGTTGGTGAGGATTTAGAGCACTAGGAATTCTCATTCGTTGCTGGTGGAAATTTGAAATGGTACCAGCCACTTTGGAAGAGAATTTGGAGGTTTCTTACAAAATTAAGGGCATCCATGGTGGCTTAGATGGTGAAGAATCTCCCTGCAATGTGTGAAGACCAAGGTTTGATCCCTGGGTCGGGAAGATATCGTGGAGAAGGAAATGTCAATCCACGTTAGTATTCCTCTGTCCTAGAGAATTCCATGGATATAGGAGTCCATAGGGTCACAAAGAATCAGAAAAGACTGAGCAAAACACTCTCATTAGTTACCTATTTTATACATAGTATCAATAATATATGTCTGTTAATCCCAGTCTCTTAATTCATCCCACCTGCCTTTCCCTCTTGGTATCCATACATTTGTTCTCTATGTCTGTGTCTCTATTTCTGCTTTGCAAATAAGATCATCTACATGAAAAGCAAAGGAGAAAAGGAAAAATATAAGCATCTGAATGCAGAGTTCCAAAGAATAGCAAGAAGAGATAAGAAAACCTTCTTCAGTGATCAATGCAAAGAAATAGAGGAAAAGAACAGAATGGGAAAGACTAGAGATCCCTTCAAGAAAATTAGAGATACCAAGGGAACATTTCATGCAAAGATGAGCTCGATAAAGGACAGAAATGGTATAGACCTAACAGAAGCAGAAGATATTAAGAGGTGGCAAGAATACACAAAAGAACTGTACAAAAAAGATCTTCATGATCCAGATAATCACGATGGTGTGATCACTCACCTAGAGCCAGACATCCTGGAATGGGAAGTCAAGTGGGCCTTAGAAAGCATCACTATGAACAAAGCTAGTGGAGGTGATGGAATTCCAGTTGAGCTATTTCAAATCCTGAAAGATGATGCTGTGAAAGTGCTGTACTCAATATGGCAGCAAACTTGGAAAACTCAGCAGTGGCCACAGGACTGGAAAAGGTCATTTTTCATTCCATTCCCAAAGAAAGGCAATGCCAAAGAATGCTCAAACTACTGCACAATTGCACTCATCTTGCATGCTAGTAAAGTAATGCTCAAAATTCTCCAAGCCAGCCTTCAGCAATACGTGAACCGTGAAGTCCCTAATGCTCAAGCTGGTTTTAGAAAAGGCAGAGGAACCAGAGATCAAATTGCCAACATCCACTGGATCATGGAAAAAGCAACAGAGTTCCAGAAAAACATCTATTTCTGCTTTATTGACTATGCCAAAGCCTTTGACTGTGTGGATCACAATAAACTGTGGAAAATTCTGAGACAGATGGGAATATCAGACCACCTGACCTGCCTCTTGAGAAATCTGTATACAGGTCAGGAAGCAACAATTAGAACTGGACATGGAACAACAGACTGGTTCCAAATAGGAAAAGGAGTATGTCAAGGCTGTATATTGTTACCCTGCTTATTTAACTTATTTGCAGAGTACATCATGAGAAACGCTGGACTGGAAGAAACACAAGCTGGAATCAAGATTGCCAGGAGAAATATCAATAACCTCAGATATGCAGATGACACCACCCTTATGGCAGAAAGTGAAGAGGAGCTAAAAAGCCTCTTGATGAAAGTGAAAGAGGAGAGTGAAAAAGTTGGCTTAAAGCTCAACATTCAGAAAACAAAGATCATGGCATCTGGTCCCATCACTTCACAGGAAATAGATGGGGAAACAGTGGAAACAGTGTCAGACTTTATTTTTTTGGGCTCCAAAATCACTGCAGATGGTGCTTGCAGCCATGAAATTAAAAGATGCTTACTCCTTGGAAGAAAAGTTATGACCAACCTAGATAGCATATTCAAAAGCAGAGACATTACTTTGTCGATTAAGGTCCA
Organism: Capra hircus; assembly: GCF_001704415.2. Lineage (NCBI taxonomy): Eukaryota > Metazoa > Chordata > Mammalia > Artiodactyla > Bovidae > Capra > Capra hircus. The sequence goes on from NC_030832.1 coordinate 22,936,480, forward strand.
TCTAGTCAAGGCTATGGTTTTTCCTGTGGTCATGTGAGAGTCGGACTGTGAAGAAGGCTGAGCGCCGAATAATTGATGCTTTTGAACTGTGGTGTTGGAGAAGACTCTTGAGAGTCCCTTGGACTGCAAGGAGATCCAACCAGTCCATTCTGAAGGAGATCAGCCCTGGGATTTCTTTGGAAGGAATGATGCTAAAGCTGAAACTCCAGTAGTTTGGCCACCTCATGAGAAGAGTTGACTCATTGGAAAAGACTCTGATGCTGGGAGGGATTGGGGGCAGGAGGAGAAGAGGACGACCGAGGATGAGATGGCTGGATGACATCACTGACTCGATGGACGTGAGTCTGAGTGAACTCTGGGAGTTGGTGATGGACAGGGAGGCCTGGCATGCTGCGATTCATAGGGTCGCAAAGAGTCAGACACAACTGAGTAACTGAACTGAACTGAACTGAACTGAATTGAACTGACACCATTTTTCTAGATTCCACATATATATGATATTTGCTTTTCTCTTTGTAACTTATATCACTTTGTATGACAGTCTTTTAGTCCATCCTGCCTTCTTTTTTGATATATCAGTGGGGGAATTAATAGACCATGAGGCACTGCCAGAGTTTGTCTGGTAATGCAAGCTCTCAGCCCTTGGAGACATCTAGGCCCACGTGAAATTGTAGTACTTTCTTCCAGGGTTCAGAGAAGGCAATGGCAACCCACTCCAGGACTCTTGCCTGGAAAATCCCATGGATGGAGGAGCCTGGTAGGCTGCAGTCCATGGGGTCACTAAGAGTCGGACATGACTGAGCGACTTCACTTTCCCTTTTCACTTTCATGCATTGGAGAAGGAAATGGCAACCCACTCCAGTGTTCTTGCCTGGAGAATCCCAGGGACGGCAGAGCCTGGTGGGCTGCCATCTCTGGGGTCACACAGAGTTGGACACGACTGAAGCAACTTAGCAGCAGCAGCAGCTTCCAGGGTTGGGAAGATTTCATTTGTCCCATGCTGCAGCCCCTCCCACCAAGAGAAGGGGGGAGCCTGATCATCCCTGTTATCTGTTTGACTAAGCAATCCAGGCTGAGCTTCAGGGTCACGCTGAGATGATTTGGCTGTTTGCATCCAGGCAATAGATCATGTAGCACACTCCATTATTCGACAGGAGGAAGTATACAGCAGGGTGATACAGAAATGCAGCAAGTTAACCAGGAAGAAAGATACGATAATACATCAGAAAATCTACTTCAGACTGATCTTCACCAGATTTGCAAGTCATATTCATCTGATAAAGGTCTGATATGGTGCGCCAAAATAGCCTTCAAAACTAGTTAAAAAATAGAAAATATAGCGACAATTATATACAATTTCGCTTTCATTTATTGAGAATAATGACTCTCCACACCTGCAATGTGTTATTTGCAGAGAAGTGCTTGCAAACATCAGCTGGAAACCTTTTCTTGTGGTGTATGGGTTAGAACAACAATTATGTGTTTTTTAAAATTCAGCATAAAATTTAGAATTCTAAACATCAGTTCATAAAAGGAGTTTCTGTCTTTTGTTGATGCCTTGCAACATAGTAAAACTCTGTTCTGAAGTCGACTTATTTTTTTCTTTCATAAATAATTTAAGGTAAATCTGCCAGCTTTATATTACAAGTTAAATGGGGACAAGTCAACACTTGTTTTAATGTTATAAAGACTGTAGCATTATCTTTAGAGCATGCTGCTTAATAATACTTCCCTATAAGGAACCATTTTTTTTTTAAAAGAAGACACATGTATAAATGCTTAAATGATTAAAAATCCCTAAGGGTTTACAGTAGTATATTTATTTACGAAAGGGGTCCATGAATCAAGGGCTTTCCTGGTAGCTCAGCGGTAAAGCATTTGCCTGCAAATGCTGGAGACACAGGTTTGATCCCTGGGTTGGGAAGATCTCCTGGAGAAGGAAATGGCAACCCACTCCAGTATTGCCTGGGAAATCCCATGGAGAGAGAAGCCTGGCAGGCTATAGTCCATGGCAGGTCACAAAAGTAGGATTTGACTTGGTGACTAAACCACCACCACCACGAGTCGAAAAGAGGTTGGAAAAAGCTGATGTAATGGTAACAGCTCTCACGTTTATATTTGGGTAAGTTAAAGCATCTGCCTCCAATGCAGGAGACCTGGGTTCGATCCCTGGGTCAGGAAGATCCCCTGGAGAAGGAAATGGCAACCCACTCCAGTATTCTTGCCTGGAGAATCCCATGGACTGAGGAGCCTGGTTGGCTACAGTCCACGGGGTCGCAAAGAGTCAGACACGACTGAGCGGCTTAACTAGATTTCAAGTTACTTAACCTTTCCAAAACTCAGTTTTACTCATCTTTAACTTATATGCAGAGTACATCCTGTGAAATGCCGGGCTGGATGAAGCACAAGCTAGAATCAAGGTTGCTGGGAGAAATATCAATAACCTCAGATATGCAGATGACACTGCCCTTATGGCAGAAAGTGAAGAACTAAAGAGCCTCTTGATGAAAGTGAAGGAGGAGAGTGAAAAAGCTGGCTTAAAATTCAGCATTCAAAAAACTAAGATCATGGCATCCAGTCCCATCACTTCACAGCAACTTGAAGGGGAAACAATGGAAACAGTGACTATTTCTGGGGGGGCTCCAAAATCACTGCAGATGGTGACCGCAGCCATAAAATTAAAAGATGCTTGCTCTTTGGAAGAAAAGCTATGACCAACCTAGACAACATATTAAAAAGCAGAGACATTACTTTGCTGACAAAGCTCTGTCTAGTCAAAGCTATGGTTTCTCCAGTAGTCATGTATGGATGTGAGAGTTGGACTATAAAGAAAACTGAGTGCCAAAGAATTTATGCTTTTGAACTCTAGTGTTGCAGAAGACTCTTGAGAGTCCCATCCTAAAGGAAATCAGTCCTGAATATTCATTGGAAGGACTGATGCTGAAGCTGAAACTCCAATATCTTGGCTACCTGATGCAAAGAACTGACTCATTTGAAAAGACCCTGATGCTGAGAAAGATTGGAGGCGGGAGGAGAAGGGCACGACAGAGGATGAGATGGTTGGATGGCATCAGTGACTCGATGGACATGAGTTTGAGTATACTCCAAGAGTTGGTGATGGTCAGGGAAGCCTGGCATGCTGCAGTCCATGGGGTGGAAAAGTGTCAGACATGACTGAGCGACTGAACTGAAGTTGAGAAAGTGGCACCTATTTCACAGGTTTTTTTTTTTAACTTTTCATTTATTATTGGAGTATAGCTGATTGACAATGTTGTGATAGTTGGTAGACAGCAAAGAGACTCAGACATACATATACATGTATCTATTCTCGATTACATAAAATATGTGAAGTGCTTGGTACAGAGTATGTTCTCATTAAATGGTGGTTATTATTAATTGATTCATTCATGGAATATATTTATTGAGTACCTACAATGTATCAGGCATAGGGTTGCATATCAGAGTTAAAAGAATGGACAGAATGGAATCTCAACCTTGAAGTATTAGATTAAACTCTACAGCAGTGTGTAAAATATGATAATCGAGCATGACTTTCTAATTGATTAAGAAGGTGAGATATTCTCTCTATATCTGTATTAGTACTACAGACTAATACTTACATGGAAGGCTTCCTATGCACTTGGAACTGTTTAATGCTTTGCTTTCATTGTCATTTAATACTTACAACAAACCTACAAAGCATTTACTATTATTGTCATAATACCCCTTGCACAGATGAAGAAAACTAAAACCCAGGAAGATTAATTAATGAATGAGGGGTCAAGCTGGGCACTGACCGCTGAGAGTTTGGCTTCAGAGCCCAAACATTTAACCACTACACATTAGCCTGGGAGTACCTTAAGGGCTAAGAAAATTGATTCACAAGGTTTGGATTATGGACGTGATTGAGGAACAAGGCTCTAAAGTGTGGAGTGGGGTTGGTCTGGTTGAAATAACTGATTAAGCAGTTGACTGTGGCAGAAAGGTCAGAACAGAATGGAAGGAGTCTGAGAAGGAGAAGTGAAACTGATGATATAATAGCATTTTAGAGGAAAGACAAAGAGAAATTACGCTAAGAGGGGACAAGTAGGATGGGCAGAAAGAAGAGGCTCTCAAGAGAGTAACAGCAAGATAAGCCAAGTAATGTGAGTAATAGCAAGCATTCGTGGAATTTTTCCAAAAGGTTGACCCACGGTGTCAGAAACATAATGGTACTCCTACCTTCACATTGGAAATTTGATCCAGAGTTGGCAGGGGCAGGTACAATTAGAAGTGTTTTCCTTGGGATGATGCTCTGGCATTAAAAGGAATTCAGTGAATTCCTCCTAAGGTGAGTCCTGTAGAAACCACTGGTTTCTGCAGAAGGTGGTGAACCAGATCTGTCTGAAAAGATGAGCTTATTTGGATGGATGAGGTGTCATATTGCTCAGAGAACAGGAGTGTGGCATCCCAGGATCTCACTTCTGATCATCTGAAAAATTAAGACAGTGTGTAAGAGGACTGGCCCAGAGAGCAAATGGGATCATCAACTTGACAAATAGGGGCGCCCTTTAAAAGGAGAATTATTTAGCTTCAGGTATACAGTGAAGAGGTTCAGATACATGTACATATATATGTACTTAATATTGTTTTATATATATATATAAATGTATATATACATATAGATGGAGAAGAAAAACGCAACCCACTCCAGTATTCTTGCCTGGAGAATCCCATGGACAGAGAAGCCTCACAGGCTACAGTCCATGGGGTCACAAGAGTTGGACACGACTTAGTGACAAAACCATCACCATGCATACATATATATGTTGTTGTTACATATATATGTAAGTTGTTGTTGTTTAGTCATTTCCTTTTCCAGGGATCGTCCCAACAAAAGTATTGAACCCATGTCTCCTGCATTGGCAGGTGGATTCTTTACCACTGAACCATCAGGAAAGCCTATAATATACAAAATGTTGAGTATAGTTTCTTATGCTGTACAGTAGGTTCTTGTTGGTTATATATATAACATACATCTTGTTAGTTATATATCAGTTCAGTTCAGTTCAGTCCAGTCGCTCAGTCGTGTCTGACTCTTTGCTACCCCATGAATTGCAGCACGCCAGGCCTCCCTGTCCATCACCAACTCCCAGAGTTCACTCAAACTCACGTCCATCGAGTTGGTGATGCCATCCAGCCATCTCATCTTCGGTCGTACTCTTTTCCTCCTGCCCTCAATCCCTCCCAGCATCATGAGTCAGCTCTTCGCATGAGGTGGCCAAAGTACTGGAATTTCAGCTTTAGCATCATTCCTTCCAAAGAACACCCAGGATTGATCTCCTTCAGAATGGACTGGTTGGATCTCCTTGCAGTCCAAGGGACTCTCAAGAGTCTTCTCCAACACCACAGTTCAAAAGCATCAATTCTTTGGTGCTCAGCCTTCTTCACAGTCCAACTCTCACATCCATACATGACCACTGGAAAAACCATAGCCTTGACTAGACGGACCTTTGTTGGCAAAGTAATCTCTCTGCTTTTCAATATACTATCTAGATTGGTCATAACTTTTCTTCTGAGGAGTAACGTCTTTTAATTTCATGGCTGCAATCACCATCTGCAGTGATTTTGGAGCCCCCAAAAATAAAGTCTGACACTGTTTCCACTATTTTTCCATCTATTTCCCATGAAGTGATGAGATCAGATGCCATGATCTTAATTTTCTGAATGTTGAGCTTTAAGCCAACTTTTTCACTCTCCTCTTTGACTTTCATCAAGAGGCATTTTAGTTCCTCTTCACTTTCTGCCATAACGGTGGTGTCATCTGCATATCTGGGGTTATTGATATTTCTCCCAGCAATCTTGATTCCAGCTTCTGCTTCTTTCAGCCCAGCGTTTCTCATGATGTACTCTGCATAGAAGTTAAATAAGCAGGGTGACAGTATAAAGCCTTGACGTACTCCTTTTCCTATTTGGAACCAGTCTGTTGTTTCATGGCCAGTTCTAACTGTTGCTTCCTGACCTGCATAAAGGTTTCTCAAGAGGCAGGTCAGGTGGTCTGATATTCCCATCTCTCTCAGAATTTTCCACAATTTATTGTGATCCACAGAGTCAAAGGCTTTGGCATAGTCCATAAAGCAGAAATAGATGCTTTTCTGGAACTCTGTTGCTTTTTCCATGATCCAGTGGATGTTGGCAATTTGATCTCTGGTTTCTCTGCCTTTTCTAAAACCAGCTTGAACATCTGGAAGTTCACAGTTCATGTATTGCTGAAGCCTCGCTTGGAGAATTTTGAGCATTATTTTACTAGTGTGTGAGATGAGTGCAATTGTGTGGTAGTTTGAGCATTCTTTGGCATTGCCTTTCTTTGGGAATGGAATGAAAACTGATATTTTCCAGCCTGTGGCCACTGCTGAGTTTTCCAAATTTGCTGGCATATTGAGTGCAGCACTTTCACAGCATCATCTTTCAGGATTTGAAATAGCTCTACTGGAATTCCATCACCTCCACTAGCTTTGTTCGTAGTCATGCTTTCTAAGGCCCACTTGACTTCACATTCCAGGATGTCTGGCTCTAGATGAGTAATCACACCATCGTGATTATCTTGGTCATAAAGATCTTTTTTTGTAGAGTTCTTCTGTGTATTCTTACCACCTCTTCTTAATATCGTCTGCTTCTGTTAGGTCTATACCATTTTGTCCTTTATTGAGTCCATCTTTGCATGAAATGTTCCCTCTGTGTCTCTAATGTTCGTGAAGAGATCTCTAGTCTTCCCATTCTGGTTTTTTTCCTGTAGTTCCTTGCATTGATCGCTGAAGAAGACTTTCTTATCTCTCCTTGCTATTCTTTGGAACTCTGCATTCAGATGCTTATATTTTTCCTTTTCTCCTTTGCTTTTCACTTCTCTTCTTTTCACAGCTATTTGTAAGGCCTCCTCAGACAGTCATTTTGCTTTTTTATCTTTCTTTTCCATGGGGATGGTCTTGGTCCCTTCTCCTGTACAATGTCACGAACCTCTGTCCATAGTTCATCAGGCACTCTGTCTCTCAGATCTAGTCCCTTAAATCTATTTCTCACTTCCACTGTATAATCATAAGGGATTTGATTTAGGTCATACCTGAATGGGCTAGAGGTTTTCCCTACTGTCTTCAATATAAGTCTGAATTTGGCAATAAGGAGTTCATGATCTGAGCCACAGTCAGATCCTGGTCTTGTTTTTGCTGACTATATGTATAGAGCTTCTCCATCTTTGGCTGCAAAGAATATAATCAATCTGATTTTTGTGTTGACCATCTGGTGATGTCCATGTGTAGAGTCTTCTCTTGTGTTGTTGGAGGAGGGTTTTGCTATGACCAGTGCGTTCTCTTGGCAAAACTCTATTAGCCTTTGCCCTGCTTCATTCCATATTCCAAGGCCAAATTTGCCTGTTATTCCAGGTGTTTCTTGACTTTCTACTTTTGCATTCTAGTCCCCTATAATGAAAAGGATATCTTTTTTGGGTGTTAGCTCTAAAAGGTCATGTAGGTCTTCATAGAACCGTTCAACTTCAGCTTCTTCAGCATTACTTGTTGGGGCATAGACTTGGATTACTGTGATACTGAATGGTTAGCCTTGGAATGAACAGAGACCATTCTGTCATTTTTGAGACTGCATCCAAGTACTGCATTTTGGACTCTTTTGTTGACCATGATGGCTACTCCATTTCTTCTGAGGGATTCCTGCCCACAGTAGTAGATATAATGGTCATCTGAGTTAAATTCACCCATTCCAGTCAATTTTATTTCGCTGATTCCTAGAATGTCGATGTTCACTCTTACCATCTCCTGTTTGACCACTTCCAATTTGCCTTGATTCATGGACCTGACAATCCAGGTTCCTATGCAATATTGCTCTTTACAGCATTGGACCTTGCTTCTATCACCAGTCACATCTGCAACTGGGT